>NW_012103465.1:3189195-3214191 GCF_000951045.1 Mandrillus leucophaeus
GCACGATCTTGACTCACTGCAACATCCGCCTCCCAGGCTCAAGCCATCCTCCCACCTCAGCTTCCCAAGTACCTGGGACTACACGCACATACCACAACACCCAGATAATTTTAGTACTTTTTGTAGAGTTGGGATTTCACAATGTTGCCCATGATGGTCTGGCTCTCCTGGGCTCAAACGATCTGCCTGCCTTAGTCTCCCAAAGTGCTGGGATTATAGGTGTTAGCCACCACGCCTGACTCTTGTTTTTTTTTTGTTTTTTTAATAGAGACAGTGTCTGGCTCTGTTGCCCAGGCTGGAGTGCAGTGACTCTGTCATGGCTCACTGCAGCCTTGAATTTTTGGGCTTAAGCAATCCTCCTGCTTCAGCCTTCCTAGTAGCTAGAACTACAGGCATGTGGCACCACACCCAACTAATTAAAAAAAATTTTTTTAGACATGGAGTCTTGTTATGTTGCCCAGGCTGCTCTTGAATTCCTCCCCTCAAGTAGTCCTCCTGTCTTGCCCTTCCAAAGTGCTGGCATTATAGGCATGAGCCACCACTCCTGGCCAATGTGTCTTGAATAGAATGTGACCCAGAGGTTGGCTTCTCCATACTCATCACTTATGAACTCAGGTTGATATGGAACATATTTTTCCATGGGGAAATACTGGTCAATCATGAAGCCTGACTTTCCCATCCAGTGTAAAGGCAAGTGTGTTCTTAAGTATGTATTTAAGAAATAATTAATGAAAGGGTCCAAATCTTCCTATGACAGGTAGGGTTGCCAAATAAATCACAGGATACTTAGTTAAACTTGAATTTCAGATAAACAATGAACACACTTCAGATAAACAGCATTGATATTTGTGACATGCATTTAAAAAGCAATTTATTGCTGGGCACAGTGGCTCACGCCTGTAATCCCAGCACTTTAGGAGCCCGAGGTGGGCGGATCAAGAGGTCAGGAGATTGATACCATCCTGGCTAACACAGTGAAACCCCATCTCTACTAAAAATACAAAAAGTCAGCCGGGTGTGGTGGCACGTGCCTGTCATCCCAGCTACTTGGGAGGCTGAGGCAGGAGAATTGCTTGAACATGGGAGGCGAAGGCTGCGGTGAGCTGAGATCACACCTTTGCACTCCAGCCTGGGCAACAAGAGTGAGACCCCGTCTCAAAAAAAGAAAAAAGAAAAAAACCAACTATTTATTGTTTATCTGAAATTCAAATTTAACTGGGCTTCCTGTTTGTTTTTGTCATTGTTTTCTAAATGTGGCAACCCTAATAAGATAATATTCTTCAAAGAGAGAGCTATTCCTCAGGGATGTTATAAAAAGGTCTAAGACATGTGGGATGGTCTGTAGCTGAAGTATTTCAGCTGCCTTCTGCAGGTGGGAGAATTTATTCCCACTTAATTATGTATTTTGCATATCTTACAATTCATTTAATGCTTAATCTCATACTCAAAATAACTGCAACTGCTACTGCTCTGCTAGGGCTGTTACTGGCTACTCTATCAAACGGTGCACTCCAATTGGGTAATCTGAGAAGAGTTTAATAGAAGGACTATTTACAGTGGTTCAGGGAGTATGTAAGAAACCGCCAGGGAGAGCACAATGACCCACAGCAAGGTACTATCACCTCATCTAGGCTTGAAGGCTGTGTGGAAAGGGCCACTTTGCAGGCCTTGTGTCCATCTGTCAAGGAACCTTGACAGTCCCATGGCAACCCTCCAGGGAGGGAGCTGGAGAATACATACCTCACGTTCCCCCTCTTTCCTTCCCCCATGCTCCTACTGGGCCTCTCAGGCAAGCATACCCAGGCAGAAGTCATACAGGCTAGCCTCCCAGGGCAAGGGAGCCTGGAGAAGGACAGAGAGCATGTGGAGAAGCCAATGGATGAATCAAATCTGAATATGTACTCTGTGCTTTCAGCCTCAGTAAGCATTTTACATAGTCACCTCATTTGAACCTCATGACAGTCCTATGAGGAATGCACCATTATTGTTCCCTTTTACGGATGTGGTAAAGGATTAGTGATCTTGAATAATTTGCTGACGGTCACAGAATCCTAATCTACTCACCCCCCTATCACTGTACAATACTTCCTACTGACATCTTTAATTATCCTTATTAAAAAAAAAAATTCATGGTGTTGTAATAGTTTCATTGCTTTTGTCATGTTGCCAGCTATTAAAACTGCCCAGACCTAGTTTAGCAGCTAGTACACAAAATATGCTCATTCATTGCTTGTTAATTTTTGTTTTTGTTTTTATCTTTTAATGTTTGTTAATTTTTGTTTGATTTCTGGCTTGGGAGAGCAGCAGTAGCAGGAAGTCCAGATTTAGGAGTTGGGTCAGTGAGTTGTTTCCTTACAGAAAAGCAGCTAGAGGAAGGCACCCAGCTCAGAATATACCTGGTGTAAGGAAAGGCCCATTAAGTCGAGGTTCGAAGAAGCCCCAAAAAAGCAATTGTATAGAATCTTAGACTTGGAAGGGACTTTAGACATCACCTACAACCTCTACCCTATGTGTGATTCCTCTCCACAATTCAGCCCCTGTTCTTGTCCCTAGGGTTACCTCTTCTAAATAAACATCAAGAGAGTGTCTGGCCAAGAGATTCACAGAAGGATCCACAATTCCCTCGCATGATTCTTTTTGCTACCTAAGAATTTATTTCACTTCTGAGCTTTGGTATGCCTTGGTTTTCCCACTCATAACTTGGAGGTAGGTAATGTAAAATATATCAATTTCCATTATCTCCTTGAATAGTTATAGTGCTTCCTGAAGAAAGTGCCAAGTTGTGCTGTTAAAAAGAGTAGGAGCAAACTAGGAAGCTGGCACCAATTGTACAGTTAGGTTTCTGACATGTAAAAATCAGGAGAAGGGAAATGTGGGTTGGAAGCTTTTATTGTGAGCAGAGAATGAAAGCTGATTCAGTTAGTGTGTAATGTAATTTGGAAAGTGGAAATAATGAAAGAGAAATAGTTTTAATTTCTGGGAAATGAAACAGAAAGAAATACAAGTAACAAGAACAACAGCAACAGCAACAACAAAGCCAAGCCCATTACCCACAAAAGTTACAAGTTTTTCTTGTATTTGGGTCTTTGAATTACTACTCTCCCCAGAAACAATGGTTTTTGATTGAGTTTGCAGTTCCCTTTGAATTTCATAAGTGATTTACACTATTAAGTTTACTTTAATTTTAATTCTTTAAATATATATATTTAGTTAATATGTAATATATATTTAAACACACACACATTTTTCTTCCAACATTTACATTAGGGTTTTTTAATGGTCAAAGAAGATATTTCTGAGTTCAAAACTCAGTTTTAAAGTAGAGTTTGGTAAAGTAGGGAAATTTTGCTTTTTGGACATGGCTTTCTCCCTCAGCCTATTTTTGGAGCATGAGGTGCTGTGGGCCTAAGTTCTGTATTAACCACATCTCTCCTGAAACCCCTGACTTCCCTCTGCTACCATCATTCAGGGATCCCCCTTCCCATTGCTAGAACACTTTATGTCTGCTTCTGTACAGCACTTACCACACATCTCCCTCCCACCTGTACCAGAAGATCCTATGAGTAGAAAAATGTCTTATTTATCTTAGTAGTCCAATGTACCTGGCATGTAGTAAATGTCAGAGTCCGAAACTGTCTTATTTTCCAGATTTGGGCTTTGTAACAAACGCCTTTTGAAGATAATGCCCAGGTCTTTGATGTGTAATTTTAGATAAAAAGAAAACTGAAGGAATGACTCTAATGGTAGAAGTTTCCGGTTGGAAAAGAGGATAGTGTTGTTAGAGTCTGTGGGTAATTTGGGGGCCAGAATGGTCTTCCTGGTAGTCCTTGAATCATACAAAGTCAATGATAGTTAGCTTGGTGTACCAGCTTGTTAAGATGGGCCGTGGACAATGCTCTGACTTGTTGGGAAATAAGTAGAGTGAACAACAGTCTCTGTTTGTCTGGGACTGTTCCCATGTTAGCATGGAAAGTTCCATATCTTGGGAAACCCCCAGTCCTGCGCAAAGCAGAGCATCTGGTCACCCTATATAATCCAAATATACAGTGGAGTATGGCCTCTTAACTGTCACATTAATATGCTGATAACTTGGATTCCAGTACTTGTAGGGAAAAGATAAATCTTCAAATAAGTAAACAACTAGCCCAGTTTGGGAGGATGTCAGTTCTTCTTTCTCATTAAGATAAGGCAATCTTAAAATCAGTAGAGAACTCTCAAATGTGGCTATAAAAATAACAACAGTTACATAATTAAATTTCCTTGGCTGAAACCACTAATAAGACATTGCCAAATTTTAGCTTATTGTTGAAGATAAATCTCTCTCACCCATTCTCTCTCTCTCACACACACACACACACACACACACACACACACACACACACAATTTTTATTTTTCTGGCTTTGCATACTCCTATTTTAATTATAGGTTTTATCACTTTTCACCATGTTAACAGAACAAAGTTGGTTTGTTGTTGAAGAATATCATTTAAATGGATACCTACTGTGTGGTTTACTGAAAGTACAAAACTGCATTATTTTAAAAATATGTTTAATGAAGCATATTTTCATTTAAAGTGTACCTGTACTTAATGGAAATTTTTGAGAGTGATCATTTATCAAGATGAAGAGAAGAGGTTCTGTAGCCCCCAAACGCTTCCTGGCCCTCTAATATCTAAAGTGCTATATTTATTTATTATAAGAATATAGAGATAATAAGACTGTTTATGAATCACAAATTAATAATAAAATAACTCTTGGGCTAAGGACAAAATCAAATGGAAGTTATAAATCACATAAAGATGAATGGGCACAGAAGCATTACTCTACAAAATCTGTGGGGTATAGTCAACATGTTATTCGGAGGGAAACCTTTCAGTTTCATGTCAGAAAAGAAGAGACATGGAAAATAAATTAACCAAACTTTCAAATCAGAATTTAACTTCCCAATTCAACAATCAATCAAACAAAAAAGTAAAACAAATAAATAAAACAGAAAGTAAAGAGAAGGGAAAAAATGTAATGGCAGGAAATAATGTGATAGAAAAGGATAATAGAGGCTGCTGAACTTGAGGAAATCCTCTTTTTACACAACAAGGATGTCAGCTGCCCAGACTCTGACTTGGAGACTCACCTCCCAGCCCAAGGAATATGCGTTATGAGAGTAAGAAATACGTGATTATACCTCGCATAGAGAACTGCAGAGAGGACAGTAATAACTAACAGTAAGACCCATGTGTCAAGCATTATGCCAGGCAGCTTATATAAATTATATGGTTTAGTTGTATTTCTTCCTCATTTTCTGATAATATTGAAACACAGGATGGCCAAGCAATTTCCTCAATATTGAGGGACAGTAATTAATGTAGCTGGAACTTGAACTTCAGAAGGGCTATTAAGTGGACTTTAATTTACCACATGTTGTTAAAGATACCATTGCCTTTAGAAACATCTTGTTTTGAAAATTCATATCTGTTTGGGAAGATCATGATCCTGTCAGTCGGTCATGCTTTAGAGTGAAATGGTTCAAACAGATTTCCTTCCTCTCAATAGCTAGCTGAGGTTAGCCGTGTTAAAACAATGGGAGTTTTGAAGTGGTTAAAGAGAAAGAAGTAATGCAGGAGTGGCACTGCTTAGAGGCTAACACCCCCATCGGAATACTGGGCAGCTGGTAAGCAAAAGTACAGAAAGGGAAGTGAGAAGATGCCAAAGATAAACTCTATTTCAAAATTCTGACTATGGTCAGCCCCACCCTCAAGAAGAGAGGGACAGGTTCTTCCTCTTTTTCTCTCTTGTACAAAGCAGTCTCCTATTCCCAGGACCAGGAAGTTCAGGTCCAAGGGCCACTCTTGGGAAAACAGGGTTGGAAGAGACTTTAGAGGTCCTATCCACTCTACTCACCGCAAGGCCTCCCACACCCTCCTGCATGAATCCTCCAAACTCCTCCTGACCATCTTTGCATCTTCGTTGCTCCTTCACAGGACAGCCCATGTCTATTTGGGGTTTGAATTAATTGTTAGAAATTCCTTTCTATCAGCCAACTATCTTATCTCCCTTCAACTTCCCCTCATTTGTCTTATATCTGCCCTCTGGAATTGCCCAGTCTGTGTGGTATTTGTTCCAATGGAATTTCATCTGTCATGTATTGTTGTTTTTGGCTGATTTGCTAAATTGATTAGATATCCCTCTAAATTCAATGCTTTTGGATCAAGGTAAATGCTGGTAAAATGTGCCAGCAATTTCTTTTTAAGAAAGATTTTGCTATTGCTCTGTTGCTTTTGTTTGTTTTTTTAAAGAATGTTCCCAGTAGATTCATTTTGTGGGAGTAGGTTCACATACGAATCCATGGAATGACCCACATAAAACACCTACATAAAAAAGAATCAAAAAGTGTATGTTTTCTTATTGATCAACACTACTTGAAAGCTCTTCAAGTCCTTCGTGGTATAATAAAGTAAATAGATATTGAGACGAGGAGATCATCTAGTTAACAGACATGGAAAAATGTTCCACTTCACTTTTAATTTTAAAAAGTAAAAAGTAAAATGATAACAAGATACCCGTTCCATTCATTTGGCTACTAAGCATAGCAACATTTATAATAATATTTAATATTTGTTAGTACTATTATACATTACCAGTAGAATTAGAAATGTCTTTTAGAAATCGATTTAACTATATGCATTGAGATCTTTTAGTTTCATTTATTAGTAATTTTTAGAGGCAGGGTCTTGCTATGTTGCCCAAGCTGTTCTTGAACTCCTGAGCTTAAGCGATCCTTTTGCTTCAGTCTCCCTAGTAGCTGGAATGACAGGTGCAAGCCACTGCACCTGGCTATCAGGAGATTTTAAAATATTCACATCCTTTCACCTAGTAGAATCTCCTGGATATTTGTACTAAGGAAATAATCCAGAGAATAAAAAAAATATATGCCTAAGGTTTGTACTTCTTACAGGGAAATTATTCATAATAGTGAAAAATTAGTCACAGCCTAAAATCTAACAACAGGAAATGGTTAACTAGATTATGCTGTATCCACTCAATGGAAGATTATACAGCCATTTCAAATAATGATTATGAAAAAAACACTATATGGTATGTGTATTGCCCTAGTGGAGTAAGCCAATGGTAGCGAATCAGAAAAATGTTAAGACAGTAGTTTTTAGCCACATGAAAAATTCTTGCAGTATATAAAAAACAATGTATACCAAGAAATGTACCAAAATTATTCTTATGACATAAATAGGGTGGGAGAAGTGTTTTTATATTTAATCAAGAGCTGGACTGTATAACTGAATTGTTAGGCAGTGAAGCAGAAGGCAGATGGCTTGGTTAAACTCACACATTCTTGCCCACTCCGGCTATTTTTACAAGGCTTTTACGGCTTTATATTTTCTTACATTGTTGTTGATTCTTGTACTCTATTTTCTTCTCCTCCAACTTCATTATGGAATATTATTTAGTGTGTATGATTTGTCTGGGGTCCCCATTGATATTAGCAAGAAACACTGGTCATTGGGTTGTACTTGATTATTTGAGTCTTCAAACCTTCTCGTCATTGGATATTGCGGGACTGAGTGTTAATATAAGGATATGATTCTATCAATCAATTTTCACACATATGTATGTCACTGAACATGAAATATGGGATATATTAGTCAGCTATTGTTACAATGCTGAGTAATAAACAGCTCCAAAGCTCAGTGGCTCTTAAAAATAAGCCTTTATTTTCCTTGTTCATGGGCCTGTGGATGATCTGGGATGCTCTGCTTCTTTTGCAGGATAGCTGGGCTTATATCAAAGCCTCAAGCTGGGATCAGGCCTGTTTCACATGTTCCCAAATCCCATTAGCTATCTCAGGCACATTCTTCTCCTGGTGGATTATGAAAGGCAAGAGGCCAAGTCAGGAGAATTGCTTGAACCCAGGAGGCAGAAACTGCAGTAAGCCGAGATTGTGCCACTGCACTCCAGCCTGGGTGACAGAGTGAGACCCTGTGTAGACAAAGAAAAAAAAAAAAAAAAAGAGGCCAAGTCAAACTACTTAAGGTCTATGCTCATGAGTGCTATCATTTAATTGACCAAAGCAAGTCACATATGTAATCATGCCCAACATCAATGAGAGAGGGAAATAACTCCCATTAGAAGTTCACCTGACAGAAGGAAGGGGTAAAGAATTGAGAGTAATGATCTAGTCTTCCACAGGGACAATGTACAAACAGATTAATTTAAATAATTCAAAAGAAATACCTACTGACTTGCAGAATAGGTAGCATTATCTTCATGTATGAAAAATATCCTATTTTTCAATTAGACTAATGAAAACGTAATAAAACAGTTGTTACCATATACTTCTTTTAAAGAATACGCAATATCAATATATTTTCAGGACAGTTACTGGTTTTGAGTATTCTGGGTGTTTAGCCAAGTAGAAACTGGTCCAGTTGTAAGTGGATTTTGTTGTTGTTGTTTTTTCTTGGGGACAGAGTCTCGCTTGGTCACCCAGGCTGGAGTGCAGTGGTGCGATCCTGGCTCACTGCAACTTCTGCCTCTGGGGTTGAAGAGACCCTTGTGCCTCAGCCTTCCTAGTAGCTGGGACTACAGGTGTGTGCCACCACACCCAACTATTTTTTTTATTTTTATTTTTTTGTGTTTTTAGTAAAGATGGGGTTTCACCATGTTGGCCAGGTTGGTCTTGAATTCCTGACCCCAAGTGATCCACCCGCCTTGGCCTCTCAAAGTGCTGGGATTACAGGCATGAGCCACTGCTTCTGGCCTGTAGGTGGATTTCTGGCTTTGGGTTACACATACACATTTGTTTATAGGAGTTTGTAAGTAGGGAGTAAAACGTACTCTGAAAGGAAATCACTTGATAGGAACCACTATTTGGTAAGAAGAGGTGACTCAAGAAAAAAAGTTCCTTGTGGTTTTAAACTTTATTATGCTGTGGGTCCCCACAAAAATATGCTTGTCTCCTTCTTCTTCTTCTTCCTCCTTCTCCTCCTCCTCCTCTTCTTCTTCTTCTTCTCTGATGTAAGGCAACAGCTTTTAGCTTAATATTACTGCTTTAAATTTTTCAAAACGAGAACACTTCTCAGCAAAATTTTGTATTTCTTTGTTTTAGTGTAGAAAGCAAAAGTAAGGGATAACTAAAGTCTAAGTTCAAGCTAGATATATTTGTTTACATTGGAACAACAGTTTTAAACTCCAGGAAAGAAGTGCTGATAGCTCAGAAGATAAAGCAAGTAACGGGTTCCAGTAAAGTTGGTTGGGGAATTTTGTTTGTTTAATTTTTAAATTAGTAGTGGCCTCTCTCCAAAATGTTTGTTTTTAAGATACAAGTTAAATTTGGATAGATACAGGAGATGTGGGAATTAGACAATATCAGAGAAAGATGCTGAGGTAATTTCCATTTCAGAAAAGTTATCTAACTTTGCCTAAATGGATAAATGGAGACATCTGAAGCATAAGAGTTTGGCATTTCATGTCCCAGCTTAGAGGACTTCTGCTTGAAACAGAACAATCAGTTTGAAGTACAGTATCTAGATCCTTTCACCAAAGAGAAAGAAAATTGCCCATTCTGATTAACCAGCAATTATCTCTAATTAAGGAATGGAAGCACAAGTTTTCAGTAGTATCACTACCTGACACTCTGTATGCAATCAAGCAAGGCAAGGTTCCTATATCCACAAGGTTCCTATATCCAATTATTTTTTTTCTAGTTAAGAAAAAAAATAATTAGGATAATTAAACAAGTTGTAGCAATCATTTTTTTACAATCAAAAAGACTACAACAGATCCAATTAATTCTTTGGTAGATGCATAAAGTAGTATTTATGCTTTTCTAAAGGCCAGTATTCACCATGGACTAACAGCAAAATGTTTCAATACCATCTCAGCAGAGTTGGTATTTGATTTCATAGTATTCTATAAAGTGTCAGACATTTTAGAGATATAACTAACAGAAAGGTTATGCTTTCTAAAGACAGTCACACAACTACTTCGTACCTATGATATAATTAGACCGTGACCTTCAGGGCATCTAAACTTCAACCTGTTTAAAAATATAAATCCCTACGAACACTCAAAGAAAATGTGCTTCAGGCAATTTATCTGCAGTAAAATGATTTAACTACGGGACAATCATGTTCATTTCTTCATATCTTTAATATAAAATTTACCATTTAAGATGATTTCATTGTTTAGTTGGAAAGCTATACTCTACCGATAAGATTTTAAAAAATCCTGTTTGTTTCTTCTTCATAGAAATGGTAGAGTTTTAAAATAAAAAGTGCATTTTTCTTCATAACGTTAGTATCTGTCACTATAAATAACTTGAAAAATCTTCCAAATTGTCAACACCTGAAGTCAATTGTATGTTTCTTTTCAGGTATTACATCATTTATTGATTATACATGATAATGGATGACACACAAGCTTCATTCCCATCTGTAATTTTATCTGGTACCATTATTCAATTTAGATGTATTGCATAGGATGTGCCAACAATCATTTTAATAACCAACAATTCCATGATTTTGCTTTGGTAATCCCTTTTAATGGTGAACTTCAGGTCACAACAGTAACTATCAGTTCAACCACACCAGGGTTTCTAAAGACAATGGTTTCTCCACCCAAGCAGGTTGTATATAAATTCCAACCAGAACCTGGCATGACCCTGAAGGAACTCGAACTTCACACTGTTGGAGAAATTTACCAAGATGGTTTTAGAGCAGACCAACTTGACACAGCACATTAAAAAAAAAAAAAAAAAAAAAAAAAAAAGACATTTATTCAGCATCCCAATCAGGCTATTATATTTAGCAATCAACAGCATGGGTGAAAAAAAAATCTACATTAAAACCCTTTGCTGGAATGGTTTACACTTTCCACAGAACAGAAACTAAAATAACCTGTTACACAATTAGTCACAAATGCAGTCCTCGAGTTTTTTGCCCATATACATGAGTGTTTGTCTAAAACATGTCTGCTTTGTAGCAGCTGGGCTGCTTGGCCAGCTGTGCTTGGCTGAGTTCACAAATCTGTTGTAACCTGTAGCTTTCCTGTCACTTCTGTGGCTCTTCTCTTCTGCTAAGCTTTGTTTCCTAATTAAAATCTTCTGCCACTGCCATAGCTACTGCTGCAACTGGAACCACCATAGCCACCTTGGTTTTGTGGTTTGGCAAAGTACCGGCCTCCACCACCATAGGGGACAGAGCTTCTGCCTCCAAAGTTTCCTCCCTTCAGGGGTCCAAAATTTGGAGACTGATTGTTGTAATTGTCAAAATCACTGTAGCTTCCACCACCTCCAAAATTGCTTCCATCATTACTAAATCCACTGTAGTCATCCCCACTGCCACTGTATTCACCACCACCATGACTGCCACCAAAGTCACCACGACCGTGGAAGTTTTCTCCATGACCAGAGTTGTCATTCCCGCTGAAACCACCTCCAAGACCACCACCAAAGTTTCCAGAATCACTCTTGCTTTGACAGGGTTTTCCTAGCTTCACAGTTGTGGCCATTCACAGTATGCTATTTCTGAATGACAATCTTATCCACAGAGTCATGGTTGTCAAAGGTTACAAAGGCAAAGCCCCCTTCTTTGCCAGTGCCTCTGTCAGTCATGATTTAAATCACTTCAATTTTTTCCATACTGTTCAAAATGATCTCTTAGGTGATGTTCTTCAGTATCTTCTTTAATGCCACCAACAAATACATTTTTCACAGTTAAGTGGGCACCTGGTCTTTGAGAATCTTCTCTTGAGACAACTCTCTTTGGTTCTACAACTCCTTTTTTTTTTTTTTTTTGAGATGGAGTCTCGCTCTGTCCCCCAGGCTGGAGTGCAGTTGCGCAATCTTAGCTCACTGCAAACTCCGCCTCCCGGGTTCACGCCATTCTCCTGCCTCAGCCTCCCGAGTAGCTGAGAGTACAGGCGCCTGCCACCACGCCCAGCTAATTTTTTGTATTTTTCATAGAGATGGGGTTTCACCGTGTTAGCCAGGATGGTCTCCATCTCCTGACCTCGTGGTCCGCCTGCCTCGGCCTCCCAAGGTGCTGGGATTACAGGCCTGAGGTTCTACAACTCTTCCATCTACCTTGTGTGGCCTTGCATTCATGGCTGCATCCACCTCCAGAGTGGCATACATGACAAACCCACAGGCCCTGTAGCGCTTGGTGTTTGGATCTCTCATTACCACCCAGTCGGTGAGCGTTCCCCATTGCTCAAAATGGCTCCTCAGGCTCTCACTGGTTGTTTCAAAGCTCAACCCTCCAATGAAGATCTTTCTCAGTTGTTTGAGCTCTTTAGGAGACTCTAACTTAGACATAAAGGCAGGGAGAAGAGAGACTTTGAGGATGCTTCCCTTGTGGCGTCCACGGGCAGGTAGGTTTCTTTAGTTTAGTTTTTTGGTGAATAGTTTTCCCAACATTTTATTATAAACATTATTAAATATACTGAATAATTGAAATAATCAGAAACAACACATTTGCATATATCCACTGTCTTATTGGTTTTTTTTTTTGAAACAGAGTTTCCCTCTGTTGCCCAGGCTGGAGAGCAATGGGGGGATCTCAGCTCACTGTAAACCTCTGTCTCTTGGATTCAACCGATTCTCATGCTTCAGCCTTCCGCCTAACTGAGATCATGTGCACTGTGCACCACCACATCCGGCTAATTTTTCTATTTTTAGTAGAGATGGAGTTTCACCATGTTGGCCAGGCTGATCTTGAACTCCTGGCGTCATGTGATCTGCCCACCTTGGCCTCTCAAAGTGCTGGGATTACAGGCGTGAGCCACCACACCCAGCCACCACCATCTAGATTCTACAATCAGCAATTAATTTGCTTTATTATACATTTATTCAGCCACCTGTTTTTTGATCCCTCTGTCCATCCATTATTCCATCTTTTTTTTTTTGAAGCATTTCAAGGCAAGTTGTAGACATCAACATACTTCATTCAATACTTCAGCATGCATATCATTTTTTAGAGTTTAATGTCATGTATATGAGTTTTTCTTGGTAAGATTTTACATATAGTAGATGCACAATCTTTATTTCATTTATTTATTTATTTATTTATTTATTTATTTATTTATTTTTGGAGACAGATCTCTGTCACCCAGGCTAGAGTGCAGTGGTGCTATCATGGCTCAATGAAGCCTCAACTTCCAGGCTGAAGTAATCTTTCCACCTCAGCCTCCCAAGTAGCTGTGTCTATAGGTGCAGGCCACTAGGCCTAGCTAATTCTTAAAAAATTTTTTGTAGAGACAGGGTCTCACAATTTTGCCCAGGCTGGTCTCAAACTCCTGACCTCAAGTTATCCTCCCACCTTAGCCTCCCAAGTAGCTTAGATTACTGGCATGAGCCACCATGCCCAGCCTCGAGGCACAATCTTAAGTATACCATTCAGTGAATTTTGACAAATGCATAAACTTATATAATCCAAACTCCTGTCAAGATACAGAATATTTATATTTTCCCAGAAAGTTCACTCTCATTCCTTCCCAGAAAGTCTCCACCTATCCATCCTTCAAAAGGCAACCACTACTCTCACATTTTTCAACATGGCTTAGTATAGTACAGTGTGTAAGAGTTTCAGTGTTCCATCACCTCACTGACATTGGTGTTGCCAATCTTTTTATTTTAGACATTCTGATATATTTATAGTAATATATCTTTGACTAATGATTTTGAGCATTTATTTGTGTGTTCATAGCATTCTCATATCTTTATGAAATATTGGTTTAAATCTTTTGCCCATTTTAAACTGCGTTGTCTTTTTTTCTTTTCTCTATTTTTGAGTTGGGATATTATTTTGTCACCCAGGTTAGTGTGCAGTGGCACCATCATAGCTCACTGCAGCTCAAACTGCTGGGCTCACGCTATCATCCTGCCCTAGACTCCCAGGTCCTGAGATTACTGGTGTGAGCCACTGCACCCTGATGTCTCTTTATTATTGAGTCGTATTTTTATTTTGGATAATAGTCCTTTCTCAAATATATATATTTGCACCTTTTTCCCAGCCTGTGGCTTACCCATTCACTTTCTTAGCACTGTCTTTTGGTGCAGAATATTGGCTTATCCAGTTATGCAAATCTTTCAAGTATTGACACATTTCATTATACAAAATTAAAACAACATTCATTAATAGCACCACCAATCTCATCAGAAAAGTCTTATGTATTGAAAGGTTGTCAAGCTTGTGCTGGCAGACATGTGTCCCAAAATTCTGGTCAGGTGCTATGGCTCATGCCTGTAATCCCAGCACTTTAGGAGGCCAAGGCAGGAGGGTTGCTTGAGCCAGAGAGGTCGGGGCTGCAGTGAGACATATAAATGGCTGAATATATTTTAAAAAAGCTTAATATTACTAATCATCAGGGAAATGCAAATCAAAACTACAGTAAAATATCATTTTCCACCAGTTAGAATGGCTATTACCAAAAAGACAAAAGTAACACATGTTGGTGAGGATGTGGAGGAAGGGGAGTGCTTACAGACTGGTAGTTTCTCATAAAACTGAAAATAGAACTACCATACCATCCAGCAATCTCACCACTGAGTATATAGCCAGAGGAAAGGAAATCAGTATATTTCCCCCCCACCCCTGTTTTTTACTGCACTTTCATGTTTATTGCAGCATTATTCACAACAGCTAAGATGTGGAATCAACTTAATTTTCCATTAACAGATGAATGGATAAAGAAAATATGGTGTATATGCAATAAAATAGAATGAAATTCTGTCATTTGCAGCAATATGGATTAGCTTGGAGGATATTATGTTAAATGAAATAAGCCAGGCACAGAAAGAAAAATATTACATGTTCTCACTCATATATGGAAGATTAAAAATGTTGATATCAGAGCATCTAGTGGTTACTAGATACTGGGAAGGATAGAGGAAAAAGGGGAAGAACCAGAGCTTGGTCAATGGATACAAAGTACAGCTAATGGGAGGAATATGTTCTACTGTTCTATAGCACTTATTTAGAACATATTTAGAATACTGTTCTATAGCACTTAGACTATAGAACAGTAGAACATATGCCTCCCATTTGTTTGTTATAGGGTGACTATAACAAACAACAACTTATTGTTTATTTCCAAAGAGCTAGAACAGCAGATTTTTAATTTTCTCGACACAAAGAAATGATGGATGTTTGAGGTGATGGAAATGCTAATTATCCTGATTTGATCACTACTCATTGTATACATATATGGAAACGCAATACTCTATAAATATGTACAGTTATTAGTTGTCAGTTAAAAATGACATGGATATTAGTTTTGTGAACATTCGGTAAAATTCAGTTGTAAAGCCATCTGGTCCTGTGATTTTCTTTGTTAGGAGGTTTTTAACTAGAATATTTTTGTTATTGGTCTGTTTAGGATTTCTGTTTCTTCCTTATTAAACCTTGTGCTTGGTAGGGTTTTTTTTGTTTGTTTGTTTTGTTTTTTTGTTTTTTGTTTTTCTTTTTTTAGGCATGTATGCATTTTCTTTAGGTTACCAAATTTGTCAGCATAAAATTATTCATAATAGTCCTTTATTATTCTTTTCATTTTGAGGCATCTGTTGTAATGTCTCCACTTTCGTCTCAGATTTATGTATTTGAGTCTCTTCTCTTTTTTTCTTAGTCTAGCTAAAGGTTTTGTCTATTTTATTTGTTCAAAAACCCAACTCTGTCCAAGTGCTGTGGCTCACACCTGTAATCCCAGCTACTTGGGTGTCTGAGGTAGGGGGAATGCTTGAGGCTGGGAGTTTGACACCAGCCTAGTCAACACAGTGAGACCCCTAACTCAAAAAAAAAAAAAAAAAAACCCTAACTCAAAAAAAAAAAAACCCAACTCTTAGTTTTATTGACTTTTCTATGCTTTTTCTATCCATCAGATTTATTTCTGTTTTGTTCTTTATGATTTCTTTCCTTCTGCTAACTTTGGCCTTTTTTTTTCTAGTTCCTGGAGGTATAATGTTAGGCTATTTATTTGCTTTTTTCTTTTTAATGTAGTCACTTATTGCTATAAATTTCCCTTTTAAAACTGCTTTTGCTGCACCTGTAGGTTTTGGTATTGTGTTTTAGTTGTCATTTGTCTCAAGATTTTTTTTGAATTTCCCTTGTGATTTCTTCTTTGAATCATTGGTTGTTCAGGAACATTTGTTTAATATCCATATATTTGTGAATTTTTCAAAATTGCTCCTATTATTGATTTATAGTTCCATACCATTGTAGTTAGAAACAACACTTGATATGCTTTTGACTTTTTAAAATATGTTAAGTTTTTTTTTGTGTTCTATCATATGATCTATCCTGGAGAATGTTCCATGTGCACTGGAGAAGAATGTATATTCTGCTGCTATTGGATGGAAGGTTCTGTATATATCTGTTAGGTTCATTTTGTCCAACGTGCAGTTCAATTCTAGTATTTCCTTATTTATTTTCTGTCTGTTGATCTGTGTATTAGTCAAAGTGGGATATTATAAAGTCTCCTGCTGTTACTGTATTGCTACCTATTTCTCCCTTTATATCCAATAATATTTTATTTATATGTTTAGGTGCTTCAATGTTTAGTGCATATATATTTATAATTGTTAAACCCTTTTGATGATTTTTATCATTAAATAAGTACCTTCAAAGTCTCTTGTGACAGTTCTTGACTTACAGTCTATTTTCTCTGATATCGTATAGCCACCCCTACTGTTTTTTGCTTACCATTTACATGGGATATCTTCTTCGACTTCTTCACTTTCAGCCTATTTGTGTCCTTAAGGTTAAAGTGGGTCCCTTGTAGGCTGCATATAGTTGGATATGCTTTTTTTTTTTTTTTTAAACTCATTCAGGCGCATTATGTCTTTAGATTGTAGAATTTAATGCATTTATATTCAAGATAGTAATTGATAGGTAAGAATTGACTTGCCATTTTATTAATTGTTTTCTGGTTGTTAGGTAGATTCTTTGTTCGTTTCTTTTATTCTTGTTTATAGTTGTTATTTGGTGATTTTCTGTAGTGCCTTCTGATTCATTTCTCCTTGTCATTAATGTATCTGCTATAGTTTTTTGCTTTGTGGTTACCACAAGGCATTTTATAGTTACAATAGACTATTTTATATGGATACCAGCTTAACCTCAGTCACATACAAAACCCTAGAATTTTTCCCTCCTCCCTCAGGATTTATATTTTTCATGTTGCAATTTACATCTTTTAATATTATGCATGTCCTATCAACTTATTTGAGCTATCATTATTTCTGACTGCTTTGACTTTTACCCTTTATACTAAAGGTATATATGATTAACAGACCACCATAACAGTATTGGAGTATCCTGGTTTTAAATATGTATTTACCTTTACAAATGAATTTCATACTTTCATTCATTTTCATATTAGTAACTAGCATCCCTTGGTTTCATTTTGAGGAACTTTCTTAAGCATTTCTTGTAAGGTAGGTCTAGTGGTGATGAATTCCCTCAACTTTGCTTGTCTGGGAAATACTTTATTTCTCCTTCATTTCTGAAGGGTAGATTTACTGGGTAAGGTATTCTTGGATGGTAGTTTTCTTTCTCTTTTACCACTTTGAATATACCATTCTATTCTCTCTTGACCAACAGAGCTTTTGCTAAGAAATCTGCTGAGAGCCTAATGAAGATTCCCTTATATTTGACTTGATGCTTTTCTCTTGCTGCTTTTCAAATTCTCTTTGTCTTTGACTTTTGACAGTTAATTACAATATTAGTTAAAGAAGATTTCTTTAGGTTGAATTTGGGGACTTTTGAGCTTCATGGATATGGTTGTTTATATGCCTTTCAAAACTTCAAATGTTTTCAGCATATCATTAAATAGGCTTTCTGTCCATGTCTTTTGTCTCTTCTCTTTCTAAAATTCACATAATTCAAGTTTATTCTCTTTTCTTTCTTTCTTTCTTTTTTGATGGAGCCTTGCTCTGTCACCCAGGCTGGAGTGCAGTGGTGCTATCTCGGCTCACTGCAACCTCTGCCTCCCGAGTTCAAGTGATTCTCCTGCATCAGTCTCCCAAGTAGCTGGGACTACAGGCGTGCACCACCATGCCCAGCTAATTTTTGTATTATTAGTAGAGACGCAGTTTCACCATGTTGGCCAGGCTGGTCTTGAACTCCTGACCTCGTGATCCATCTGCCTCAGCCTCTCAAAGTGCTGGGATTATGGGCTTGAGCCACTGCACCCAGCCAATTCAAGTTTATTCTCGTAATGGTGTCTCTTAAATCTCATAGGTTGTCTTTAGTCTTTTTCATTCTTTTTACTTCTGACTAATTTCAAATCACTTATCTCCAAGTTCTGAGATTTGTTCTTCTTGATCTACTCTGCTATTGAGGCTCTTTGTTGTATTTTTAATTTCATTCATTGAATTATTTAGCTCCAAGATTTCTGTTTTGATCTTTATAATAAACCATTTTCTCTGAATGATTTTCTCATTCAGATCATAAATTATTTTCCTTATTTTGTTGGTTTGTTTATTTTGTCTTTTATGTCACTTGCTTTCCTTAAAATTATTATATCTTATTTCTTTTTGGGTGATTTATAAATATCCTTTCCTTTGGGATCATTTAGTGAAGAATTATTGTGCTCCTTTGCTGGTGTCATGCTTCCTTAGTTTTCATGTTTCTTGTGTCCCTGCATTGATGTCATTGTATCTGGTGGAATAGTTACTTCTTCCAAGCACTTTAGAGTAGGTTTTGTAGAGAAATATTTTCACCTGAAGATGGGTCTTAGTGTGATATGAAGGAAGGTCGTGCTGGCTCTGATTCTGAGTCAATTCAATATTATAGGCTCTGTGTAGATTCTTCAGCTATGATAAACATCAGCCGAGATTGTATGTATTTTGGTGACCTAGGCTATAACAGTTTGTGGCATCAGCAATGGTAACATAAGTTGTAAGGGTACTCATTGATAAAGCTTCTGTGGTCCTCCATTTTACATTTTCCCCAAAATGGGGAGACTCAGCCAAGTGTATTCCCTTGGTGTCAGGTCTGACATGGATCACAAGCAGCTGTAGTAGCTCTGGGTTCCAGGATTCTGGTGTTGAGAGTGGCTATGAAGCTAGGGTCCTGGCATCAGGGACTCACTAACATATTGTGGCACCTGGGTCTTGGGGTACAGGTTCATTCTCTCAGGTAGAGTTGGATGGAGATTTCCCACAGAACTGTAGTTTGTGACTCTAAAGCACCCCCTCCCACCCCGAGTAGCTTTGGCCCAGAACCCCGAGTTTTAGCTGTGACCCTGACCCTGGGAGGCTGGGCACAGCACTGTCCTGGCTGCAGGCAAGAAGGGGTGCCTTTGCCTGGAGAGCAAGGTACAGCTACAATTCAGTCACCAGAGCCAACAGGGCATAATGCCAACTAGTCCCTGAGGGATGAGATACCGATAGTGGTAACTCTGGACACCAGGATGGTGAAACACAGCAGTATCCCAGACTCCGTGAGGTCAAGTGTAGTTGCAACAAGGACACCAGTATGGCTAAGCACAGCTGTTGCTTGGACTTCAGGGTTCAGAGATAAGCACAACAATGACTCCACTCCTTGAAGACTGATCAACAAATCAGTCTTTAGGGGACAAGTCAGTTCTAGGGATGTAAGGTACTATAGTTATTCAGCTGAGATTGGAGTGTCTCAGCCCTACGTCCCTTGGAAAGAATGTACTACATCAGCTCTGTTCTAGGAGGCATGGCTGCTTGGCTTGTGCAAGACACTGGGAGGCAAAGCACTGCTTCAGGTTATGCCCAGGGTGTGTGGCTGTTCTGGGTGGCCAAGGCACTGGCCTTGAAAAGCAGGGTGCCACTTTAGCTCTAGCACCATGAAATATGACTGCTTTGGCAGCCAAGGCACTATTTTCTTGGGAGGCAAGTCACTTCCTCAACTCAGGCACAGGAGAATAGTGTGCAGCAGTGACTGGGAGGGGTAGCTGGAACAGGTCTATGGCAGCTTGGTCCCACAGGGCAAAGCATAGCAATTTCTTCACTTAAGGATGGCAGGTCATTAGGCAGGAGTGGTTTAGTAGTGACAAAGCCTCAGTATCAGAAGGATGCTATGGCTACTTGCCCCCAGAGGAGGACACACTCCGGCAGTGATTCTAGTTCCAAGATGGCATAGCACAGCAGTGATGCAGCCTATGGAAGGTGGGGCACAGTGTCAGCTGCTTCTCTTGGGGAAACATAGCTGTATGGACTTTAGGCAGCTTTCTTATCTAGGCTTAGTGCCTGTGAATACGTTAGGAGTTACCAGTAGTGAGGACTGTAGGTTTCCAAGGGGTCAAGAGGGTTTCTGGGATCCTCTTGCTTACCTTTTCTCTGCAGGGAGGAGTTCTTCCTGATTCAAAGTTGATCTCAACTGTAGGAAAGTATGGCAGAGATGATACATTTATTTTTATTCTCCATGTGACTGTGCTGGGTTTCTGCACTCTACAGGATTCCTGCTACTCCTTTGATATACTCCAGTGCTCTCTTTTAATTATTTTCATCAAAATGTAGTTGTTGGTTCATTGTTCTGGCTGTCTTTGTTGGGGGTGAGTGCTAAGGGCTTCTAGTCAGTCTTCTTGCTGACATCATTCTGCCACTCTGTCTTTTGACTGGGAAATTTAATCCACTTACATGTTAGGTAATGATTGATAGGTAAGGACTTGCCATTAAAAGTGTTTTTTTTTGTTTTTGTTTTTGTTTTCCCCCTGACTGTTTTGTAGATCCTTTGTTTCTTCCTACTCTTGCTGTTTCATTTGTGGTTGATGGTTTTCTGTGGTGGTGTGCTTTGAATCTTTTCTTTTTACATTTTGTGCAACTACTATAGATTTTTCTTTGTGGTTATCATGAGCCTTCTGTAAAATATTTTATACTTATAATAGGCTACTTTAAGCTGATAACTTAAATTGCATATAAAAACTATAATTTCACTCCCTTCCTTTCATCTCTTATGATACTGATGTCAAATTTTACATCCCCTAACAATTTGTATCCCCTAACATTGTAGCTATAGTTGCTTTTAATAGTTTTATCTTTTAACCCTCATATAGAAATAAAATTGCTCTATACACCACACTTATAATATTAGAGTATTCTGAGTATGATTATATTTTATTTATACCCTTGAGTTTTTTATCTTTCATATGTTTAATATTATTAACTAGCAACTTTTTATTTCAGCTTAGCGAATTTCTGTAGCAGTTCTTGTAAGGCAAACCTAGTGGTGGTGGACTCCTTTAGCATTTGTTTGTCTGGGAGAGTTTTCGTTTATCCCTTATTCCTGAAGAACAGCTTTGCTGGGTATAGTAAAGTATTCTTTGTTAGCAGTTTTTTTCCCCTTTTAGCACTTTGAATATATAGTCCCACTCTCTCATTGCTTGCAGGGTTTCTGCTGAGAAATCTGCTGATAGCCATATTGGGATTCACTTGAATGTGATGTTTCTTATCTTTTGCTGCTTTCAGAATTCATTCTTTTGTCTTTCAGTTTTGATAGTTTCTTTAGGATATATCTTGGTGAATTCATCTTTGGGCTGAATTTGCATGGAAACCTCTGAGATTCCTGTACCTGCATGTTATCTCTCCCTAGATTTGAGAAATTTTCAGCTGTTATTTTCTTAAATATGATTTCTGGTTTTTTTTTCTCTATATTCATTATCTTGAACTCCTATTATGTGAAGATTAGATCTCTGGATGGTGTCCCGTAATTCCTGTAGTCCTTCTTTGTCTTTTCTACTTTTTTTTCCTGCTCTGACTGTGCAATTTCAAATATCTTGTCTTTGAGCTTATTGATATTTTCTTCTGTTTGAGCAAGCATGCTGTTGAAGCATTCTATTAACATTTTTAGTTTAGTTATTATAGTCTTTATCTCTAGGACTTCTGTTTGTTTTTAAAAAGTTGTTTCTATTTCTTTCTAAAGCTTTTCATTTTACTCATTTTTTTTTTCTACCTTTTGTTTTTGGTAGCCCCCTGTAGAAGAGCTAAATTTTCTTTTCTTTTTTGACAGAGTCTCTCTCTGTTGCCCAGGCTGGAGTGCAGTGGCATGATCTTGGCTCACTGCAACCTCTGCCTCCCAGGTTCAATCAATCCTCCTGCCTCAGCCTCCCGAGTAGCTGGGACTATAGGTGCCTACCATCATGCCTGGCTAATGTTTGTATTTTTGTAGAGACAGGGTTTTACCATTTTGGCCAGGCTGGTTTCAAATTCCTGACCTCAAGTGATCTGCCCACCTTGGCCTCCCAAAGTGCTGGGATTACAGGTATAAGCCAGTGTGCCGGGCCAGATCTAAATTTCTTTTTTTTTTTTTTTTTTTTTTTTGAGACGGAGTCTAGCTCTGTCGCCCAGGCTGGAGTGCAGTGGCCAGATCTCAGCTCACTGCAAACTCCGCCTCCCGGGTTTACGCCATTCTCCTGGCTCAGCCTCCCAAGTAGCTGGGACTACAGGCGCCTGCCACCTCGCCCGGCTAGTTTTTTGTATTTTTTTTTAGTAGAGACGGGGTTTCACCGTGTTAACCAGGATGGTCTCGATCTCCTGACCTTGTGATCCGCCCGTCTCGGCCTCCCAAAGTGCTGGGATTACAGGCTTGAGCCACCGCGCCCGGCCCAGATCTAAATTTCATTTAATTTTCTGTATGTATGTTCTTGTAGTTCCTTGAACTTATTTAAGTGGATTATTTTGAATTTCTTGTCCATAATTTCATTGATCTCCATTTGTTTCATGGTCCATTATTGAAGCTTTATTAGTTTCTTTTTGTGGTGTCATATCTTCATGATTCTTCATTATCCTTTTGTCCTTGTATTGATGTCTGTACCTTTTGAGGAAGCAACTATTTCTTCCGGCCATTGAAGATATCCCTTGGAAGTGATAAGCTTTCAATATTAATCTAACTCTGGATTCTGAATGAGGCAGCTGATAACAACCCCAGACAGGCAGACTGTGCTGTCATATTATAGTTGGGCTGGTCCATTACCTGTGCTCTGAGGTTGAGTGGAACTGCTGGCTATTCTCTGTTGTCCAGTGACATCACTGGCTGGATTCCATGATTAGCTAGAGCTGTTGAATGGGCTCTCCAGTGACCTCTGATCAGTCAGGGTTGCATACTGACTTTCTTTACAGGGAAGTACTGCTGTTTGAAATCTGAGGTTGGGCAGAATCTTGTTCTGGGCTCTGAGGTTGGGCAAAGTTTCTGGAGTTGCTGCTCATCCACTCCTGAGGGGCAGAACCAGAAACCATGCCCCAGAAATACGTGTGGATGTGGGCTTGATTTCCAGTCTGAGGAAATCTTAAGCAGAGCAGTAAGGCTTTGTGGGGTCACCTTTAAGACTCTGTGGTTGGTGGGGTGGGTGGGGTGGGGAGACAGATGCTCCCATCTGCAGATATTCATGAACCTGCACTTTCCTCCTTGCCCAGGGAACATTAAAGCACAGCGCTGGTACTAAGTGGGGAAGCCTGCTAGATACCTAAGCCTGGCAGACGTTTTGACTGTACTTCTTTAAGAGTAATTCTTTTAAAAATGTTTTAATTTTTAATTATTATGGTTACAAAATAGCTGTGCATATTTACAGGGTACAAGTGATGTTTTGATATGGGCATACAATGTTTTGATCAGTGTAATTGGGGTATCCATCACCTCAAGCATTTATTATTTCCTTGTGTTAGGAGCAATTCTGTTGGCCGATTTCTCTGAAGTGCTTCTGTTGGCCAGAATGCAGAGCCACCACCAAAATGTGCGTGTCAGCCACTATGAGCCCCAACCCAGGTGGCCTATCCCTGTTTATACCACCACCACCCCTGCCCCATGTTCCCCATGGGGCAAGACAAGAGTGATCTGTCTTCAAAGGGCTCCAGACTGGTGAGGAAGCTGAATGTTTGCCTCCAACTCTCTTTTCCCCCAGTGGAAACTGTGGACTTAGGAGAATCCTCTCTGTGTGGTGCTGTGCAGGCTTGGGGGAAGAATACTTTGCAGTCAAATTGAAGCCATTCCTCTTACCATTTGAATGCAGTTTTTTTCCATTCTCCTGCCCCAGAGGGTGTCTCAGTCTCACTTTCAAGTTTTGAGGTATTCACAAAGGAATTCTTGTCCGGGGATAGTTGCTAGTTGGATTTCTGTGAGGTAGACTGGAGCCAGAGATCTTCTATTCTGATAACTTGCTCTTAGATCAACCTTTCTTGTTTTGATTTCCTTCTCATTTCTTTTTCTGTATATTTTAAAGTTTTTTCCTTAGTGGTTATCTGGAGATTACAATTAATATCTTAACTTTATATCAATAAAGTTTAAATTAATACCAATACCCTATTTTCAATAGGATGTAAATACTGTACTCCTTTCCAGCCCCATCCTTTTCCCTTTTCTGTTGTTACTGTCACAATTATATCGTTATGCACTGAATGCACATTAACATAGCATTTTAATAATTGTTTTATTCATTTGTCATTTAAATCATATAGAAAAGAGTTATAAACCATATAGGCGATACTATTGTCCTTTATGTTTACTTATGTAGCTACCTTTACCCTTGTTCTTAGTGTCCCTCCCTTTCATCCTGGAGGAGTCCCTTTAACATTTATTGTAGGGCAGTTCGACTAGTGACAAACTCTCTCAGTTTTTATTTTATATTATGAATATATTTTATTTCTCCATTAAAAATGGGCTTTGTTTTCTACTCTGGTGGCTGAGGCATGAGAACGCCTTGAACCTGGGAGGCATAGGTTGCAGTGAGCCAAGATTCTGCCACTGCACTCCAGTCTGGGCAACAGAACGAGAGACTGCATCCCTCCGCCACCCCCCCCCCAAAAAAAGGCTTTGTTTTTAATACTAGTAGTGACCATTTTGCATTCCTACCACCAATCAATGAGTTCCTGTTACTCTACATCCTTCCCAGCATTTGGTGCTGTGAGTGTTTTGGAGTTTGGTCATTCTTATAGGTAGGTAGTAGTATCTTACTGTTTTAATTTGCAATTCCTAGTGAATCTTTGTATTTAAAGTGCTTTTTTAATTTTGTAGACAACATATATTTGGG
>NW_012103465.1:3214380-3218730 GCF_000951045.1 Mandrillus leucophaeus
GGTGTGATCATACCTCACTGCAGCCTCCAACTCCTGGGCTCAAGCGACCCTCCTGCCTCAGTCTCCCAAGTTGCTAGGACTACAGGCAAGTCCCACCACACACAGCTAATTTCTAAATTTTGTGTAGAGATGGGAGCTCGCTATGTTACCTAGGCTGGTCTTGAACTTCTGGTCTAAAGCAATCCTCCCATCCTGGCCTTCCTAAGCATTAGGATTATAGGCATGAGCTACTGTGTACAGTCTAGGATCTTTTAATCCACGCTGGTAATTTAGTTGGCTTTTAGTTGGTGTATTTAGACCATTGATTAGTGATTATTAATATAGTTGGATCAATTTCTACCGTATTTGTTACTGTTACCCATTTTTTGCATTTGTTTTGTTCCTATTTTTGTCTGCCATTCTTTCTCTACCTTTTATGGTATTAATTGAACATTTTACATCATTTCATTTTCTCTCCTTTCTTAGCATACTATTATACTTTTTTAAATGCTTTTTTTTTAGTGGTTCCCTTAGCATTTGCAATATACATTTATAGCTAATCCAAATCTCAAATAATGTTATACTGCTTCATGGATAGTACCAGTACTGTATAACAACAGAATAATTCTAATTTCTCCCTCCAATACCTTGCATCATTACAGTCATTCATTTCACTTTTACATAAGTATACATAGAATATATCTATATGTATATAAACATACATAATTAAATACTTTGTTGCTATTTTGACCTCAAAGGTCAAGCTGGGATTACAGGAGTGAGCCACCACACCCAGCCTGAAAAATAAATTTTTAAATTTTACTTTGACTTATTCCTTTTCTGATGCTCTTCCTTTCTTTGTGTAGATCTGAATTTCTGACCTATATAATTTTCCTTTATTCTGAAGAACTTCTTCTAAAATTTCTTCAAGGCAGGTCTACTGGCAACAAATCCCCTTAGTTTTTTTGTCTGAGAAAGTCTTTATTTCTCCTTCACTTTTGAAGGATAATTTTGTAGGGTACAGAATTCTAAGTTGGTGTTTGTTTTTTGTTTGTTTGTTTTTTGTTTTTTCCTCTCAACACCAAAGATTTTACTTTTCTCTTTTCCAGCTTGCTTGGTTTCCGACAACAAGTCAGATGCAGTTCTCATTTTTCTTCCTCTATAAATAAGATATTTTTTCCTCTGGCATCTTGGAAGGTTTTTTTTTTCCTTTAAAGTTTTTTTTCTTTATCCTTTATTTTCTGCAGTTAGAATATGATATGTCTAGGTATACCTTTTTTAAAGTTCATTTTGCTTGGTGTCTCTGAGTTTTTTGGATCTGCAGTTTAATATTAGACATTAACTTGGGGAAATTATCAGTCGTTGTTGCTTCAAATATTTCTTCTGTTCATTTCTCTCTTCTCTATTTGATATTTTCATTACATATATGTTTCACTTTTTGTAGTTGTCCCACAGATTGTGGATATTCTGTTCTGTTTTTTTCAGGCTTTTTTTTCTTTGCTTTTTCCATTTTGAAAATTTCTTTTGGCATATCCTCAAGCAAGTCTTTTTTCAGCCATGTCCAGTCTAGTAATGAGCATTCTTCATTTCTGTTACAGAATTTTTGATCTCTAGCATTTATTTTTTATTATTTCTTAGAATTTCCATCTCTCTGTTTACATTGCCTACTTGTTCTGGCATATTGTGTACTTTATCCATTAGACACCTTGGCATATTAATCATAGTTGTTTTGCATTCCTAGTCTGATAATTTCAACATTCCTGCCATATCTGAGTTTGGTTTTGATGCTTGCTCTGTCTCTTCAAATTATATTTTTGTTTGTTTGTTTGGTTTTTTTTTCTTTTTAATATGTCTTGTGATTTTTAATTAAAAGCTAAACATGATATACTGAGTAAAAGAATCTCCAAAAATAGACCTCTGTTTTTGAAGTGACAAGCTGTTGGGGCAGGGGAAGCATTCTATAGTCCTATAATTAGTTCTCAATCTTTTAGTGAGTTTTTTCCTCTAGACTACGAACTTCATAAACATTTTTCAATTTTCCTCCTATCTCCTTTGTTAGGTCACACAGAATCGCTACAGGTAGCTAGAGTCTGGTATTTTCTTTCTCCTACATAGAAGACTAGAGGTGGCTTGAGTTGGGTATTTCCTTTCTCTTAGGTGGGTTACACTCTGATAAAACCTCAGTAATTTAGGTTATGGTAGACTATTTTCTCTCAAGGTCAGGCCTTGTTTAGAACAGGATGTTCTGGCATACTTCTAAAAGATTACTTTTCCTCTCCTCTGCCAGCAGCATTCAATGATTTCTCACAAATTTTCACTATGGAACCTGGTTGAGCTCCTAGAGTTAAAACTCACAAAAGTGTACTCCTCCCAACATAATGACTGAGTCCCTTTGAAGTTTTTATATCTCAGCCTTGTTCACACTGAGCCTCCAGCAATTTGTCAGTTACAGTTTAGATTTTCCTACCTTAGCACTGATTCTGGTGGAGGTTTCTGCTCATGTGTTTCCACTCCAGGAAGTCATTATTCTCTGTATTTGCCTTTCTCTCCCTCTCTCTCTCTCCTTCTCTCTGTCTCTTTCTCTTTCTGTCTTTAATTTTTAGGGCAGTGGTTTACCTTATAATCTCACTTCTCTTATACATCTAAGTAGAATTATTAATTTTTCAGTTTGCCCAGCTTTTAACTTATTGTTAGGATGAAGTGACAACTTCATGTTCCAGAAATGGAAAGTTTTTCTTCATTTTTGTTAAGAATCAGTTTGCCAGATATCGAATTTTTAGTTGACAGTTTTTCTCTCAGCACTTTCCATATGCCATCCTACCATGTTATGGTTTCATTGTTTGTGGATGGATTTCAGATTATAATCTTATTTTGGATCCCTTGTATGTGATGAGTTGCTTCTTTCTTGCTACTTTCAAGATTCTCTGCTTTTGGCCTTTGACAATTTGACTATAATATGTCTTCATGTGGATGTCTTTTACTTTATCTTTCTTTGAGTCACTGAGTTTTTTGGATGTATAGATTCATTTCTTTAATCAATTTGGGATGTTTTTGGCCATCATTTTTTTCAAACATTGTTTCTGACCCCTCTTCTCTTCTCCCTCTGGGACTCATATTATATGCATGTTGTTATGCTTGATGATGTCTAAGAAGTCTCTTAGTCTCTGTTCATTTTTCTTCATTCTCTTCTCTTTCTGCTCCTCAGAATGGATAATTTCAGTTGATTTATATTTAAATTCACTAATAATTCTTCTACCAGCTCAAATATGCTGTTGGCCCCTTCAGTGAATTTTTTACTTCAGTTATTCTAGTTTTCAGCTCTGGAATACTTATTTTTATTTAGTTCCTTTTCGTAGTTTCTATATTTTTCTTGATAGTCTCTGGTGAGAAATTATTCTTTTGGTTTTCCTTAGTTGTTTGAATACATTATGACTGTTGTTTTAAAGTCTTTTTCTAGTAAGTCCAATGCCTGAGTTTCCTGATGGACATTTTCTGTTAATTTTTTTTTCTTGGGTGGGCCATACTTATTTGTTTCTTACATGCCTCATGTAAGCTGGACATTTAAATATTACAATGTAGCAACTCTGAAAACATGATTCTGCCCCCTCTCCATGGTTTCTTGTTCTTTGTTACAAGGTTGTTGTTTGCTTGTTTAGTGACTTTTCTGAACTATTTTTCTACAGTGTTTTTTTTTTTTTTTTTTTTTTTTAATGTGTGGCCTCTGAAGTCTACGTTCAGTTAGCTATCTGTTAGTGGTGTTTTAACAGAGTTGCCTTAAGTACCTGGAGCCAAGAAAGTCAAAAAGGAGGGCCAAAATCCTCTACCAGTCTTTGTAGATTGGTTCTGTGTGCCATGTCAGGCCATTGCCAACTCTGTCTTAGCCTTAACTTTTGCTGTGCAGAGTCTGCAGACCAATTGCATGCAGATGCTTAGGGTCTTCCCAGGCCTTCTTAAAGCATGTTTCTTGCCCTTGATATGGTCATGGCCTTCTGATTTCTCTGTATTTTAAAATTTATATTCTCCCACATATCTCTTTCCCAATGTGTTTCTTTCCAGGTTTCTCTATTTCTTGTTCAAAGTATTGTCCCTTGTCCCAGGTTGCTGTGTCCAATACATGTGTCTTTAAATGCTATCAACAAAAGCCTCCTGGGGTGCTGCTCCAGCCCTGAGAACACTGTGAGTCAGACAAAACAGTTTTAGCTAGTTCATTAGCTGCTTTTGCAGATAGACAGAACCCTGGAGTTCTCTACTTTGCTATTTTCAGCCCATGTTATGCATTGTAGTGGAAATAATTTTGGTTGTTGAATAACATTCTAACTAGTAGATGTACCATAATTTATTTATCATTTTTCTAATGTTGAACATTCAGTT
>NW_012103465.1:3219691-3281217 GCF_000951045.1 Mandrillus leucophaeus
ATTGCTTTTGGTGTTTTAGACGTGAAGTCCTTGTCCATGCCTATGTCCTAAATGGTATTGCCTAGGTTTTCTTCTAGGGTTTTTATGGTTTTAGGTTTAACATTTAAGTCTGTAATCCATCTTGAATTAATTTTTGTATAAGGAGTAAGGAAGGGAACCAGTTTCAGCTTTCTACTTATGGCTAGCCAATTTTCCCAGCACCATTTATTAAACTCTCTCTTTCCCTATGGAAGACCTGGACACACCATTTGGTCTATGTCTCAAGTCAATTCATAAGTATTTATTGAGGGAGTATTTTTTTGTTCAAGGCATTTTGATAACTACAACAACTATAAGATAAAAAGTCCTTACCATTCAGTTGTTTCCAAATTATTTTAACTGTGAAATAATTACCACATAATCTTTTTCAGAGGGAAATGTGGCACACAAATAGTTGTGATAGTCCACCTTTTGGGGTTCTGCAAGTTGTTTTAGGTTGAGGCTTATAGGAAGCATTAGACATCGTAAAGTGAAAAAAATTGAATGCCACCATTTTCAGGCCAATTTTTATTGATTACACAAACAAATGTCAAATTGTTTATTTAGAGCTATCTTCAGATGCTCAATGTTTTTATAAGTGACTTACTTATGTTGAAATGGTGAGGACAGATTCTCGAGTGATGTTTCTCAGCCGGTAACTTATGGTCCTTCTTTTTTTTTTTTTTCAGATGGAGTCTCGCTCTGTCACCCAGGCTGGAGGGCAGTGTGCAGCAGCGTGATCTCTGCCCACTGCAACCTCCACCCCCCGGGGTTCAAGTGATTCTTCTGTCTCAGTCTCCTGAGATTACAGGTGTGCGCCACTAGTGCTCGGTTAATTATGGCCCTTTTTAATAAACATAAAATTGACACACACACACAAACACACACCCAGTGTTAAGTTTTAATATCAAGTATTTTAAACGTGAATAATTCTAAATAACTTCATCTAGGCCTAATTTGAAGAGTCATGTCAATATTAAGAGTCATACCCTAAAAGTAGTTTAATTTGCTGGTATAGGCATTGATGGCTTCAAGTTTCATTTAGTACAATTTATCCTTAATAATTGGAAGATAAATGGAGGTGAGAATGTTTTTGCTCTATTTCTTTTTATTCAGTCAATCATTCTACAGAAGGTTTTAGTTTCTTCTTCCTGCCTTTATATACCTTTATTTACTCTGACTGCTCTTCCAAGAACCCCTGATTTTTGCCTTGTAGACCTGGACCTTCACAGTGAGGGGTGCCGGGGACTCCTGTAGTGAGGCAGGCAAGGTGCTGAGAATCGTTAAGGAAAAGGGTGGAGGCTTCATCAGAGTAAGTTCTGGTGAATAATTTTCTGAGCTGTGTGGCTCTTTTTAAACAAACCAGGTGGACTCCGTGTGAATCTCAAGTCTTTCAAAAACTAGTGAATGAACCAGTCTCCACACTAAATATATGCCACCGTTACAGACCTCTATACAGCAGACATTTCTGTTTATGCAGGGCCCCCGAGATTAAACATGAGTGTTCATAACTGTCTTTTTATGCCTGCTGGATGCCTATACCTTACAGGGCAAGGGCTGATGAGGATAGTTTATCAATTCCAGTCCAATCTTATGAATTTCTCCTTCATTTGATGGTAGGTTTGTCAGCATCACATAGATTTGTGTCTTTCAGTATATCTGTACACTGGAATCAACTCGGAAACTTTTTATAAAACAACGCTTTGCCTCCTCCCCAGGTCAATTGAATCACAGTCCCTAGGGGTAAGGCTAAAGTGCTGAGATTTTTAAAAAGTTCCTCAAGTGATTCTCATACACAACCACAGACTAGGAACCTTTAATGTAGAGCAGTGGTTCTCAAACTCAGCTGCACATTAGACCCACTTGGGAATTTAAAAATATCCTGATACCCAGGCTGTGCCCCAGTCCAATTAAGAATCAGAATCTATGGGGGTTGAGGCTCAGACATCAGGCTTTTTTCCTTCTTTTTTTTTTTTGTGGCGGAGCATTTTTTTCAACTAAATCAGTAATTTTTAACACCCCCCAGACAATCACAATATGGGGACACGTTTGAGAACCATTGGTGAGCATCCTTTCCCTCCATGTAATAGTTCACACCTAATACAAATATGCCCCTGGCCACGAGTGAATTATGTCAGTGCTTCTCAAACATAAATGTTCATATGATTACCTTGGGATCTTGTTTCAGTGCAGATTCTGATTCAAGAGGGATGTCACTGAGAGTCTGCATTTCTAACAAGTTCCCAGGTGATGCCAATGCTGCTGGCTAAGTGACCACACTTTGATTAGCAATGAGTTTTGGCACTGAAAAATGGCATCTGAATGAACCTTTAAATTAATAATTTTTTAAAAATGGAATATAGGAGTTCATATAGAGACCTACACTTAAAAATAGTTAATTATATTGGATTAGCCTGCACTTAGATTTCTGGTAAGAGATCTTATTTTATTTTATTTTTATTTTTTTGAGACAGAGTCTTTCTCTGTCACCCAGGCTGGAGTGCAGTGATGCAATCTTGTTTTCACTGCAACCTCTGTCTCCTGGGTTCAAGCCATTCTCTTCCCTCAGCTTCCCGAGGAACTGGATTACAGGCGAACACCACCATGCCTGGATAATTTTTCGTATTTTTAATAGAGACAGGGTTTCACCATGTTAGTCAGGCTGGTCTCAAATTCCTGACCTCAAATGATCCACCTGCCTTGGCCTCCCCAAATACTGGGATTATAGGCATGATCCACCATGCCCAGCCCAAGAGATCATATTTTATTTAGGTAATTTAATAAGACAATTAAGGAGATTGTGTAGTCCCAGATAATCCTGCAATGTATCAGATAGAACCATGTGTCAGAAAGAATTTAGAAAGATTGAAGCATTGACTAGTTCCATGTACTAGAGCAGTGTTTTTAAATTTTTGGCAATATCGGACCTCTTTTTATTAAAACAAATTTAATTACCAGATCCATCCCATTTTACTTACAAAACAGGCACATATTTTTCCATATGTATGTATATATATGTATATATGTATCTGTTTGATGGGAGAATATGTCCTTGTTTCTGGAAACCCTGAACTATTTCTACACAACCTCTTGTCCCTCAGAGAATGGGCTGCAACCCTGTGATTCAATGTATGGAGAATATAAGAAATCTATCCTGAGAATTCAATTAGGCTTACGTTAAGTTTAAATATGAAATCTTCATTTACATGATATGGCTTGTGGTCAAAAGGTTAATGTAGTCATTCATAATTCATTAAAAACTTTCATTGTTGACTTATTATAAGTCAGTCATAGTTCTAGGAAATGAAAATAACAATGGGAAGATCTATTCAAAATTGACAGAAGAAATAATATTTTTATCCTTAAATTGAAATTTATGCTAATTATGGAAAAATTCAGAAAATTACACAAAATGCACAGTGTAGAAACTAAGTTACCTATAATGTAATCCCTCAGAAATAACCACTGTTAACATCTTTTAATAGAAATATACTTCTAGATTTTCTTCATATATAAGTACACATTTTTTCCTTTCATTTTTTCTTCTTTCTTTTCTCTTTTTTTTAAGTGAGACGATACCATGTGTGTTGCTCTGCAACCTGCTGCTTTTACTCAATCATATGTCGTAGACCTCAAATTTTACATTAGCCTGATCCTAGTGCATTGCTACATGGTAGCTTAGAGGTGGTGGTGGCGGCTTTAGCCTCCCAGTAAACTGTATCAGGCATCCCAATAAATATTTTGTTCAAGTAAAAGGTACCCCAATAAATACTTCGTTCAAGTAAAAACAGAGTGCTTGCTAAACAATGTTGCTTCAGTATAAATTCCCTTGTGGGACTGGCACTGCCCTTCCAACTAGATTGTCGCTTTTAGACCCCTTCCACGAGCCATCACTGCCAGTCTGGAAGGATAAATTTGACTAACCTGTGTGAGATTGGGCGAACAATCAAAAACTTTGTTTTACTGTTTCTCACACCTCCATTATTCTCTTGAGGTTTTTTATCGTCATTCTTTTCACACATACTAATAACTAAAAGTGATTTTCCTTCCAATCCACTTAGATTGACCAACTCCACTCCTTTTAGTACATTCATTGTCAAAGCTCACAAGAAAATGGGGATGAATTAGGCTTCTTTTTTCCTGGCCTCTCTCCCATCAACATCCTTCAGACAAGACTAAACATTCCAGACAATAACATCCATACAAGAAGCTGCTTTCTTAAATCTTAAAGGAATATTACAGTGTAAAGAGAATACATATTGAAATACTACCTTCCATTTAAAAAAGGTGGTGGAAGAAAGACCAAAGTTCACCCTTGTCCTTGATAATCATTCAAACACAACAAGGAAAATGAGAAACAAAAAATGCAAATTCTGGCTCCGCCGGTGGCTCATGCCTGTAATACCAGCACCTTGGGAGGCCAAGGCAGGTGGATCACTCGAGGCTAGGGATTTGAGACCAGCCTGGCCAACATGGTAAAACCCTGTTTCTGCTAAAAAAAGGCAAAAAATTAGCTGAGTGTAGTGGTGCACACCGGTAATCACAGCTACTTGGGAGGCTGAGGCATGAGAATCACTTGAACCTGGGAAGCAGCGGTTTTTGTGAGTCAAGATTGTGCCACTGCATCCCAGCCTGGGTGACAGAGCAAGACTCTGTCTGAAAAAAAAAAAAAGTAAATGCCATTTTTGATAAATCTAGGAGATAACTATAATTATGAACCACAAAATACAAGGAGGGACTATGGGAGAGAAGAATCCTCACGGCTGCAGAGTCTAGATTAAGCCAGCAGAGTATAGTTCTCCAAAGTAGGAGGCACACCTCGATTTGAGAGGCAACAACGTGTTTGGAATGATAGAAATATGGTGGGCAAGCTGGCAGCAGAAACTTTTCTACAACCTCACTGTCTTCTGCAGTTTTATCTCCACTATTTCTAGGTCACTCTCTTAAGTACCCTAACTCCAAGAATCCTTCTAACCACCCTGTTCTGGAACAAACCATTCATTCTCTTCTGGTTGCCCTCACCCACCTCATATCACCTTCCTGGTTTACCCAGTTTAAATTTCTTGATCAATTATTTTATCAGTTATTTGCATACATTCTTAATTTCCTTACCCTTTTTTCACTTCCTCTTACTCACCAGGGAAAATTCCAACCCTGCTTTATCTTAGATTCTGAGCTTTGACTTGTACAGGTGAATGTGGGTGGAGAAAACCCCACAACCGTGCTGCTGTGTCTCAACCGTGCTGCTGAGGCATCTGGTGGGCTCTGAATGCTGCTTAGTAATCAGAGTACATATTCTTGGTCCTTTCACCTCCTGCTCTTCTAATGACTTCAGGTTTTCACTTTTACCTTTACACTCCAACGACTCTACCTATTGTCCTCAAGCCCCCCAAAATTTACTGTCAGTTGATGAACTTGCTTCCTATATATAGAAAAAGAGAATCTATCAACAAGTGGAAGAATGAGATGTCAGTCTTGTACCTTGTGACCTGTCTTCTCTTACTCTTTGGCAGCCACGGAGGTGCTCTGCTTCAGAGAATGTGCTATGAGGTGTGTAGCTGGCTGACAGCCTCCCGCTGATGAACTTGTGGTTTTACACTCAAAGCTCTTTTCAGGGTTTATACTCAAAGCTCTTTCTTCCTCTTCCCACATTACTCTCAAGCCCCTCCCAGTCGGAATACTAGAGCTGGGTAATTTTTGCCTCACATGTGATTCTCCTAACAGGCAACCTCTGTTCTGCTGTTTCTTATTGATTTGATAAAGACTTTCCCACAGTGGCACTATGGTCTAAGTCTCTTCCTATCCAGTCTTTATTCTCCCTTTTCATTCTTTAAGCCTTATTGAGATTTAATTCACATATCACACAATTCACCTATTTACAGTGTACAATACTAGTTTTTACTATAATCAGAGTTATGCAACCATCACCACAATCAATCTCAGAATATTTTTATCACCCAAAAAAGAAACCCATACTCTTTAGCTGTCACTACCCAATTCCCCGCTTTCCATGCTCTAAACCCTTATGGCCCCAGACATCCACTAATCTACTTTCTGTCTTTATAAATCTGTTCCTTCTGGATAATTCATATAAAGGAATCATACAATGGGTGGTCTTTTGTGAGTGGCTTCTTTCAGTTAGCGTGATGTTTTCAAGGTTCATCCATGTTGCAGAATATATCTGTACTTTGTGCCTTTTATTGATGAATAATATTCCATTGTATGGCTATATCACATTTTATTTATGCATTTGTCAGTTGATGCACATTTGGATTGTTTCTACTTTGGGGCTATTATGAATAATACTGCAGTGAACATTTGTGTACTGGTTTTTGTGTGGATATTTATTTTCATTTCTTTGGGTGTATACTGAGGGGTGGAATTGTTGGTTCACATGACAACTGTATGTTTAACATTTGGAAGTGCTACCCAGTCCTCTTTATTCCCTTTCTTCATTTACAGGTCTCAGACATACATCATAGTATGAAGGATCTCCCCAACCTACACCTGCTCTCTTTTCTATTTATTCTTCACAGGTGTTTCTCCCAAAATCTCTTGCACATGTAATTCCATCCTGACATCTGCTTCTCATAGCACCCACACTTACACATCCTGGATGAATACTCTGTGCTCCCATCTAAGGCCTAGATCACCTTTTCCTACTCAGGAATTGCTCCAGCAATTCCTCTTCTCCTTGCCTCATCATTAATTGTTACTTTTCCAGTGGATCATTATATAACTTACATGTTATTTCTCAGAATTGTTTAATTCATTGAACAATTTTTCTCTTGGCTCCACTTCCTTTTCCAGCACTTTCGACATTTCTCTCTTCTCCTTTAATAAAAACTTCTCCCTAATAGTTATCTACACTCTGTATTTACTCAATATCTTGACCCACTAGTTTATAATTGCTTTTGTCAACGGTTCAACACAATAGACGATTCTTATCTTATTTGACACAGCAATATTTGATGCAGTCAATTCCCCTCCTCTTTAAAATATTTCGCCTTCTGCGTGTTGGCTAAAAATAAAATAAAATAAAATAAAAAACTTGGCCTTCAGATGACAATATTATTGATTTTTTTCCCTAGCATACTGCCTCCTCATCAATCTCATTTGCTGATTCCTTCTAATGCCTCCAAACTCTGAACATTGGACTATCGCAGGTTTTTGTCGTTGGATCTCTTCTCTTCTCTATCTATATCTACACTTAGTCTCTTGGTGACTTCACCCCATTCCATGGTTTTAAGTATCTATTTTTATGCTGATGACTGCCAGTTTTATATCTCTAACTCAGTCATCTCTCCTGAACTCCAGTCTCATATATTTGACTGCTTATCTGATTTCTCCTCTTGCATACCTAATAAGCTTCTCATACTTATTTTGTCCAAACTAAGCTCTTAAACTTGCTTCTTATCCAGTCTTCTTTATCTCAGTTAAAGACAACTTTATCTTTACAGTAGCTTGGGTCAAAACTTCAGAGTTGAGTCATCTTTGACTATTTTAGTTCCCTCACACCCTAGATCTAATCCATTAGCAAATACTGCTGACCATCTTTGGAATATACTCTAAATCCTGTTACTTCTCACTGCATCCAAGGACATCACCCAGGTCCAATCCAAAGTATTTTCCAACTAGCTATTTCAACAGGCCCCGCATTGGTCTTGTTGCTACTCTTTCTCCCTATAGTCTTGGTCCCTATAGATAAAAAGAAATTATTGTTAATTTTGGGGGCTGTGATAATTTATGGTAATTATGTTTTTAATAAGTGCTTATTAGTTTTAAATGCATGTAGTTAGACATACATACTAAAGCATTTATAGGAAAAAAATCACGATATCAGGGGTCTGCAAAAATTTTTGTGGAAGCATAATAAACAAGATTGGCAAAATGTTGATAGCTATGAAGGTGAATGATAGGTTGAGGAGGGCTTAATACTATTATTGATAATAGAAGAGATTAGGGAAATACAGTAGTCCCCCCTTACCTGCAGTTTCACTTTCTATGATTTCAGTTACCTTGGTCTGAAAATATTAAATTAAAAATTCCAGAAATAAACAATTATTAAGTTTTAAATTGTGTGCTGTTCTGAGTAGCATGATGAAATCTCTACTCAGTCCCCCCCACTGTCCCACCTTGACCTGTGCAGGAAGTGAATTATCCCTTTGTCCAGCATATCCATGCTGTACATGCTACCTGCCTGTTAGTCCCTTAATAGCTGTTTTGGTTATCAGAGTGTTGTAATATCACAGTGTGTGTGTTCAAGTAACCTTTGTTTTATTTAGTAATGGCCCTAAAGCTCAAGAGGAGTGATGCTGGCATATTTTTATAATTGTTCTCTTTTATTTTTAGTTATTACTAATCTCTTACTGTGCCTAATTTATAAATTAAACTTTATCATAAGTACATATGTATAGGAAAAAACATAGTATATATGGGATTCAGTACTATTCAAGGTTTCAGGTATCCACTGTGGTTCTTGGAATATATCCCCTGCGGATAAGGTGGAGACTACTGTACCTTCAAAGTTCTCAAGGAGAAGAAGCATAATCAAGAAATTTACATGTAGCTAAACTTAAGTAGAAAGGAAACAGAAAAACATTTCCGAACATGCATGCACCAATTAGAGATTAGTTCTCCTGAACCCTTCTTGAATAAACTAATAAAGGATGAGCTGAAAGATGAACAGAGAAACTATAGCAAAATGACTTATGAATGTTGAATATCTTATCTTACAGGACTAAGAATAAAATAAATGTGGAGATTATAGCTACAGAACAGAATGCAAGTTTTTAGAAATGATGTAAATTACAAAAGTAGTCCCAATATTATTCTGTTTATATTTATTTATTTGTATTTTTTTGAGGCAGAGTCTTACTCTGTCACCCAGGCTGGAGTGCAGTGACACATGATCTCTGCTCACTGCAATCTCCGCCTCCTGGGTTCAAGCAATTCTTGTGCCTCAGCCTCCCAGGTAGCTGGGACTACAAGCATGCACCACACCTGGCTAGTTTTCTGTATTTTAGTAGAGACGGGGTTTCGCCATGTTGGCCAGGCTGGTCTCAAACTCCCGGCCTCAAGTGATCCGCCCACCTTGGCCTCCCAAAGTGCTAGGATTACAGGTGTGAGCCACTGTGCCTGGCACTATTCATTTTTAAAACTCAAATGACATCTACTTTAAGCGAACATACTTTGTGGGGAGACAGATCTAGATTCAAATAGCAACTTTAATATTAGAGGTTATGTCAGTTTGGGTTTGAAATGAAATTCAGGCAATTTCTGTACTTTATTTTCTGTAAAATAGAGATAATAAAACTTATAGGGTATAAAACCAAGTAATAAAAATTTCAGTCATTTCAATATTTATTGTACTAGGCACTGCCCTAAGTGTTAGGCATATGGTAATGAATAAAATAGAGCTGGAACTCACCCTCTCCTTGAAAGAATCAGACAAATGAATAAATGAAATATATTGTATGTGAAGTGGTAATAACTGCAATGGAAATAAACAAATTAAGTGTTTGGTGTAGGGAGTGTTGAGGATGGAGAGGCATTGAAATTTCAATTACAATTGCATTTCACCTAAGGAGGTGATGAAGTGAGCCATGGGGATGTGGGATGTGGGAGAGGGGCCAGGGAGAGTCACTGTTCTGATTCCTGGCTGCAGCTGTGATTACTGCCATATCTCTTGTAATTATGCATGTCGGCTTCCCTGAAACACCAACTGTGTCCTTCTACAATTTCAGACCAAGGTGTCCCAGTCGAGTGCCTTCCTCTTTGCATTCTATAACTGAGACACGAAGAGCCCTGTCTTGAGCTCTTATTTTCTTATAAAGGTTCTAGATATATCTGTATTTTATTTGGTATGCTCTTAATTATAGCCCTCTCTCCCCATTCCCCTTCTGGCTGCTGGAAGGTAGTGGATGGCTAGGCTGGAAGGCAATCTTGAGCAATACCATCTTATGTTGAACTCAGTTATCACTCATCATACCTCCTAATACCCAGTCATTTTATCCAGGCTAAGTTCTGCACCTCAAATTCCTCCCTGAAGGTGAATTTTTTCTATAGCCAGACCTCTGCCCAGGGAGTTAAGTGGTAACCTGTTTCCTGATAGCTTAGGAATATTATTAATACAGATGATTTGGCCACTGATCCTCATTTTGTCCTGTCATTGTTCTTATTCATTAATTCATTTATACAATGGCACTTAATTAGCACATACTATGTGTCAAACTTGGATTGACACTGGGTATACAATAGGGAATAAAACAAATATAGTTCTACCCTCATGGTCTACAAGGGTTTCTTTGGATTCTTATAAAATACACTCTTCTTCCGCCTACCCTACCAGATAACAAATAGGTATATTTCTTGGGCTGCCTCATCTTTGCACACTCCACAACTTGTTGTACATGTATTTATGTCTGATGATTGTATCTAATCAATTATCTCTATGATTTGTAAGGTCTTTCAGCAGCAACATTTGTGATTTTAGAATTTGATTGATTTGTAATAAGTGTACTCAATGCTATTTGACTTAAATTTGTTGCATTGCAACTTAATGTAGCCCTGATAAAACTGGGTCCCATGTGGTCTGGCATATACAGTAACTGCATTAAAAACACAAGCGTTATAGTCAAGAATACTTGAAGTAAAAATTTAAGGTTTTATATAAAGGGCATAAAAGTAGGTCCACTTTATAACTTAAAGCAAAATGTTTCAAAATTCTATTGCTATCCACTTCTTAGTCCCATCTACATACTACAGCAACTTGAAAAAAAGATCTCTTCTTTTTGTTCATTCTTCAAGTCAAGGTGCTGCATCTGTGCCTCACTTATATTTTATTCCCCACCCCCTCCCCACCATATCACCTGTTATGAAAGACAACCTAAGTTCTTTGGCTTATTTATTTTCTTTGACTTTACCCATTTCAAGGATTCTCTACAACAGTGGTTCTTGAACTTTAGTATGCCTCAGAATTGTCTGGAAGGCCTGTTAAAACACAAACGGCTGGACCCTACTTCCAGAGTTTCTGATATAGGAAGTCTGGGTTGGGGCTCAAAAATGTACATTTCTAACATGTAATGCTGATGCTGCCTGTCCATGGACCACATTTTGAGAGCCACTGCTCTACAGTATAGCATCTGGGAGACATTCCAACAAACAAGAAATCCATCCATGGATAGAAGCCTTTGCTATATATTATGCATAAATATTGTTACCTGATTGCCTATATGTTAATATGAAGCTTATGAATTTAATGAATCATCTTCCATCACCATGTTTAAAATTCTGTGGGTTGGGGTGTATACTTGGATAGCCTCAGCTAAAAGCAAGAAGAGTAAAGGAAATAATATTTATTGCTTGCTTGTCTGTTTAGGAGATAGTAGAGTGTGATTGTTAGAGGACTTAGTTGTGCAGCCAGGCCCTTTTGGGTTCAGTCTTAGCCCAGCAGGATTTCTGAGAGACACTTGAAAGACGTTTAGCCTTTTGTTCCTCACTTTCTTTTGAGATGAGGACAATGCAAGTAACCACCTCATAGCCTTGTGGTGAGGCTCAAATGATTTGATACGTATAAAACTCTTGAAGATGCCTGATACGTTGTATGAACTCCAATGTTACCTATTATTGTTATCAGGAGTTTGTTGAGTGTTTTCTACATGTTATCTCATTATAACCTCAAATCAATCCTAAATGCAAGTGCCCCTATTATTCTCATTGTAGAGACTAGGAAACAGAAGTTTAGAAAAATTGAATAACAGATTAAAATCTCCCAGCTAGTAACAATCTCTGGTCTTTGTATTTTACCAGCATTTTCCCAAAGGAATCATTTCCTCCTGTAAGAAAAATGGTTCAGGAAATCTGTACAATTCAAAAGTACATTTGGAGATAATTAGATAATTACTTGATCAGTATGGTTGATGAATTTTATAGTCAATATTATTATGTCTACTTTAAAATGTAATCAAGGCAAATAATGGAGGCAAGGATGGGTAAAAGAGTGGTTGTGTAACACACTAATGAGTATCTAGCATTTACAGAGTACCATTACATAATAGATGTTTAATAAATACTAGTCAAACAATTGGGATGAATGTCTTTTGAAACTCAAATTACTTAAACTTAAAGATTCATAATATTGAGTTAGTGAGATTATAGAGAAATGAGCATTGATATACTACTATGGAACTTTTGGAAGTTGATTTAATAGTAGTCAACAAATTTTAAATTTGTATTTCCTTTGGTACAGAGAGTCTAAGTGTCTATCCCAGGAAATACATTTTTGCCCATGAAATGCAGGTTCGATGCCATTCAAATTTAACACTGTGTAATTGGGAAAAATTAGAAACCTAAATGTTCATAAATAATTTAATAAATTATTAGCACCTATTTTACTGACACAGTATAAGAGTTAAAATGAATGAGAAAGCAATATATACTGACATAAAGTATCTCGAAGGTATTCTTAGTGAAAAAAATGGTAACAGAAAAACGTGTAGAATAATCCATTTTATTTATTTACTAAGCTCAAAACTATATAGGAAATATATAAGAAAATGCATTGGAAAAAGTTTGAAAGAGTAAATCTCGGACAGTTATTAATGGTGGCCTCTGGAAATTGAAGAGGGCTGGGAAAGACGGTCAAGAGAAATTTCTACTTTGTACATTTTATCTTCTATATTGTTTGGATTTTCCACAATTACTATGTATTTATGTTTACTTGTGAAATTAAAAATGAAAAAAAGTAGTTTGCTCAGCAAATATACTTAAAAGCCCTTTAATAAGTATAATAGATGTTAATATGTACAACAGTAAGTTTTCATGAGCATTGAAACATATCTATTCTGGTAATAAGCACTTGTTTTCAGAAACCTCCAAAGTCATCGTTACTAAAATTTTATTACTTGTAGTGCTGTTGATTCCCAGAATATTTCCTGTGAGTAGTAAAAGAGCTGAATTAGCATCTGAGTGGAAAGCACATGATACTAAAATTCTTGTAGCATTAGACTGCTCAGCCAAAAGAGCTTGCCTTAGCACTGTGACATCATTTTATGCTTGATCTATAACAGGTGGAGGTGACAGTAGACAAACAAAGCACCATTACACAAAAGGAGAAAGCAAAGAACTGTTTTTCCCCTCCAAATGGACAGTTATATCAGTGTTCAGTGGGAGACACTATTAGATGTGGATGGGAAACCTAAAACTATGTGGATAAAGTAACACCACCCTAATAAGGATGCTCCCTTAATACCAGCTGCCTTTTCTAGGAGGAAAACACCTGCTTTCCCTCTGACCAACTCTCATGATATAGAGATAAAGAGGTACAGCCTCAAACCCCAGAAAGATAAGGCATTAAGGGGAAAAAAAGGGGGAAGGAGAAGAGAAATGTCTAGTTAAGGACAAATTATGGACATTTGGAGGTATATGGCCAAGCAGGAGTCAAGTTAAAATGGAAAACTGTTTCTTGCAGATTTTCTGGTCCAGTTGTGTATTTTGTAGTTGAAATGGAAATACACAATATTCCACCACATCAGTATAATACTTTAATATCAAATCAGATTTTCCTTTGGTCAATAGCATAGCTAGAGTGGAATGAACACAGCAATTCCTATAGCCACAGCCCAGAAAATTGACAAAAGTGTTAAGTTACAGGGAAATTAGAGTGAAGCAAGTGAGAAAAGAAAACAGAACAGGGGTGAAAAGTGTGCTGGTTGGGAGAAGGAGGTGTGGGTGGGAAAAATTTCACTGTAGTAAATATCCATCATAATCAAAGAGAGCTTATCTTCTGCTAACCTATGGGTTATATATAATATCTCAGATTGTGACTCATACTTGTATAGTTCTGCTTGGCTTTATGATTGAAAATAGACTTCCACACTTTGTGGGTGAATCATACTTTTTTTTTTTTTTTAAAAAAAACAACATACATTTTCCCTGTTGTAATTTGACAGAGTGTTTTTATCTTCTCATCAGCTTTCTATGATGTCTCTCTTACTCCTGGTTATTTCAGTTGCAAGTATACTGACGCTACTAGATCTAGCTTAAGTCAAAGGAGAAATTTGTCATAAGGAAGTATTTTCAAGATAGCAAATGCAGGAAGTTTTGCTGGGCCTTATAAGGAAGAGGGAACTGAAAAGCTATGGGGACCCATAGTTTGCACACACTCTCTCTCTTCTCTTCTGTGGCATTCTTTTCTCCTACAGCAAATCAGCTTTCTGTGCAAGAATGAAGATAGTAACCTCATAGTGGCAGCCTTAACTTTACAGTATGGGTAACCTCATTTCAAGTGAACAGAAAAGTCTGATTTGCTGTTTTTGAATCCCAACTCCAAATTCCCCAGGAGCGAGACTCTGATGGCTCAGCTTGGTCCAGTCAAGGGGTGTGGGAAGCAGGGTCACAAACTAGAACATAGGTGCCAGAGGCTGGCTACTCTGGGTGAAGAGGACCGTTCTCAGCAAAGAGGACAGAATCCTTAATCTAAATTAGGACTCAGGAATTAAGTCTCTGAGTCTCTGTAAACTAACAATTATGCTAGGGTTTTTTTTGTTTTTGTTTTTTTTTTTAATTTTTTTGGAGATGGAGTCTTGCTCTGTTGCCCAGGCTGGAGTGCAGTAGCGTGATCTCAGCTCACTGCAACCTCCGCCTCCCAGGTTCAAGTGAATCTCCTGCCGCAGCCTCCTGAGTATCTGGGACTACAGGCACATGCCACCATGCCTGGCTAATTTTTTTGTATTTTTAGTAGAGACAGGGTTTCACCATGTTAGCCAGGACGGCCTCGACTCCTGACCTTGTGATCCGCCTGCCTCAGCCTCCCAAAGTGTTGGGATTACAGGCGTGAGCCGCTGCGCCTGGCTGAAATTTTGTTTTTAAGAGTGAATGTTGGTATAAATCCTTTCACACACACAAAACATGTTTTTAGTGAATAGGCAACTATATGTCTACTGGTTTTATTTTTTTAAAGTAGGGCATAGTTATAATTGACATTTTACATATTTTGCCAAATAATTATCCTCACTTGAAAGAGGTTATTAATTCTTGGCTTACAAAGGGAAAATGGTTTTGGTTTTCAAGCACCAAAGTTTAATACATCCAGTTATCTCAAGGGAATGAGGGATCTGTTCACTAGGAATATCGTTTTTATTTTTCCTTTCCTTTTTGTGATTGAAAGGAAGGGTAAGAGACAAGGATATGCTGAAGTACAAAGGAGGTTTTGGAAAATTCCTTTGCCATAGCCAACCAAATTTTGGAATAAATGGTACTAAAATATCTGGATGATTTGTAGTAAAAAACATTGCTTGCATGTCTGTCTACTTGATTAATACCCCTTGCCTTTGTCTTTTGGTTTATAATCCTACATTTGGAATAAATAAGCCTCTCTCCATAGTTTATTCCTTTCTGCCTTCAGAAAAGTACACCTTCCCTATTTTGGAAAGAAACTAACTCCTGGCCTCTCCCCAGTCCTTTGGTTTTGAGCCTGTTTCCCTTTCCAAGGACTTTCCTGCATCTTTTTTTTGTATGCTCAATTTATGTCCCCCCTTAAGAATGATGTTTTCACAATCTCATCATTTAATGATATAGTTCTATTTTTTAAAATTCAGATGGAGATCTTCACATTTATCTCTATTACAACTCAGCCCTTATCCTACCAGCCCACACAGTCCTGTGTAGTGCAATAAACTGTGACACATACTTCAATCTTCCTAATAAAATTAAACAAATTTCTTACACCTCCCAGCTTGGTTATATCTGTAAATTGGTCCTGCCACAGATATAATAGGCATTTGATAACTGTGCTAAGGGTTTTAAAATACTTTTTCACCTAATCTTCAAAATCTCTCTACAGGGGAGATTATTATCCTCATTATACTGATGAGGAAACAGAGGCTTAGAAAATCTAAATAAACTTTCCTGGCAAAAGCTGTGATTGAAAGAAACCTGGGTGGTCTGGACTCTAAAGCGTAAGTTCTTAAACTCTTGGCCATGGATTTTCAACTGTGGCTTTATGTCAAACCACCTAAAAATGTTAAAAAGATATAGAAGCCAATGTGCCATCTCACACTTACTGAGGCAGTCTTGTTGTGGTTGGGGGCGGGTTTGGGCATAGCAGTCAAGAATCACCGCTGCCATGCTGGCCAACACTGGAAGGACAAAAGCTCAAGACACTACACACAGCCCCACAGTCAACAGCTAGCTGTTAATTTTTCCCATTGGATCTTGCCACAAAGTTTTGAATCTAAATGTGTTACCTTACAGCTCATATTTCTTGTTTCTTCATATTGTGTGAATGTTCTGAAAGACTTGGTCAAATTCCTTGGAATTCTTTCCATCATTATCAAAGAATAGGGGAAATTTCCTGAAATGTTTGCCTTGAGGAGCAAATTTCTAGTGATGCCACTACCAGGAATCACATAAAGAGCTCAAAAGTTCTGTTAATACCCAGAGTGAAAAAAGCTCAACATTCCAGGGTAGCATTGACTTAAAATCATGTCTTAGTGATGAGGGAGGCTTTCACTTTCTGAATGACAGAAGGCAAGTTGCTTCATCTTTCTCTGTGGGTAGACAGAAGATTTCTCAATTCTATAGGCTTAGGAATAATATACCCCTTGTCCACCTTGTCTTCCATACCCACATCTGTAATATTAAGAAAATACTCTGCTTCCCCACAAAAATATCCTCAATATTCACCAATTCTAAATGGCTTCTCCCTGCAAACAGGCTGTGGATAGTAACAGATACCATGCCTAGTTACATAAGCATATCACTGCAAAATATAGAAACATCACTTATAATGGAAATAATACTGTTTCAGAGTTCTAAAACAAGCATTTTTTTCCCCTCACAAAAGATCACATTTCCATTTCTACAGTTCTGATGCTTTTCATTTAACCATGACATTAAGGTCATCTTCAGCTCTCCTTCCTTGTGTGGGTCTGTGTTCTAGCTTTTACCCCAGTAACAGTTTTTGTTTGCAGGAAAATAAAAAGAACTCTTTTGGTAGTCTTTGTTTGTAATTGCAGCCTTGATATTCTAAGCCACTGAGTCACAATTAATAATTAGAAATTCTAATTAACTTTGCCCATATATTGCCTATGAAGCAGTTGCCGTAGGAATGCAATTTTCCTGTAAATCCCTCCCTCTTACACAGCTCTAGTTCATTATTTACTTTAAAAGAGTCAGGGTGAATTCAAGTCATTTCCTATGCTGCTATCATTTGCTTAAAGACCTTTTGCAATGGGTCTTATGTAAGAAGAAATGCAGGAGTTGCTTTGGTGAGGTTTAAAGAAACCAGTAAGTACAAGACGGACCTGAATAGCAGCATCACTTGTGTATGGGGAAACAGGAGCTATGAATGCGTCACTTCATTTAGGTTGACAGAAAGAGGGCTAATACTTGAAAAAAGCCCTACACGATCTGTTGCCAGGCTACTTCTTTGGCCTCACTTCTTACCACTGCCCCCCCCTTCAGTGTCCTCCAGCCACAGTGATCTCTTTCCTGATCCTTGAACCTGCCAACACATTCCCTTCTCAAGGTCTTTGCTTTCAGGAGTCCCTCTGCCTGAAATTGTTTTCCCAGATAGTCATGGGACTGGTTCATTCTCATCCTTTAGATCTCTGCTCAAATGTCATTTATTCTAGGAAATCATTCCTGGCCACCATGAAACAGCACAGCCCCTCTTCACTTTCTACTCCTTTTCTTTGTTATTATGTATATGGCAGCAGAAAATTACGCATTTTCTTAGTGGCAATTACACACCCCGCACATTATGCATTTAAAGCGTTGTTATTTTGTCGCTTCCATCAGAATACAATCCAGTAGGGCAAGGAGTGTGTGGGGTAGTGTTCACTTAGTATCTTTGGGGACTTACAGCCTGGCACCTAGTAGACACTCGGTAAATATCTGAATAAATGAATAAGGTCCTTTGGCAGCCGGGAAGCCCGTCACAGCCATTGTCTCCACCCTCTCCTGAGCTACACCAAGCTACGCCGGTAAAGTTATTTCTCCTCTAGGAGAAACATTCGCTAGGCCTTGTCGCCAACCCGCAGACAGCTGGGCGCTTCATCCCACCTTCACCCCTTTCCAGCCAGGTGCCTGATTGGAGTCAGGCGCTGGAGGTCGCATTGCCACGAAACAGCGCGTGTAAGCTCGTTGTCCCCGGCCCCCGGCGCCACTTCCCCTCCGCCTAGCAGCCTGGACTGGGGAAGTACAGGTCTGCTGTACCCGGGAAGTGGAAGGAAAAGCAGAAAGCGGACAAGTGTGCGGGAGGGCAGTCTCCATGCGGAGGCAGCCCGGCCTCCTCCGGTGCAGGCTGTGTTCTGGAGGGGCGGGCGCCAGTCAGGCTGACTCACTCCCGGCCGCTTCCCTGGCGGGCGGCGGCCACACACACACACCCGCCCATCTAGTGAAGCCCGGGCCCAGCGCTGGCACCTAGCTCCAGCCAGGCACCAATGTTTCGCGAGGCGGCGCCGCCGCCTTAACTTCCTTGCGCGCTCACGCCCAGGGGCAGTCCCAGGAATCTCCACGCGCGCCCGCCGGCTTCCCGAGAGGCCGCCGCCCTGCGTGGCCCGCGCCCGCAGGTCCCGCGGCCAGCACCGAGGGGCGCACGCGCACTGCGGAACACGCGTCCGGCTCTCCCCCAGCGTCTGTCCGGCCCAGTCTCCTGCCAGTCGGGGAGACTGCAGGCCAACCTGGAAGCTGAGTTCGAAGCTAATAGGGCGACCAAGTCAGTGTCGCCCGCGGCATTGAGAAGACGGTTTGGCCCAGGAGAGGGTGGAGACAACTGTGACGGGCTTCCCGGCTGCCCGAAGTGGGAGTGGTGTGGGGCTGCAGGAAGGAGAGAGGAAGAGGAGCAGAAGGGGGCAGCAGCGGACGCCTCTAACGGCCTCCCTCGGCGCTGACAGGCTGGGCCGGCTCTCGGCTCGCTCGGGTGTTCTCGTCGTCACTTCGGCCCCTCGGCCGCTCGGGCCCCTCGGCCCGGGCTTGCGGCGCGCGTCGGGGCTGAGGGCTGCCGCGGCTCAGGGAGAGGCCTGGTCCTCGCCGCGGAGGGATGTGAGTGGGAGCTGAACCCACACTGGAGGGCCCCCGAGGGCCCAGCCTGGAGGTCGCTCAGAGCCGTGCCCGCCTCGGGGCTTCGCAGACCTTGGCCCGCCGGGTAGGAGCCGCCCCTGCGGGCTCAAGGGCGCACTCTGGTCGCCCCATCTGTGTAACCGGTGGGTGTTATCTCTGCCTGGCTTCTGGGTGGGGGGCAGCAGTTGTCTCTCCACCCCGTTCTTACCTTCTGATCCCGCCTCCCCCCTGCTAGTGGCAGCAAACTTCTGAGCCAGAAAAATCTTCCTCTTTAAGACGACACCTAGAACGAGTCTTGCTAGTGATATTTACTTCCATTTGTGTCTTATAATTCCCGCACCCCCCACCTCCTTATTCCTTTTTAAAATTTTCTAGACACTTAAACAGCCTAGAGAAAGCATCTGTTTCTCCTGGACTTATGTGGTAGTAGTAACTGCTGCTTTTTTTTTTTTTTTTAAGGTTCAAAAAAAAGCAAAAAGAAAAAAAAGGGAACCGGTTCCCCTCCGCAAAAAAAGAGGCTCTTCCTCCTCCTCCCGCGACGGTGGGTGTGCTGTCCTTTATCGCTGCAGTAAAGGCGAAGAAGGTGTCGCGAGCTGGGAGTGCGTGCGTAGGAAGGCTGGAAGCGTGTGAAGACAGGCAGGGCTCATTGTTGCTTACTCCTCTGAAAATGTCAGTGCTAAACTTTTAATGTTGATATGCGAGAGTAATTTTGGGGTGTTTTGTTCGTCTTGGATCCTTTAAGAAACATTTTTTTTTGTTGGCTTTACACATAACATGACTTTGCAGAGAAATGTAAAACGTTGTCCATTACCCTTTCTTCTTAAACGGCCAGAGGTTCTTAATCCTTCAAAGAGGAATATTTCCAACCAATAAGAGATAGCTTTTGTGAGAACACGTTAGCTATTCTTGCTGGGGTTTCTGCTACCACACTGAATGCTTCCTGATGGTTTTATCTGCCTAAGCTTGTTGTGTCGGTTGAATTTACCCAGTTTGTTTTCCGGTAATCACTAATCTGTCAGGAGAAACTCCATTTCTCTGAATGAAAGGATAGTAGCGGCTTAGTATGGAGAAGGAAACTAGAAGTGGGAATAAGGGAGATGATTGCTCTTGGTTTCATAATAAGTTTTTACAGTGAGTTGGGCTACTGCAAATAAATATTTTGTATCCCTTCTCCAGAATGCTTGGGACCAGAAGTGTTTTGGATTTTTTTTTTTTTTAAATTTTGGAATGTTTGCATATACAAAATGAGCTATGTCAAGGATGGGACCCAACTGTAAATACGAAATTCATGTTTCATATATACCTTATTCACACAGCCACTAAGTCATTTGCAATATTTTTACATCTGTGCATGAAACAAAGTTTGTATTAAGTACTTATGCAGGGAATTTTCCCCTTGTGGCATCATGTTGGTGCTCAAAATGTTTCAGATTTTGGAGCTTTTCAGATTAGGGATGTTCAACCTGTATTTTGATATAACACCCAGAACATTTGAAGATGAATAATCAATTTTTGACCTCCCTTCCCCCATCCGCCTCACCGTATACCACTTTAAGTGTGAGAATTATTTGCTTGTACATGCATTTGTCTGTTGGTGTGTAATGTATGTACAGATTGGATGTATCCAGCACTTGCCTTAATAGTACATATATTTACCTGAATAGGAAAACTGCAGTACTTGCTGGCTAGAAGAGCACACCATGCTTGTTTTTGCTCTGACTGAATATCCTGTATTTGCAATTTATAGCATGTTTTAGGGACTCATTAGGGATTTTTGTGTGTGTGTGCCTTTGGTGATTTGAGACAGGTGTCTCAGATATGGGAAAGGAATATGACATTGTTTCTTTGCTTCACCTGGCTATTGCTGAAAGGTGGGATGGTTTTGAGGCAGAATAGGAAAGTGCATTGGCTTTGGAGTGAGATCTGGATTTGAATCCTGATGTTCTTGCCACTTAAGAGTTGTATTTGCGGCCGGGCATGGTGGCTCACGCCTGTAATCCCAGCACTTTGGGAGGCTGAGGAAGGAGGATCACTTGAGGTCGGGAGCTCGAGACCAGACTGGCCAACATGGTGAAAGCCCATCTCTACTAAAAATACAAAAATTAGCCAGGCGTGATGGTGCACACCTGTAATCCCAGCTGCTCGGGGGGCTGAGACAGGAGAATTGCTTGAACCTGAGAGTTGGTGGTTGCAGTGAGCCGAGATGGCACCACTGCACTCCAGCCTGGGCAACAGAGTGAGACTCTGTCTAAAAGAAAAAGAAAGAAAGAAAAAAAGAGTTGTATTACTCTTTTAGCTGCACTTTCTTATAAGATTGTTGTGAGAACTGGGTAAGACACATGCCAAGTGGTAAATTGCTTGGCTCTCATAAAAGTCTTGGCTACTATCGTGGCTGGGAGGCAAAGGAGATTCAGAGAAGGCCAGAATGACTGCATAAGGTGATCTGCCAGTAACTAGTGTTTCTTGTTTCTTCCTTTCTAGTATAAAGAGATAAAGGACTTTAAGGTTTTAAGCTGGTGAGGGGGTATTGTAGCCTTTGTATGGAAAGGTTTGACTTTTGTCTCTGTGCTTAAACCCCCATTGTGTTGCCCCTAGCAATTATTGTGCTGCCCCCTTGTGGTTAACTGTGCTAAGAACTTTCTTTTGCTCCTCCCCCATTACATTTCTCACCCTTCCCCACTCCCTTTTAGACCCCTCCTCTTAGCTCCCAGTTTCCCAAACTGTGTGCCAAGGTGCCCAGAGCGCCTTAGGCTTGAACTTTTGTTTTGAGGTAATTCATGGTTTCAACATTAGCTACCTACATCCGTTTCCACAGTGTCATGTCTTTGTAAAGATGTATTTTCAGAGGTTGCTCTGATAAAAAGCAACTAGTACATGAAAATGAATGTAGAACAGGAAATGACTGTGTGGTATTGTCCAATTTGATTTTAAGGTTTGATAAGTTCTACAGTGCTCAAGAGACACTAAGTTGTTAGGACATAACTACTAAGTAAGTTGTTCGAACCTATTTCTTTTGGCCTAGAGGTGTCATGAAAAATTTGCTAAGACTCAGGGCTCCCTGAATGGGTTTGGAAACCTCTGCCTTAGCTTTTAGTTTGCTTTTCTGATAAAATTATTGATATAAAGCTAGTATCAGCTGATCATGGCTTAATATATTTAATCTCCTGTGTAATATGTTTATAACTTCTGCCCGGTTCTTTGATTTTAAAACTAATCCTATTGCTAACTTGTTGTACTAGTCACTTCCTGATTTTTCCTGTACTGGTCTTCTGCTTCTATTTCTGTTCATCTCCTTAAACTCAGAATGTCCAAAGTGAAAGTTACCATTTTCTACCTCTTAATTTTCTTCTAATCATGTAGGCTTTAAATTAGGCATCATCTTTAAACTACTTTTTTCATTTACGTCTTATTCCCATTCAAAATGTCCATATTTCCTTTCTTTCTCGTATCTCTGCTTTCCCTCCTTTACTGTGTGAATCCCAGGACACATTTCCTGAGCCTCGAATATTGAAAGTCATTTGAACTTATGAGAATTCAGTGTCTCTTTCGTTTATCCTCAATAGAGATTCCACTCTAATACTCCTTATTATAGTATTCCCTTGCCCCAAAATCTTCAGTGGCTTACCATTTTCTACTTATTAAATTTTCCTGTCTTTTAAGATAGTCTATTATCAATCCCTGCCCTATTTATTTAGTCTTTTGTCTAAGGATCTCTAATCCTTCAGCTTATAAGCTGATTTCCACACTTTCTAGTAACAAGCTATATGTTTCTTCTCTCCTTTAATTTTTGCTTATGTTCTCCATCCCTCTTTTTTTCCTCTATTTCTGTAGCTCTTTAGTCTTAGAACATCTTCACATGGTTTAATTATATGCCATGCTTTAGTTGTTTATGATAGTTATTTCCCTAGTGTTAGCCATATCTTCTCAAGTTGATTGTGTATTCTTTGAGGAACAGTACCTTAGATTAAAAAAAAAAACACACACACACACACAATGGAGAGCACGTGGGCAGCATTCAAGAAATAATACTTGTTGGTTGTGTGATAAGGAACTGTAGTCACCAAACAAGTATTTGTTAATATTTGCAATGTAAAAGGTACTTGGCTGTATCCAAAAGAGAAACAGAGAAATACAAAAGAGGTTCCTTTCCCTAAGGACTTACAGTATAATTGGGCAGATAAACTAAGTAATAAAAGTTACAGATATTTGAGACCACTTCGAGTTGAGCAGATATTTTGTATAATAGGAAGGAACTGGTAGAGGGGGTAAGCAAAGGCAAAATATGTATATATGTATGATATGTTCAGAGAGCAGTACATAAACAACTTGACTGAAATGAAGGTTTGTGTGAAAGAGTAGTAAGAAATTGTGTTAAAAATGTAGTTGGAATTTGATTATGGATGTCTTTAAATGCTAGGATGAGAAGAATGTACTTTGACCTGTAGATACGGAGAAGCTTTAAAAGTTTTGAATTGAGAAAGAGTTTGCTGAAATAAATATTTTAGGAAAATCAAAGCAGCACCAGTGCTAGATCTCACATGAATTGGAAAGAGAAGTGGTAGAGAGAGGTAGGAAAATAATTGAGCCCTGACGTAATGAGGACTTGGACTTAGTAGAAATAAGTCAGATTGCAGAGATGTCACAAGACATTATTATGGATTGAATAAAAAGGGAGAATGGACGGGAGAAGAGTGATTAAAGATTACCTTACCTTGAAGGTTTGCTCTTCAGTGACAGAGGAAATCAAAGAGTGTTGGAACTCCAAGACAGCTTAGAACATCTAAGTCAGTCTATATACTTTGTATATTAGGACTCAGACCAGAGAGACTTAAAATGTGTCCAAAGTTACTCAGTTAATGACAAAGAAACTGCCATGTGATTAATGGCAGTTAGTAACAAAAATAGTTATGGCAGTATTAGTAGCTGGTAGAGGGGATGTAGACAGTTGAGCCTATATTGTGGATATGTTGAGTTTGCGATGGCCGTGGGATGGGCAAGTGAAAATGGATAGCCTACAGTGGGACATATGACTAGAATTTGTTAGCGAAATTAAGGCTGGTGCTGTGGTACTTAAGAGAAAAGAGTAGTGGACCTGAGATTGAGCCTTGGGGATTGTGCATAATTAGCAGGTGGGTGAAAGGAGAGAAATGGGTAAAGGAGACAAAGAAAAAATAGTATGAGAGAGGCAAATTAGTGGATAGGTTAGGAGGTGGAATGATCAACATGTTGGTCATTGGCAAGAAATGAGAAGAATCAGATCCAATAAATGGTCTTAAAAATATGTACTAGTGTTTTTGCTAATATGAAATCTATAAAAACAGAAGAAAATTGCTTATACTTTCCCTATGTGGAAATAGCCACTGTTAATATTTTGTTCTCTTCGGTTTAACCAAAGACCTTTGGATTTGACAGTTGGATGATCAGTGAAGACTTTTCCAAAGCTCTCCATCACTAGGACTAAGGATGAGAATTTTAGGCATAATAAAACCTGGGAGGTATTTTTCAACAGATTGTCATTTGTTTGTATCCTCTTACATATCACACTATCTAGGTACTATTCTTTCTATGTGCATTGGTTCTGTGTTTTATCTGAATGATAGGAGGTTAGACAAGCCATCTCTGGGTGCTTCTGTGCTGGTAAAATTTGAATAAAGTGATAAAATATTTGTTTCTAAAAGGAAGGATAAATTCTTGGTAGGTAACTTATAACTCTGAGGGTTGAATGATTGATGAAATTAGGGGTACTGGAAAGAACAAAGAGAAGCATTATCTATTTTGAAGCCTTTCTGTATAGCTGCAAGGGGTTAACTAGGTTAGAATGGTCCATGGGCCGTTTACTTTGCTTGCATGTTTATTTTGATCTTCCCAAGAACATTCTTCTGCTCATCTTGTTGGTATGTTACTGGAAACAGAGTACTCATTAGTTCTTACTAAGTGATTTTAGTTTAATAAATTATGATTATGAAATATAATGCTATTAGGTAATATTTTTATAATATAAAGGGCCATGTGATGTGAGTAAGTGCACTGTTTTGGAAATCAGGGGATAAAGGACTGACCCTGCTGTCAACATGGTATACGATTTCAAGCAACTCACATAATCAGTGAGTCTTGTCTATTGAGGGAATGGACTAAATCTTTTTTAGAGAATTTAAAAAGGTGGGATCACATGGTAAAATGTGTATAAAGTTTAAAAAAGAAATGGTTTACCAATGTTTATGACAAAAACCAGCAAACTCTTTCCTACCACCCCCCCACATCTCCTTTTCTAGTCTCTGATTCCTGTTCACCAGGCAACCACCTGTCCTCTGTACATTGCCCTTTTCCCCTCTACAATGAATGTTTTAGCATCCCTTCTAAAGCCTCTCCATTCAGTTGTGTAGAAGAGCTCATCCCCTTTGCCTTCAAAGGCTTTACCATTATATTTCTTTCCTCTTTTTCTTGCCTTCTCAGTTCTTCCCTCTACTGGATTATTTCCATCAGTGATTGCTATTGCTGTGTAACAGAAACTCCCCAAAACTTAGTGATTTTAAACAACTACTTTATTAGGCTCACAGATAACATGGATCAATAATTGAGACAGGGCACACCCAGGGATGACTTTGTTTTTGCTCCACAGTGGCTACTAGGACATGAGTTGGGAAGAATTGCCAGCCAGGGGTGACTTGAAGGCAAAGGACTGGAATCATCTGGAGGTGTCTTCACTCACATGATGGGTAGTTGATGCTCGTTCTTGACTGGGATGTTAGCTGGGCTGTTAACTGGAGCATGTACATGTGGCCTGGATTTCCTCACAATATGGTGGCTTCAGGGTGGTCACCTTTCATAGTGGTGAGTAGAGAATTGAAAGTGAGTGTGTCAGTGTGTCTCAGCATAAATCTTTATGATTTAGCCTTGGTAGTTGCACAGTATAACTTCTGCCATGTTCTACTGGTTGTAAGTGTCAGAAGTCTGTCCAGATTTGATGGGGGAGTGGCAAGTTCACACTGTAGAAGAAAAACATGTGAGATGGGAAATATTGTAATGGCCATCTCTGGACAATTATTAATACTATTGCCACAGCTTGCCATTTTGCCAAACTTTACATCCCTCCTGTATCTGAAATACATGCAAAATACACTAAGCTTCTCCTCAAAGGTCCCTAATTCACATCCCATCATGACAGTAACTCAGAGTCCAGCATCTCATATAAATCCGGTCCAGGTACAGAATAATTTTCTTGGGTATGGTTAATTGGATATGGTTCTTGAACTGAGGACCCATGAAGAGACAGTTTATATGTCCCCCACATACTTTACAAGATTGAAAAGGCACGGGTTATTTGCAGTAGACATTCCTCCTCAAGAAGCGCACAAGGTAGGCACAATCTATAGCAATTCTGCAACCCCACTGGGCACATGTTACCAGTTCCTTGATTAGGTCTCAGTCCTGCTTCCTGGAAGTTGTTCTAAATGGGACATAGGCTTCTTCTTTTTTTGGGTTTATCTTCTGAATTATTTATCTCCCCTACCCCCACATCCCACCCATATAAAGTGCTTTGTATTTGTAAGAGTAACTTCCTGAGCTTGCTTCCTGCCTGTAGTGCTTCAGGGTCCAAAGGCCCTCTTTTAAAATATAGCATGTGTCCCTTTCATTCCAAGCTAATACAACTCCTTTAAAAACTTTGTGGACTTCCTGTGTATAAGTTTATAATCTGTACCGCCATATCCACAAGTCTCTTGAGAGGAACTCTTTCCTCCCCTAAGCTCTGTGTGAGGCTGCTGTGGAACAACACCCTTAAGATCCTTAGATAATATTTCGTCTGAAAGGATCTATGAGGTACTGATTTAGACCTTGAGAAAGGATCTTATAGTCACACTCTAGATTGGATCTTTGCTCTGAGGCCCTTTTTATTTGACACTCTGCTGGCCAAAAAGATTGTTCTGAGTCCATTACCTCTCCTTGAAATTCTACTCAAAAAGTGAATAGCTCATTCTTTAGTTAATCTCTCTGTTCTCTCAATTATAAGGGCAACTAGAAGAAGCCAAATTGCTTTAAGTTCTTGTGGAGAATCTCCTTAATTCATTAGGTCAGGTATGTATTTTATTTAACATGTTAATGTAGGTGATAGTTTTGTTAAACTTTGCCCTAGTATGTAACAAGGGTCTCCTCTTATTCAGCTTTCACTATCATTTCTGTCACTTTCCTTGAAGTTCTCACTGACAGTCTGCTTGAGGGCTCTTAGGCTCCCATGAAGTTTCCTTAAGACCCTTTAAATGTGTGAACACAAAGGGTCCTTATCTGTTCCTGGCTATACAGCAGGTCCTTGAATAACTGTTGTTTGTTCGTAATGTTGATAAGAAAAAAAAATTGATTCCTGGCTGGGGCCACTGTTTGTGTGGAGTTTGAACATTCTCCCCATGTCTGTGTGGGTTTTTCTGGGTGCCCCAATTCCCTCCCACATCCTAAAGATGTGTATGTTGGCGGATCGGTGTGTCTAAATGGTCTCAGTCTGAGTGATCATGTTGTATGAGTGTGTCTTGCAGTGGATGGTGTCCTGTCCAGGGTTGGTTCCCACCTTGTGCCTTGAGCTGCTAGAATAGGCTGTAGCCACTTGTGACTGAACTGAATTGGGTAAATAATTATCTTACTTGTTTTTGTTAGTCTTTCCTAAATGTGTGTATAGCTCACATTTATCTTAGTGTTTAATAATCAAAGTGTTTGGGGTCTTTATTTAGAAGTTTGATGATGTTTTTGTGGCCATAAATATGCAATAGGAACTTGCTTATCTCAATTAGCCTATGGAAAAATGGATTTTGTTACACATTGTTTGACTTAAAATCACAGTTTCCAAGAACCTGTTGAAGACAGTGAGGATTAACTGTACTAGAACTGTTTCCTAACTCAGTGGTTCTTATTAGAATTACCTAAAGGGCTTGTTGAAACACAAATTGCTGGGCCCCACCCCAGAGTTTGTTTCATTAGCTTTGGAGTGAGACTTGAAGATTTGCATCTGTGAGTTCCCAGGTGATCTGATAATGTTGATCTGGGGGCTAGATTGTGAGAATTACTGATTTAAACCAGGGATTGGCAAGATTTTTCTATTAAGGATCATAAAGAAAATATTTTAGACTTTGTGGGCAAGATTGTTTCTCTTGCACATACTCAACTCCACCTTTGTAGTGCAAAAGCAGTTATAGACAATACATAAATGAACAGACATGGCTCATGGCTGTGTTCTCATAAAGCTTTATTTACAAAACAGGCAACTGGCTAAATATGGTATGTGTGAACTGTGCTCTGCCAATTCCCAATTTAAATCATTACTTGACTCCACATCTCTTCAAGCTATCGCCCCATTTTTCACTCCCCTTTGGAACAAAACTCTTTGAGAGTTGTCTGTATTTGTCTCTTTATTCTTTCTTTAAAAAAATTATCTATTTTTTGAACACATTTAAATGTCTTAGAATTCAAAAAGTAGTAAATATCTTTGTACATTTGTCAGGGCGTGTGTGTGTGTGACCATAACTAAAGATTAAGTAGATGAGGAATTGCTGATTCAAAAGTGGTATATATTACTAAGTTCAACAAATATTGCCAAATTGACATAGAAATACCAATTTATGCTTTTCTACACCTTTACTAACATTGTGGTTTCAGATGACTTGATCTTTGCCAACTTGAGACATGAAAAATAGAATCTCATTATAATTTTAATTTGCTTTTTATTCTCCTTTTTTGGGGAACTCTTCACTCATATCTTGGCCCACTTTCTATTGGATTTGTGGTCCTTTCACTTTGCTTTGTGGGAGCTCTTATACTAAGGAAGATAGCTTTGCGTTTGTGAAATGAGTTGTTTTCCCTAGGTTGTCTTTTTATCTTTTTGATTCTGTAGATAGTGTGATTTTGTTGTTGTTGTTGTGCATCTAGGTAGGTCCCTTCTCAACCCTGAAATTGTATTTTGAGACTCTCCCTTGTTTTCTTGATCCATCTGGAATTTATACTGATGCAAGATATAAGATGGAATGCAACTTTTTTCCCCTAGATGGTTGTCCAGTTTCAATACTATTTGTCAGATAATCATTTTCTCTGCTACTATGAAATGCTGGTGTTTTAAATTGTGTATGTAGTTGGATCTATTTCTGGACTTTGTTTCATTCTAACAATGGCTCCTGTGAAACTATATTGTGAGTTATTGGATAGTGAACATTTCCATTAATTTATTTGTTTCCAAGTCCTGTATAATATTTATTAGCATATGGGAGGCATTCAAGTACTTGAAAATAAAATGAATAAATCAAGCGTTTAGGAATAGAAGCAGTTCTTTTTGCCAGTTTTTCAATTTAGTTATTACTTCTATTTAATTTCTCTGTTTATTTCTGATTTTAAACTTGAATTTAACCTTGGTTTTCCATTTTAATGTTACCTTTTTTTAAACTTTATTTTGAAGTATTAAGTTATTTTTTGTACTTACTGGGCATTTGCTGACTTATGAGTCTGCTCTTATTAATCTATTTTTGGCCTTAAATTGTTAAAAATTCACAATGTAGTTTTATTTGTATCAAATTTGCATACTGAGGGAAACTTGTCATTTCATAATGGCAATCCATAGGCTAGGTCAGGTCATTTGAGATTGGAACCATTAAGGATAAGTTCATTCAACATGGAATTATTAGATCTGTAGTTAATTCGCCAGTTTAGAGAAGACAGAATTACAGGTAAGTCTGGATTTTACAACTTATTATTTTAGAAGGTCAAATTTAGAATAATATTTTTAAGCTTTTTAAGTAGAAGCATGCATATCACCTGAGGTCAGGAGTTCACGACCAGCCTGACTAACATGGTGAAACCCTGTTTCTACTAAATACAAAAAAAAAATAAGTGTGGTGGCGCATGCCTGTAATATGAGCTACTTGGGAGGCTGAGACAGGAGAATTGCTTGTACCTGGGAGGCGGAGGTTGCGGTGAGCTGAGATCGTGTCATTGCACTCCAGCCTGGGCGACAGGAGCGAAGCTCTGTCTCAAATAAATAAATAAATAAAATAGATAAATAAATAAATATATAGAAATACTATTCTGATTATTTTATTTATACTTATTTATATGCATAATTTATTTTTTTAAATACATGAGGTATTGTATATTTTTTGGTTTATTTTGAGGAGGGGCAGAGGTGATGGGAAATACAGTTTTCATTGCATCACATCTTCAGTTGTAATGATATTGCTGGAATCCTACATTTAGGACCTTGTCTTGTTAAAAAAACATTATCCTTGCTTTCACCCCTACCCCTCCCTGCCACAGACTTTTAAAGGTAAGTATTCTGCAATAATTGGATTATATTTACAATTATGAAATTTTAAAATTATTAGAAGTAGAATGACATACACCTTCATTGTAGTAAGTTTGATTCACAGTGCCTCTGGTTATGGTGGTCTGTAAAAGTAACACTGTATTAGGAACAGTCTTCATGATGGGAGTTCTGTCCTTTTACTCTTCTGTTAGTTTGTTCATTATTTTTTTCTGAGACGGTTTCACTCTGTCCTCAGACTGGAGGACAGTGGCTCGATCATGGCTCACTGCAGCTTTGCCTTCCCTGGGGTCCAGCGATCCTCCTACCTCAGCCTTCCGAGTAGCTGGCACTGCAGGCGAATGCCACTATGCCTGGCTAATTTTTGTATTTTTTTTTGTAGAGATGGGGTTTCACCGTGTTGCTCAGTCTGGTCTTGAACTCCTGAGCTCTAGTGATCTTTCCGCATCATCCTCCCAAAGTGCTGGGATTATGGTTCTGGAGCCACTGCACATGGCCTGTTAGTCTGTTCTTGCATTGCTGTAAAGAAATACCTGAGGCTGAGTAATTTATAAAGAAAAGAAGTTTAATTGGCTCATGGTTCTGCAGGCCTACAAGCATGGGGCTGACATTTACTCAGCTTCTGGGGAGTCCTCCGGGAGCTTTTACTCTTGGCCGAAAGCTAAGAGGGAGCAGGAATATCACATTTCAAGAGCTGGAGCAAAAGAGAATGTGGGGGAAGATGCCACACACATTTAAATAGCCAGATCTTGCAAGAACTCAGTATCTTCAGGACAGCACCAAGGGGGATGTTGCTAAACCATTCATGAGAAATCCACCCCCATGATCCAGTCACCTCCCACCAGGCCTCACCTCCAACACTGGGGATTACAGTGCAACACATGAAATTTAAAGGGGACAGCATCCAAACTGTATCAACCTTGCTGTATCCCTCAGCCTCATTTTATAGGCAAGAATTGAATATATTGGTTTTATAAAGGTTTGATATGGAAGGATTCATCAGGAGTGGATTTTAGGACTTGGGGAATGACTCAGAGAAGAAAATAGTGCATGATAGTATAAGTCTATCTGATTGATGAGTAACTGGAAAACCTTCCGAACATAATGCCTCAGTGTCTGCAGAATTGTTTCATTTCCATATTTATGTATTCCTTATTCTTTCCTGGTTTATCCATAGATGCCTAATTTTATTTTTTATCTGAATGCATTATGATAATCTTTAATTATTTCAGAATATCTGAAATATTCAGTGTTCTTCTAGCATGGCAGTATTTTAAAAATCATTATGAACTTAAATTCATACTGATTTAAACAACTTCTAGATTTTTTTGAATATCAATAGCAGAGGGTAGTGTTAAATATTTCACCAGCAGAATTAATTAAATTTCCTGTGCAATTTTATTTTTTATAGACAAACTCATCACTGCTTAAAATCTTTAAAAAATGTCTTGGTAATACAGGCTTGGAATATGATGATTTTGAAATGAGATCTTAAGGGAAAAAAACCTCCAACTTTTTTTTTTGAGACGGAGTCTTGCTCTGTCACCCAGGCTGGACTGCAGTGGCATGATCTCAGCTCACTGCAACTTCCGCCTCCTAGATTCAAGCGATTCTCCTCCTTCAGCCTCCCAAGTAACTGGGATTACAGGCGTGCACCACCACACCCAACTAATTTTTGTATTTTTAGTAGAGACGGGGTTTCACCATGTTGGTCAGGCTGGTCTCAAACTCCTGACTTCGCGATCTGCCCACCTTGGCCTCCCAAAGTGCTGGGATTACAGGCATGAGCCACCATGCCCGGCCAAAAACTCCCAACTTTTAAAGCCTATTTAAAGCACCTCTCCCATCTTTGTTCACACTTTTTCTTTATGTGTGTTATGAATTATAAATCTGGCTTTTCCTATGTAGTCATCATTAAGCATGATTCTAAGAAGTAGCTCAAAATCTACTCCTAAGACCAAAACCCACAAAAAACAAAACAAAAAACCCCAAAAACCAAAACCAGAAAAGGGATACATTTTGCAGAATAATTTATATTTTCTTCTATTCTTGGCATCAGTTTTCTCAGGAGGTTTTTTTTTTTTTTTTTTGAGATGGAGTCTCCCTCTGTCATATAGGCTGTAGTGCAGTGGCGTGATCTGCAAGCTCTGCCTCCTGGGTTCATGCCATTCTCCTGCCTCAGCCTCCCGAGTAGCTGGGACTACAAGGCGCCCGCCATCATGCCTGGCTAATTTTTTTGTATTTTTAGTAGAGACGGTGTTTCACTGTGTTAGCCAGGATGGTTTCGATCTCCTGACCTCGTGATCCGCCCACCTCGGCCTCCCAAAGTGCTGGGATTACAGGCATGAGCCAAACCCCGCTCCTCAGGAGGTCTTTTAAGCTTTTACCTGTCATGTATGTACTTCTGACACTGGCCCAAGGTAAAATGATTACATTTGACTTCGGTAGCCCTTAAATGTATGGCTGTTCTTAATCTTTTCTCTTCTAAAGTCTGAAAGTTGAATTAGTATTCATCTTAGATTTCTTGTTTCTTAAGTGAAAGAATCATGACATTGTGTTAAAATATCTTATTTGCATGCATTTTATATGCCGTTTTAATAGGCAATAGTACTATACAAGCTTTGGCCAAATGTCTCTTCATATAAAAAATTCAAGTGAATAAAAACAGTTATTTAAAAATGACGTTAATCAAAGGGGCAAAAAAGATTACAAATGCTTCTTGTGATTGACAGAACTTGCTTAACGTATTAGGGTTCTCTAGAAGGACAGAACTAATAGGATATATATATGAGTTTATTAAGTATAAGCTTAAATGATCACAAGGTCCCACAATAGGCTGTTGGCAAGCTTGAGGAGCAAGGAGAGCCAGGCTGCATCTCAAAACTGAAGAACTTGGAGTCTGATGTTCAAGGGCAGGAAGCGTCCAGCACGGGAGAAAGATGTAGGCTGGAAGGCTAGGCCAGTCTCTCCTTTTCATGTTTTTTCTGCCTGCTTTATATTTGCTGGCAGCTGATTAGATTATGCCCACTCAGTGGTTTGCCTTTCCCAGCCCGCTAACTCAAATGTTAATCTCCTTTGGCAACACCCTCATAGATACTCCCAGGATCAATACTTTGTATTCTTCAATCCAATCAAGTTGACACTCAGTATTAACCATCATGCTTAACAAGTTTTTCTTTTTTTGAGACAGGGTCCCACTCTGTCACCCAGGCTGGCATGCAGTGGCACAATCTTCGCTCACTGCAATCTCTGCCTCCTGGGCTCAACCCTCAGCCTCCTGAGTAGTTGGGACCACAGGCGCAAGCCACCACACCTGGCTAATTTTTGTAGTTTTAGTAGAGATGGGGTTTTGCCATGTTGTCCAGGTTGGTCTTGAACTCCTGAGTTCAAGTGATCTGCCCACCTTGGCCTCCCAAAGTGTTGGGATTTCAGGTGTGAACCACTGCGCCTGGCCACTTAACAAGTTTTAGTATCATTCGGAATGTCTGCATAGTGACAAATTGAGATACGGTTTTATAACACTAGCATCATCCTGTTCATTCTAAATTGAGCCATTTTAACTCAATAGTGTATTGTGGAGATCTTTCCAATTCATTGATAAAAATTCATTCATTCCTTTTTTTCATTCGTCAAGCACTCAGTCATCGATCACTCACTGACTCATAATATGATTACTCATCAGCTCATTTATTTTGTTAGTCACTCAGTCATTTGAAGAGTTATTTATTCTGTGACTCTCTCAGAGGGTCACAACTCATTTGGTTGGTTGCTCTCTTAATTGGTCACTTGCTCACTCAGCATTTTGGTTGGTTGGTCTATCAGTCAGTCACACTCTCTCCCAGTGAATCACTCACCCACTTACTCAACAGATCAGTCTTTAATCAATCTTTCATTAAATAAATTATTAATTATCAATTATTCAACACATATTCAGTGTCCATATTGTGCTATGCAGAGAATATAGTACTAAGGGTATAATGTAAGCCAACATACATCATTTTTAAAAAACATTTATTTTATTGTTTTTTAAGAAGGAGTTTCGCTCTTCCACCCAGGCTGGAGTGAAGTGGTGCGATCTTGGTTCACTGCAACCTTTGCCCCCTCCCCCGGTTCAAGCGATTCTCCTGCCTCAGCCTCCCAGGTAGCTGGGATTATAGGCACCCGCCACCACACCCGGCTAATTTTTGTATTTTTGAAAGGACAATTATTAGATATTCTTGTTTTTCTCATATCTTTGCCAACACTGGGTATTGGCATTCTTCTTGTTTACCAGTCAGCTAAGGAAGAAACAATATCTCATTTTTATGTACTCTTCTCTGATTCGTCATTATGTTGACCATGTTTTCATTTCTTTTGTGAAATACCTATTTATGTTCATTGTCATATTAATTTGTAAGAGTTACTTGTATAAATATATTAAACCTTTGTAGTATATATTTTTCTGGTTTTTTTTTTTAGTTTTGATTATAGTGTTTATAATATGCAGTCAAATTTATGCATCTTTTATTTCCTCTGTCATTTTTCACTTAGGTATTGGGTTTAGAAAGGAGGTACACAATCTGACAGAGTTTCTGGTATAGAAATAACCGACATAGTTAGATATAAAATATACCAAAGAAATAGTCAGAAATGTCCAATTTCGAATGTGTAAGGGGACCAGTAAGAAAAGCATAAAGAACAGCTAACAGCAGTAATTTTTAAAAGGGTATTTACAAACACTTGAAAATGTTTATGTAGTTTAAAGGACTGATTCAAATATAAAGAGAAGCATAACATAAAAATGAAATAAAGACATATATATAGTCATCGTGGAGATGGTTTTCTAGTAACAGTTATACCAACTTTGAAATTATTTTTAGGCTCTGTTATGCCAACTTTTAGGAGTTTTCTTTTTAAAATTTTTGAGCTTATGTTTCATCATGGCCAATTTTTATAAATTTTCCATATATGTTCAAAACATTTTTTGAGTGGAAGGTTTTAATATGTCTGTAATTTCTCCAGTGGCTTTAAAAAAATTAGTTAGTGGAGCTCTTTGTGTATTGGAGAGACCATCTTGTTTGATATATTTATATAGGTATTAAGTAAGAACTGGATAAAGGAGGTGGTTGGGATATGTATAAATATCAGGTAAGAACTTGATAAGGTATTGGTTGGTTTGCATATGAAAAGATGCCCTCACTGTCAGGTTCTTTCCTGTTTCTAGGAATTGGTCAGCAAATTCCCAAGATGTCAAAGCATCAAAAATACAGAATAAAAAGACATGCTTAGTACAGTATGTAGAAATACAATTGGTTTTGTTTATTTTGTGATGTATCTTGTGATACTGGTAAATTCACTTATAAGTTCTAGTAATTTTTTGGTAGAATCATCAGCATTTTCAATACATACAATCATGTCTGCAAATAAAAAGTTTTATTTCTTTCTTTTCAATCTCTATGTCTTTTATTTAATTTTCTTACCCAATTGCATTGGGTGGAATCTCCAGTGCTGAATAGAAATGGTGGTGGTGAGTGTCCTTTCCTTGTTCTTGATTTTATGGAGAAAGCATTCAATATGTAATCATTAAGTAATGGAAGGTTGTCTGTAGATGATCTTTATTTTATTGAGGAAATTCCCTTCTTTTTCTAATTCATTTCCAGAAATTTTATCATGAATTGGTGTTGACTTTTGTCAAATGCTTTTCATGCAACAATTGAGACGATCTTATGGTTTTGCTCCATTATTCTGTTAATAAGGTAAATTACATTGATTCATTTTTAAATGTCAAAGCAACCAGTACTACTGGAATAAACCCCACTTGGTGATGAAGTTCTGACCTTTTTATATGCTGCTGGTTCTATGTTCTATTATTTTGTTATGTTCATGAGAAACATTTGCCTGTAATTTTTTTGTGTATGTGTGTGTGTGATATGCTTTTGCCAGGTTTTGGTATTAGGATAATTGTGGCCACACAAAATGATTTGGAAATTATTTCTGCCCCTGTTTTCTGTAAGAGTTTATACAGAATCAGTACTGTTTTTTCCTTAAATAGTTGACAGACTTTCCCAGGGATGTCACTTTGGCCAAGAATTTTCTTTGTATGTTTTTAATGAAGAATTCCATTTATTGAAGAGATATGATACTATTCAAGGTTTCTGTTTTTTCCTATGTCAGTTTTGGTAATTTCTGCCTTTCAAGGAATTTGTTCATCAAATCTAACTTGTTAAAGTCATTGGCATGAAGTTGCTCCTATCCTTTTATATCCACTTACTGTTTATAAAATCTGTACTGATGTCCTGCTTTTATTTCTGTTATTGGTAATATGTATTCTTTTCTGTTTGTAAATTCATCATCTTAGAGGTTTATCAATTTTCTTAATCTTTTCTAAAAACAAAGTTGTGGTTTTTTTGATTTTTCTTTATTGTTTTATGTATTAGTAATTTTTGTTCTTTATTATTTCTTCATTCTCTGGTTTTGTTTTCTAGCTACCTAGAAAGCTTACATAATTAATTTCATATCTTTCTTCTTTTCCAACATAAGCATTTATAGCTGTACATTCTCTCTAACCACTATTTTAGCTGTATTCCCCCAAATTTTATTGTTTCTTCATTATCATTCAGGTGAAAATAATTTCTGATTTCCCTTTTAATTTCTTCTTTGAATCTGGGATTATTTAGAACCATGTTAATTTTGTAATACTGGGAGATTTTCTAGATTTTTTTTTATATTTATTTCTAATTCAGTTTTGCTATGGCCAAGAATATAATTCATATGAATTCAATCTTTTCAAATTTATTGAGACTTGGTTTATGGACTAACCTATGGTATAACTTAGTGAATGTTCTGTGAACACTTGAAAAGGATGTATATTCTGCAGTTGTTGGGCACTGTGTTCTGCGAATGTCATTTATGTTTGGTTGGTTGATGTTTAGGTCTTCATTATTTTTACTGATTTAAAAAAATTTTTTTGTTAATTCCTGAGAAATGAGTATTAAAATTTTTAGTGTAATAGTTGTTTTATTTCCCTCTTTACATTTTTGATTCATGTAATTGGAAACTATTATTGTGTGCATATATATTTAAGAAGTCTAATTTATAAATCTTTGATGGTTAGTGTTTTTATATCCTGCTTAAGAGTGGTCACATTGGTCTGTTTTCCATCTTAAATTAATATTTGTGTATGGTATGAAGTAGAGGTTAAGGTTATTTTTTTGCCCCATATGAATAACCAATTGACTAAGCAACATGTTTTGAAGTGACCAGTATTTCTTCACTGAAATGCAATGGCACATCTATTCCAAATTAGCTAACTGTATGTGAGTATATTTTTTTGAACTCTATTCTGTTCCATTTGTCTATTTGTTCATTTTTGTGCTAATACCAATCTACTTGTTCTATCTTTAATATAAATCTTGATGTCTGATAATATAAATCCTTAGTTTACTCTTCAAGATTGTTTTGGCTATTATAAATCCTTTGTTTTTCAGACTTAGGATCAACTTGTAAATTTCCACAAAAACTGCTAGGATTTTAATTGGAAGTGGGTTGAATCTATAGATTAATTTGGAAAAGAATTGACATCTGAACCGTACTGAGTTTTTCTATATTCTTATATCAGCATGGTCTATCCCTCTCTTATTTAGCTAGCATTTATTTTTTGAAGAAATGTTTTATAGTTTTTATTGCAGAGTTTTTACAGATATTTCAATAGATGTATTCCTAGGTATTCGATGTTTTGTTATTATTATAAATGATACTCTTTTTAAATGTTCATTTAAAAAATTGCTTGCTTCTGATATACTGAAATACAGTTGATTTTTATATATTGGTCTTGTATCTTGTGACTTTGCTAAATTCACTTACTGATTGGTAGATTCTTGTAAATTTCCTACATGGACAGACATGTCATCTATGAATACTGACAATTTTACTTATCCTTTCTAATCATTATACCTTTGATTTAGTTTTCTTGCCTTATTGCACTAGCCACAATTTCCACTATGGTGTTGAATAGAAATCATGATTTTAGACATGCTTGTTAAGTTTTTGAACTCTAGAAGAACAAGATCAATATTTTACCATTAAGTATATTAAGTTTTTTTACTCTTACCCTTTATCAGAGTGAGGAAGTTTGCTTGAATTCCTAGTTTGTTGAGATTTTAAAAACATGAACATTGGTTAAATTTTATTAGAGGTAGTTTCTGCATCTATTGAAATGATCATATGTTGTGTTTTCTCATAGTTATAATGTAAAATATATTGACTATTAAAAATTTTTTTTCTTGTGGTTGGGTGTGGTGGCTCACGCCTGTAATCCCAGCACTTTGGGAGGCCAAGGTGGGCGGATCACGAGGTCCGGAGATCGAGACCATCCTGGCTAACACAGTGAAACCCCCTCTACTAAAAATACAAAAAATTAGCCGGACGTGGTGGCGGGCGCCTGTAGTCCCAGCTACTCAGGAGGCTGAGGCAGGAGAATGGCGTGAACCCAGGAGGCGGAGCTTGCAGTGAACCGAGATCACGCCACTGCACTCCAACCTGGGCGACAGAGCGAGACTCTGTCTTAAAAAAAAAAAAAAAAAAATTTTCTAAATTGCATAGAAATTGTATATGTGGTGTACAACATGACATTTCGTTATATGTGTACATTGCAGAATGGCAAAATCAGTCTAATTAACATATGTATCACCTCACATACTTATTTTTTTGTGGTGAGAACACTTAAAATCTACTCTTAGCAATTTTCAAGGATATGATATATTGTTATTAGCAGTAATGACCATGATGTACAATAGATCTCTTCAGTTTACTCCTCCTATCTAGCAGAAATTTCGTATCCTTTAACCAACATCTCCCGTTCTTCCTAATGGGACCCTCAGCCTCTGGTGACTGCTATTCTACTTGCTCTCTGCTTCTATGAGTTCTACTTTTTTAGATTCTGTGGATCAGTTAGATCATACAGTTTTGTCTTTCTATGCCTAGCTTATTTCACTTAATATAATGTCCTCCAGGTTCATCCATGTTGTTCCAAAGACAGGATTTTCTTCTTTTTTTTAAGGCTGAATTATATTCCATTGTGTACATATACTGTATTTTATTTATCAGTTCATCTGTTGATGGACACTTAGGTTCTTTATCTTGGCTATTATGAATAATGCTGCAAAGAGCATGTGAGTGTAGATATTGCTTTGACATTATTTTTAGTTCCAATACCCAGAAGTGGGATTGCTAAATCATATGGTAGTCCTCCATTTTTAATTTTTTGAGGGACCTCCATTCATTTTCCATAGTGACTGTAAAAATTTACATTTTCCCACCAAGAGTATACAAGGGTTTCTTTTCCTCCACATACTCACCAATGCTTGTTATCCTTACATCTTTTTGATAAATATCATTCTAACAGGCATGAGGTGAGACCTCATTGTGGTTTTAATTTGCTTTCACTGATGTTGAACATTTTTTCATGAACATGTCCATTTACATATTGTCTTTTTTTTTTTTTTTTTTTGGAGACAGAGTCTTGCTCTGTTGCCCAGGCTGGAGTGTAGTGGTGTGATCATAGCTCACTGCAGCCTTGACCTCCCAAGCTCAAGTGATCCTCCTCCTTCAGCCTCCTGGGTAGTTGAGACTGCAGGCATGTGCCAGCATGCCTGGCTAATTTTTTTTTTTTTTTTAGATACAGGGTCTCACTATGTTGCCCAGGCTGGTCTTGAACTCCTGGGCGCAAGTGATCCTCCCACCTTGGCCTCCCAAAGTTTTGGGATTACAGGGTTAAGCCACTGCACCCGGCCTGTATTGTTCTTCGAGGAATATCTGTTCAGGTCCATTTTTTAATCAGTTACTTGTTTTCTTGCTTTTGAGTTGTTTGCATTTCTTATCTATTTATCCTTATCATATCCTTATCATATGGATGACTTGAAAATATTTTCTCCTGTTTCATAGGTTGTCCCTTTTCTGTGTTAATTGTTTCCCTTGCTGTGCACATGTTTTTAAATCTGGTATAATGATGGATTTTTAAATGTTAACTTTGCACTTCAGGGGGTAAATTCATTTGGTCAAGACTTATTCTTTTAAAATATTATTGGATTTAATTTGCTAGTATTTTGTTTAGCATTTTTTCCCCAAATATGTTTATGAGAGAGATTCCAGTGTAATTTTTTTCCTTTTTCATGTCCTTATATATTTTGGTATCATGTTTGTACTCTCCTCTTAAGAATGTGGGGAAGTGTTTTTTATTTTCTATTTTCTGAGAGAGTTTGCATAAGCTGGAAAAATTTACCAGCAAAGTCACTGGGCATTAAATTTTCTATGTGGAAAAGTTTTAAATGGTATATTCAATTTTTAAATTACTGTATTCGTTTGTTCTCATATTGCTCTAAAGAACTATCTGAGACTGGGTAGTTTTTAAAGAAAAGATGTTTAATTGACTCACAGTTCCACAGGCTGTATACAAGGCGTGGCTGTGAAGGCCTCAGGAAATTTACAATCATGGTAGAAGGTGAAGGGGAAGCAAGTACATCTTCATATAGCAACAGGAAAGAGACAGCAAAGGATGACATGCTGCAAAAATTTAAATAAACAGATCTCATGCAAACTCACTCACTATCATGAGACTAGTAAAGGGGAAATCCACCCCATGACCCAGTCACCTCTCACCGGGCCACTCCTCTAACACTGAAGATCATAATTCAATGTGAGATTTGGGTGGGGATACAGAGCCAAACCATATCAATTATATATAAAATTTTTGAAATTTTATATTTCTTCTTGTGCTAGTTTTAGTAAATTGTTTTAAAAGAAACTTCATTTGTTTTTAAATTGGAGAATATTCCTATTGTCTTTTATATGTTTCAATATTGTAAGCTCTGGTAATATCTACTTTTTGATTCCCGATATTGTTAATTTATGTTTTATCTTCTTTTTTTCTTGATCAGTGCTAGTGTTTTATCAATTTTAATGCTTTTAAAAAGCCAACTTTTTACTTTGCTTTTATTTTCTTTTTATTTTTCTCTGATTTCTGCTCTTAAGTATTTTCATTTTTATGATTTTTGACTTAATTTGTTGTTCCGTTCACAACTTCTTGAAATGAAAATTTATTTAATAACATTGTTCAGCCTTTCTTCTCGTGTATGAATTTAAGATTATGAATATCTTAGTATACACTTTTACTGCATTTTACTCATTTTCATTATTGATTCAAAATATTTTTTAAGTTATTCTTTGTACCATGGGTTCTATGAAAGTATATTGATTAATTTACAAATATATCGGGGTTTCTAGTTTTTTTTTTTCTGTATATGCTGTGATACTTTTGTTAGTGGTTATATTTTCCACGAGAGATTTTTAATTTAGGTGCCATTGGCAAATTTCCATTAACTCAGATGCAGAACTTCACATTTTTCAATGCATACATGAGTTTTTTTTTGTTGTTGCAGTATTAATAATAGCATAAATTTATAAAATATTAAGTAATCATTGAATGCAAAATATGTCCTATTTTGCAACTTAATATACTTTTTATTAGGTTGGAAGTAAAGTAATTGCATTTTTGCTCATACTTTAATGGCAAAAACCACAATTACTTTTGCACCAGCCTAATAATGAGAATTATTATTATTATTATATTGTCTTTTTTTTTTTTGAAGTGGAGTCTCACTCTGTCACTCAGGCTGAACTGCAGTGGTGTGGTATTGGCTCTTGCAACTTCTGCCTCCCAGGTTCAAGCAATTCTCCTACCTCAGCCTCCCAAGTAGCTGGGATTACAGGCGTGCGCCACCAAGCCCGGCTAATTTTTATATTTTCAGTAGAGAACAGGGTCTCACCACATTGGCCTGGCTGGCCTGGAATTCCTAACTTCAAATGATCCGCTCGCCTCAGCCTCCCAAAGTGCTGGGATTACAGGCATGAGCCACCATGCTTGGCCCTAATAATGAGAATTCTTATCAAACTGTTTACACAGAATAAAATGAATGGGTAATGGTGAAGCTGAGTTTCACATTTTTATGCAATATTCTTCAGTGTTCCTATTTGTTCAATACTTTTAAGAATTATATAAATTTTTTATGGTCTATGCAACATTGAGTCAATATTATGGGTCCCAAATATATAAAATGTTTGCTTGTTCCATTGTTTATGTTTTGAGTACAAATTATATTTTGTATGATTTCATTAAGAATTGGTTGATAATTCTATGGCCTAACATGTGGTCTACTTTCTAAAATATTCCAGCTTCATTTGAAAACGTTATGCATTCTTCAGTTGTTTGGCATTTGCTTTTGATTGCTTGTATTTCTCAGTCAAATGTAGGAAGTGGAGCTTAAGAAAAGGGCTGGCAGTTTTGGTGATCAAGGAGGAGAAAGTATGAGATAGTTGTCACGGATAGTGGGAGAGTAAATGATCTAAAGAAATATAAAATGATAGTTGAGCAGCACTAAGGGCCCATTTGAGTATGAATCTAAAGAGGGACCAATCTGAATGCATGTGTTTTCATCAGTGAGTTTTATATGTGTGGGTGAAGCTCTGAGTAGACAGAGATAAATTGAACTCTTTTAGAGTTTCTTTGTTATCTTTGGTGTTTGGACCCTTAGCTTTGATTTGTGTCAGTAGTTTTTAAAAAATTAAATGTTACCTTCTCTCAGCAGATCTTTTTAGTATGAACCCAGGCATCTTTAACACCAATAAAATTTCTCCTATTATTTTTCTTCCCTGTGTTCTCATTCTTCCTGCATCTAGAGCTTCTCTTTAGAATTGTACTCCCTGGATTGATCCTCATATTTCTTACTTGTATGATCATATTTTTTTCTTTCTGTCTTTGTCTCTTTCTGAGTCTAGGAACTGGGAGTTTGTCTTGACTGTCTTCCAAATTACTAATTTAGTCCTTTGAGTTGTATTATTCAACTCTTTCACTGAATTGTCATCTATCTTTTTTTCTTTTTTCTTTCTTTTTTTTTTTTTTGAGATAGAGTCTTGCTCTGTCACCCAGGCTGGAGTGCAGTGGCCGGATCTCAGCTTACTGCAAACTCCGCCTCCCAGGTTTATGCCCTTCTCCTGCCTCAGCCTCCCGAGCAGCTGGGACTACAGGCGCCCGCCACCTCGCCCGGCTAGTTTTTTTGTATTTTTTAGTAGAAACGGGGTTTCACCATGTTAGCCAGGATGATCTCGATCTCCTGACCTCGTGATCCGCCCGTCTCGGCCTCCCAAAGTGCTGGGATTACAGGCTTGAGCCACCGTGCCCGGCCTCTTTTTTTCTTTAATGCATAGAGAATGTATTATGCATAGCCACTTGCAAACTTTAACATGCATGATTAGAGCAGCATTTTATATAACAGTAGCACATAAGTTGGAACAACACAAATCTTAAAATAACTGGAATGAATGAGCAAATTGGGTGGCCCAAGGCTCAGACATCAGCAGGTGTTAAACACCTGTGGGAAAGGAAAGAGAGAACGATCCATTTATTTTTTCTATAGGAAGTGCAAAAGAGGCAAAACTAAGAAAAATACTGCTTCATGATAAAGAATTAAGCCATAAAGAATATCCACAAAATTGTGTATAGTGGGTACATCTGATATAGAATGGAAACAGAACCAGGATAGAGCAGCACAAGAACACTATGAAATGCCCAGGCTCTCTTCATTACTAGTCAGGACTTTAAAAAAAATTTGGTAAACTTTTTTTATTCTCTGCTCCTTTTTCATAATCTAGTGATGCTTTATGTTTTTAAAATATTCTTAAATCTCTCTGAGAATACCAAGAAAGATTTTAAACCAAGTTCTCTTCCCTGCATTATCTGTTTCTTCTGGGGTCAGTTGTTTTCTGGTCCATTTTGGTCTTACTCTTTTATGCCTACCACCCCTGCCCCATCTCCATCCTAACTGTATAATAATCTTTGATTATCATTGCATATTTATGCTTTTTATGTGCATGCAGACAACTGTTTTTATGCTTATAGATGCCTTCTTCTGTACATTTTTTTTTCTTCAGTTAAAAGAATTTTTTTACAGTCACAGTCTTGCTCTGTTGCCCAGGCTGCAGTGAAGTGGCACCATCCTAGCTCACTGCAGGCACAAACTCGTGGACTTAAGCCATCCTCCCACTTCAGCCTCCCAAGTAGCTAGTACTACAGGTGCACACTACATGCTGGCTAATTTTTAGATTTCTTTTTTGTAGAGGCAGGATCTCGTAATGTTGCTGGGGCTGGTCTTGAACTCCAGGCTCAGGCGATCCTCTTGCCTTAGACTTCCAAATTGCTGGGATTGGAGGCGTAAGCCACAGCACCTAGCCTATGTATGTTTTAAATAGAGTCTGTTTCCTCTACTCTGTCATTCTAATCCTATCTACTTTTGATCTTCCCTTTAAATTTCTGATTTGCTGATAGCACCTTTTCTTATTTGTCAGAGCTGTCATGAATTCGTTTATATAAACTGTTAATTTTATTCCTTTTACCTATTGTTGTTACCTGTTTTACTTTTATATTTATTTTAAACCCTACCATACACTGTTATTATTCATGCTTTAAACAATTGTCAATTGTCTTTTTTTTTTTTTTTTTAGACGGAGTCTCGCTCTGTCACCCAGGCTGGAGTGCAGTGGCATGACCTCCGTTGCAACCTCTGCCTCCAGGGTTGGCAATTCTGCCTCAGCCTCCTGAGTAGCTGGGATTACAGGCGTGTACCACCATGCCCGGCTAATTTTTGTATTTTTAGTACAGACCGGGTTTCACCACGTTGGCCAAGCTGGTCTCGAACTCCTGACCTCAGGTGATCCACCTGCGTCAGCCTCCCAAATACTGGGATTACATATGTGGGCCACCATGCCTGACTGTCAATTGTCTTTTAATACATTTAAGAAATGAAAGAATAATAATATTTTAATTCCTCACATATTTACTATTTTTGAGCTCTTCATTCCTTTCTGTAAACCTGAGTTTACATGTAATATTTCCTTTAATCCAAATGATTTTCTTTACTAGTTCTTGTAATGTGAGTTTGTTGGTGATTCTCTTAGCATCCATTTATCTGAAAACATATTTGTTTTGCCTTGAATTTTGAAAATTCTTATTTTTTATAATACAACAGATCCAGTAGTATGAGAATTATTTTTCAGGATTATAGAATTCTAGGTTGACAGCTTTCCCCCACTCCCTTTGAGTACTTTGTCTTCTGGCCTCCATTAGTTCTGAAGAGATGTCAGTTCTGTTTCTTGTCTTGGTTCTCCTGTATGTATGTGACTGCTTTTAAGATTTTCTTTTTGTCTTTGGTTTTTAGCAGTTTGGCTATAATGTGAGTAAGTATGGATTTATATAGATTGGATTCAGATGAACTTTTTGGATTGGTGGTTTGATTTTTTTAAAACAAACTTGGAAAACATTTAGCCAGTATTTTTTCAAGTATGTCCTCTGTTCCACTTATGTGTATCAGACTTTCTTGCTCTTGTTGTTGTTCAGTGGTGTGGTCATGGCTTTCTGCAGCCTCAAACTCCTGAGTGCAAGTAATCCTCCTACCTCAGCCTCCCAAGTAGCTGGGACTACGGGCACACAGCACCATGCCCAGCTAATTAAAAAAAAATTTTTTTTTCATAGAGAAGGGAGGGGTCTTGCTATGTTGCCAGGGCTAGTCTTGAACTCCTGGACTCAAGCAATCCTCCTGCCTTGGCCTCCCAAAATGTTGGGATTAAAGGCATGAGCCATGACTCCTGGCTTAGATTTCTTGATATTGTAGAGTTTATATATGGCTTCTTTACCTTCATGCATTATATTAATTTTTTACTGTAAATTCTATTACATATGTATCATAGTAAACAAAGTCTTTAAATTCTAACATTTGGGTCTGCTGTGGGTCCATTTCTATTATATATATATTTTTCTTTTAACTCTTCCATTTTTCTTTTCATGTTTAATTAGTTTCAACTGACTATTGTACATTGTGGGTGATAGTGTAGAAACTCCAGATGGTGTGGATTTCAATCTTTCTCTGAAGTAATGAGTTTTGTTCTAGCAGGCAGTTAAATTACTAGCAGATCAGCTTGATCCTGGGGAGGCTTGGTTTTAGGCTTTGTTGGGACAGGTCTATTTCAGTTTTGCCATTAGTTCTGGTAAGTGGCTGTTATTCTTCCAGTGTGGCTTTTCTGGAGTTTCAGTGGAAAGCCTGAGATATTTACCAGTTCCCTCTAACACTAAACCCTGACTCTCCAGGACCAGATAGCTGTTGAAATCTCTTCCCAGTTCTTTCAGATTTCTAGCTATTACCTCTCCCTGGGCTTGAATTTTCGTCCTATGGATGGGGATTCGGAAGTCAGGCCCCACTGACTCCCATTTTCCTGAGATTTCTGCCCTCAATTTTTAGCTTTTCTAGCAGCTTCAAACTTCATTCTCTGATACTTTCACCCAGTAAGACTGCAGCTTTTTACAAGAGCTCTGTCCCCTCCTCTGGCCCCTGCCTGTACAGAACAGAATGTGTGTGTAGTTGTCTCAGGATGGAAGAAGAGTAAGTGTGGGCTTCATTCAGTATATTCCCCTTCTTTCAAGGGTCATATCCCCCCTGATTTGTATCTGCTTTTGTTCCCTTGACAATGCCTTCAAATGGTGTTTTTATAAATATATATTTTTAAAAAGTTTATCATTGTTATCATCAGGAACATTGGTATAAACTACTCTCTCATTATCAAAAATCTGTGTGTTAAAAATTGCTTAAAATTGTTATTATTTATCATTTCCTTGGTGTTTGGGGCAGAAGAGAATGCACATGATTTTTCTGAACTTCTCATTAAGGGAGGCAACCCAGCCTTGGTCTGGAGATCCTGAAGTTATATTGTATGTGTAATAAAATAATTATTTTGTTATTTTTATGAGCATAGCATTAATAAATTAAATATTTAGTAAGATTTGTATCTCAGGACTTTTCTACCTGCTAAGACTATATTGTTCAACAAGGCAGATGAGGTTCTTTGTTGAGTTATTATAAGGTATTGAAGCCTATAATTTAGTAGTGGAAAGAGCACATAGCAAGAGTTGTATGATGAGGTTGGAGAGGTAGGCAGCAAACAGATAATGAAATTTTAGTCTAAACATTCGTAAAAAATGAGGGTGGCTCCTGTGTGGAGATTAGGTTACTGGGAGGCAAAGCAGACTTACAGAAAATAGTTAGGAGGACATTGCAATAGTTCAGGAAATAAATAATAGCTGTTTAGTGTATGATGGTAGTTGTGGAGAAAAAAGCCAATGGATGGATTTGAAATATAGTTTGGAAGTAAAACTATCAGTACATATTGATGGATTGGATATAGGGGTGAAAGAAAGAGAAGAATAAAGGTTGACCAAATTCTTTTTTGTCTCAAAGTATGAAAGCTTGTTAAGACCTCTTTTCTGTTTGTATTTTCTTTCTTGCTCAGTAAGAAAACAACCCAAAGCACTTTTTTCTAATAACTTATATCTTCTTCTTTTATAATAAAAAAATATGAGTGGTCTTTAGAGTACAATACAAAATTCTTTTACATTTTACCTCACCATATTTACTTTTACCAAAGTAGTATAAGAATAATTGTAGGAAAAACATAGTTTATCTACTTAGACTGTGAAATTTTGGTATACTAAAAAAAAGTAAATCAAAATGGTTATATCTTGCAATAGAATGCAGAATCACACGGATATTAAAGGTAAACATACTTCAAATGTATTTTATATTCTTGGCTTCTTCTTCAGACCACTCCATTGCCTTTTGGGACATTTCTGTGGAAAAGTTGAGAAGCACTGACCTATCTGAACCTTCCAATCCAGCCAAACTTGTCTCTACTTTGTTCCAGGAACATACTGTGTACATTCCTCTTTCCATGTTTTGCATGCTTTTCTCCCTGCCAATAATGCCCTGTTTTTCATTACTTGTCAAAATTCTATTTTTCTTTTAAGGTTCAGCCTATGTTTTAATTATTGTGTGAAACTTCTAAAACTTTTCTTTGTTTTTAGTAATTATGATCATTTTCTTCTTGTCGTTTTGTAGCACTTAATTTTTAAAATTTATTTTGTACTTAGATAACATATAATTTACTATAAATCATAGATTTTTAAGAGTTAGGAAGAACAGTGGAAATTTAATTAATTTTATTATACAAATGAGGAAGATGAGATTCATTTGTCATGTAACTAGTTTGCAATAAGAAAGGGTGAAACTTATTTTTGGGTCTGTTGGCTCCCAGGTTAGTAATTTTTCTAATCTACTGCATTACTTCTTCATGTATATTTATTGATCTGAAAAGCTGTGTCTCTTAGAATTATGTAGTATATGAGTAAAGTTTGAAAATAACAACCTTTAAAATGTGATATTTGAGGTACTGGTTTTTGAGTGTATGTGTACAGATTGACTGAAATTTATTATAACTTGTATTTACTCTTTCTTTTTCTTTTTTTTTTTTTTTTTTTTGGTAGAGACAGGCTCTCACTATGTTGCCCAGGCTGGACTTGAACTCCTGGGCTCAAGTGATCCTCTCACCTTGGCTTCCCAGAGTGCTGGGATTACAGGTGTGAGCCACTGTACCCAGCCTCTTATTTACTCTTTATTCAACAGATTTATTTATCAACACATGTTGATGAAACTTAATTATAGCTTTTATATACTCTTCATTTATTCAACAACTTGCATGTGTCAGAGAGTATCCTGGGCACTGAATGCAGTAGTAAATAATACATTAAGGTTCTTACCTTCAGGAAACTTTCATTCTAGTGGTATGAGACAGTGAGCACAATCATAATCTAATCTATGGTGGGAAAACATCAGAACAGCTGTGGCCACTTGAGTGGTCGGAGCAGGAACTGATGGAGAAGGGGCACGAAAGAACTTTTTGGGATGCTGATAATTTCTTAGGGCTTTGGGTTACATAGGTATATGCAGTGTCCAAACCTATTGACTGGTACACTTAAGATTTGTGCATTTGATTGTATTTAGGAGGGAAAAATCCTGTAAAACTAGAATAGATGTAACTTATATGAGAGTTATCAAGGACAATATGTTAAACACCCATGAAACTACCACCCACCCCAGGAACTAGAACATTGCCAGCAATTTGCACTTACATACATGTTTCTCCCTAGCTATCCTCCTGTCTATCTTGCAGGAGTATTTTGGGATTAACATTTCCTTGATTTTTTTTTTTTTTTTTTTTTGCTGGGGGTAGGTTTAACACATGTATATGCCTAAACAATGTACTATTCAGTTTTGCTTGTTTTTGAAATTTAGAAAAACGGTATTTTACAGCTTGCAGTTTTCTGTAACTTACTGCTTTTACAACATTGTATTTTTAAGATTTACCCATGTTGCATAAAGCTATAGTTCATTTATTTTAACAACTGAGGAACAGATTCTATAGTATAAATTCACAAAAGTATTTACCTATTTTCCTGATAGTTTGGGTTGTTTGCAGTTTTTGCCATTGGAAGCTGAGGTGCAATGAATATTCTTGTAATGTGTTTCTTGGTGTAAATATGCATGAGGTTTGTGACTAGATGAAGAATTGTAGCAGTTCTCAGAACATGGTCTCTAGAGGATACCTGGGTATCCTAAAAACCTATTCAGGGTTTAATGAAATTAAAATGATTTTCATCATAATGCCAAGATGTTAAATGTCTTTTTCATTGAGTTGACATATACACAAATGGTATAGAAGTAATAGTGAGTGAAACTGCTGGCACCTTAGCACAAATCAAAGCAAAGCAGTAATGCTGGCTGTAGTTGTGATCATTGTATTCTTTTTTTTTTTTTTTTTGAGACAAGTTCTGACTTTGTTACTCAGGTTGGAGTGCAGTGCGGTGGCATGAGCACAATCACTGCTTACTGCAGCCTCGACCTCCTGGGCTCAAGTGATCCTGTTGTTTTCTTTCTTGTCATGTACTTCCAGGAAAAGAAAAAAGCCAATTCGAGTCACTTAATTCTTTTGATTCTTTTTCGTAGAAAAGCATCAGTGCATTTTCTAAATGACTGAATTCATTAAAATTCAGGAAACATTTACTGAGTGCCTATGGAATTCTGGGGTATGTGTGTATGTTTAAGGCAGTGTGATTTCCAGTTAACATCCTTTCTGTTCTAAACACATGATTGCGTCGTATTAAAATATAAAAAGAGAAAAAAGTATCCTGAATAAAAATAGATCAAGCTGAACATACATATAGATTATAAGTGCAAAATAATGAGTGTGGTTAAAGCCTATGCCATGCTTGCTGGGTTTCCTGTACAGAAATAGGCACTGGAGACAGTTTTACTCTTGTGGTACAACATGGACGACTAGAGACAGGTCCATGATGTTACTTCTACTGCCAGCCATTGCTTCCCTCCAAATAGACTATTGGAAGGGGAACCTCCCGCCAAATGCTGCCTGTTGCTATAGCTTTGGATAAGTTGCAAGCTTAGGAAGATGAAATGACATGATTTAGGAACTCAAGGATAAAGCGAAGTATCTCCTGCCTTGTGAGTGACTGGATCTGCATCGTATCGGATACCTCTTCAAGGCAGGAATTTTAACCTGCTGTTATAAGACCTGGTTCTATATATATAGATAGCCCAGGCAGGCTAAGTTGTGGCAGGCACAAATTGTTAGATGAGTAGGGTGACCACAGACTGTGTATGTGTGTGTGTTGAGGGTGAAGTGAGGAATGGTGCAGTAAGCCTGCAAACCAAATTGCAAAATATATGAAGAAACGCAGTGCTAAGAAAGATAGTCAACAAAATTAAAAATTGAAAAATGAATTTTTTCCTGATAGAATTTAAAAATGTAAGTAAACCCCTAATTGAAATGTAACACACAAACAGGAAAGTATGCTACTCATAAATGCACAGCTTAACAAATTTTCATAAAGTGAACACACCTTTGTTAACCACTACTTAGATCAAGAAATAGAATATCACCAGAATTACTGGCAGAAGGCACCCCAGAGGTCTCCCTGTGCCTCATGCCAGTTATTCTCCATGCCCTCCCACTATCCCAACCCTGCCAAGCTAACCATTATCCTAACTTTTTCACCATGAGAAAGAAATGGAGGGATATGGAAGTGAGCTTGAGAGGCTTCCATGGTCAGTGAACAGTTCAGGTAAAATAATTTAGAGGAAATAACAAAGAAGTAGCATTTGACTTCATAATAGCTGAGAATTTCCTAGAATAAAAAAAAGACATGAATCTTTAGATTAAAAGTATATTGTCACTTTTGATAAAGAAAAATCAACATCAACACCTTTCCAAAAATATTGCAGAACATTGCTGCTAATGCAAACAAGTTTTAAACTACTTGAGGTAAAGCCAAGATATGTAGGAGTGATAGCAGACTTCAATATTTATGTTAATAGATACCACAAAACAATGCAGTAATATCTTTAAAGTTCTGGGGTAAGAAAATTATAAATAGGATTTTGAGGGTGAGGGCAACAAATTTTTTTTCAGAGACTACAACTTAAAAACCCACAGAGCCTCACTGAAGGTTCTACTAAAAGATACATTTCAGCAGGAAAAAGTGAGTCCAGAAGGAAGACCAAAAACAATGGTGAGCACAAAACAATCCAAAGTCAATGGTGAGCACAAATTGATAAAATTCTAGCAAATTTACTCCTTACTGCTAAGAACTTCATTTTAATTAACTTTCTATCTTTTCAGAAAACCAATTCTTAGATTTGTTGATCTTTTCCATCATTTTTATAGTCTCTATTTCGTTTATTTCTGCTCTGAACTTCATTATTTCCTTCCTTCTGTTAACTTTCGGCTTTGTTCTTCTTTTTCTAGTTCCTTGAGGTATAATGTTATGTTGTTTGACATCTTTCCTCCTTTTTGATGTAGGTATTTATTGCTATAAACTTCCCTCTTATAACTGCTTTTGCTGCATTTAATATTGACTATTATAAGATACGATGTAATAGATTTCAAGGAATTATGTATTTTTGAACAAATTAATTCTTTAAAGTTACATATCCAATCGCAGATGAATTTCAAAACTCTTGTAGTTTTATATCTGTTACAGTAATTGCAAGGTTTTGTTGTTTTGATATATTAGAAGTTCTAGAATTGTTATATCCTCTTGATGAATTAATCCCTTTATCATTATAGAATCACCTTCTTTGTCTTTTTACTGTTTGTGACTTAAAGTCTGTTGTATCTGATATACCTTTGCATGGAATATCTTTTTCTCTCCCTTTACTTTCAGTCTATGTGTATCTTTAAAGGTGAGACAAGGTTTTATAAGTAGCATATAGTTGGGTCATGTTTTTTAATACATTCAGCCATTCTCTATCTTTTAAGTGGAAAGTTTAATCTGTTTACATTCAGGTTTATTCTTGATATGTGAAGGCTTATTAGTGTCATTTTATTAATTGATTTCTGGTTGTTTTGTAGGTCCTTTGTTCTTTTCTTTCTCTCATATTGTTTAGCATTGTGGTTTGTTGGTTTTCTATAGTGATAACATTTGAATCCTTTCTTGTCTGTGTGTGTTTGCTTTACCAGTGGGTTTGATACTTTCGTCATCTGTTTTTCATAATGGTAGTAATTGTCCTTTTTTGTTTGTTTGTTTGTTTCTTTTTTGAGACAGGGTTTTGCTCTCGTTCTGTCCTCCAGGCTGGGGTGCAGTGGTGTGATCATGGTTCATTGCAGCCTTGACCTCCATGGTCTCACGTGATCCTCCTGCCTCAGCCTCTCAGGTAGCTGGGACTACAGAAGCCTGCCACCATGCCTGGCTAATTCTTTTGTTTTTTTTTTGTAGAGATGTGGTTTTACCATGTTGTCCAGGCTAGTCTTGAACTCCTGGGCTCAAGCAGTCTGCCTGACTCAGCCTTCCAAAGTGCTAGGATTATAGGCCGGAGCCACTGTGCCTGGCCCTGACATTGTTCTTTGACTTCCAAATGTAGAACTCCCTCAAGCATTTCTTGTAGGTCTGATCTAGTAGTGTTGAATTCCCTCAGCTTTTGCTTGCTTCAGAAAAACTTTCTCCTTTGCTTAATGAAGGATAATTTTGCTGGGTATAGTATCCTTGACTTGCAGGGTTTTTTTCTTTCAGCACTTTTTTTTTTTGATTTCTTTATTTTATTATACTTTAAGTTCTAGGGTACATGTGCACAACATGCAGGTTTGTTACATATGTATACATGTGCCATGTTGGTGTGCTGCACCCATTAACTCGTCATTTACATTAGGTATATCTCCTAATTCTATCCCTCCCTGCTACCCCCTCTCCACAATAGGACCTGGTGTGTGATGTTCCCCTTCCTGTGTCCAGGTGATTTCTTTGTTCAGTTCCCACCTAGGAGTGAGAACATGTGGTGTTTGGTTTTTTGTCCTTGCGATAGTTTGCTGAGAATGATGGTTTCCAGCTGCATCCATGTCCCTACAAAGGACATGAACTCATCCTGTTTTATGACTGCATACTATTCCATGGTGTATATGTGCCACATTTTCTTAATCCAGTCTGTCACTGATGGACATTTGGGTTGATTCCAAATCTTTGCTATTGTGAATAGTGCCACAATAAACATATGTGTGCATGTGTCTTTATAGCAGCATGATTTATAATCCTTTGGGTATATACCCAGTAATGGGATGGCTGGGTCAAATGGTATTTCTAGTTCTAGATCCTTGAGGAATCACCACACTGTCTTCCACAATTGTTGAACTAGTTTACAGTCCCACCAATAGTGTAAAAGTGTTCCTGTTTCTCCACATCCTCTCCAGCACCTGTTGTTTCCTGACTTTTTAATGATTGCCATTCTAACTGGTGTGAGATGGTATCTCATTGTGGTTTTGATTTGCATTTCTCTGATGGCGAGTGATGATGAGCATTTTTTCATGTGTCTGTTGGCTGCATAAATGTCTTCTTTTGAGAAGTGTCTGTTCATATCCTTTGCCCACTTTTTGATGGGGTTGTTTTTTTTTTTTTTTTCTTGTAAATTTGTTTGAGTTCTTTGTAGGTTCTGGATATTAGCCCTTTGTCAGATGAGTATATTGCAAAAATGTTCTCCCATTCTGTAGGTTGCCTGTTCACTCTGATGGTAGTTTCTTTTGCTGTGCAGAAGCTCTTTAGTTTAATTAGATCCCATTTGTCAATTTTGGCTTTTGTTGCCATTGCTTTTGGTGTTTTAGACATGAAGTCCTTGCCCATGCCTATGTCCTGAATGATATTGCCTAGGTTTTCTTCTAGGGTTTTTATGGTTTTAGGTCTAACATTTAAGTCTCTAATCCGTCTTGAATTAATTTTCATATAAGGAGTAAGGAAAGGATCCAGTTTCAGCTTTCTGCTTATGGCTAGCCAATTTTCCCTGCACCATTTATTAAATAGGGAATCCTTTCCCCATTTCTTGTTTTTGTCAGGTTTGTTGTTTCATTCTCTCCTGGCCTGTAATGATTCTGCTGAGAAATCTGCTGTTAGTCTGATGGAGCTTGCCTTAGAAGTGACTAGACACTTTTTTCTTGCTGTTTTTAGAATTCTCTCTTTGTCTTAGACTGTTGACAGTTTGACTCTAATGTGTTGTAGAGAACCTGTTGGAATTTTCTTTTTGGGGCTCTCTGACCTTCTGTATCTGGATGTCTAAATCTCTTGCTATACTTGGGTAGTTTTCAGCTATTATTTCATTTACCAGGTTTTCTATTCCTTTTGTATTTTCATTGTCTTCCAGAATACTGAAAATTCTAATATTAGGTTGCTTTATGGTATCCCGTATGTCATGCAGGCTTTGTTCATTCTTTTTTTTTTTAGTTTTGTCTGTGTTATTTCAGAAGACCTGTCTTCAAGTTCAGAAATTTTCTTCTGCTCAATTTAGCCTATTATAGATGCTCTAGAATGTATTTTTTATTTCATTAAATGAATTCTTCAGTTTCAGGGTTTCTTGTTTTCTTTTTAAATGATATCTCTCTCTGGTAATTTCTCATTCATATCCTGAGTTTTTTTTCTGGTTTCTTCTTATTGTTTATCTGTATGCTTTTGTATCTCCCTGAGCTGCTTTAATATCATTTTTTAAATTCTTTTTCTGGCATCTCATGAATTTCTTTTGGATTGGAATCTTTTGGTAGAAAATTATTGTGATCCTTTGGAGATGTCATATTTCCTCTTGTTTCCATGTTTCTTGTGACCTTACACATCTGGTGTAATAGTCACTTCCATTTTTTTGTATTTGCTTTCATAGGGTAGGACTTTTTCCTGAAGATTTGTTTGGGGTGTTGGTTGGCCAGGGCACTTTGGGTTTGAATCTGAGTGCATGCAGTAATGTAGTCTCTGTAAGATTTTTTTTCCTCTGTAAACAGCATCAGTGGTGTCTGTGATTTCCTCAGTGGCATAGTGTGTGGTTGTGAAGGCTGTGGTGAACTTTTGCTGGGGATGGTGACACCAGCTGGACCGATCCTCAGTCCTCAGTGGTGGCAGCAGTTGGACAGCCATGCCTGTACATTAGCCCCAGGGTGGCTTACATTAGTAATGGTATTAGTGGGTCCAGGCAGTCCAATTTTTGGGTCTCCAGGTAACTTGTTTGGGTACCAGCAGTGGCAGTGATGGGCTGGGCAGCTGAGTGGGTCCACAGGCCCCTGGGCAGTGAGCATGGCATAGGCCATGTCAGTAGCAATGGTAGGACAACCTCTGGCTCTCCAATTGTCTGTGCTTATGTTGGCGGTGACAGCAATAGGCTGGGTAGGCAAGTCCCAAAACCTGCAGGTGGCAAGTGTGAGTGGGAACCAGCTGTAGTGGTAGTGGCAGGTTGGGTGGGTCACATCCTCAGACCCCCAGGTGGAATGCTCAGTTGACACTGGATGTGGACAAACTGGTGCGATCCCAAGGCCCCCAGATAACATGCTTGGGTACTTGGCAGTGTGGTGCTGAACTGAGCAGGATGAGAGTATCCTCAGGTCCTCCAGTAGTGGGAGCAGGTGCTGTTTATGGTGGGCAGGAGCAGGATGATTTCCAATTTCCTGGTAGAATGTACAGGTGGGGGCGGCAGTGGCTGTGCTGTGCCCTGATGCTGGGGAGGGGTGGGGTTGCTCTCAGTGGGAGCAGCTATAGGGAGCTGGCTGGGGAGTGTGCACTGCAGCTGCAGGTGGAGTCTGCAGATGTGATGAAGCTATACTCAGGGTGCATGTATTTTGACACTAGTGGCAGCAGCCTGCAATGGTGGCAGCTGTAGGTGGTAGAGCTTGTCCTCAGGGCACATACAAATGTATGGCAGCCCTTCTGCTGGGAGCAGTGGGGTTACTGCCAATGGCTTGTGCTTTGGTCCCATAGGCAGCAGCCAGCAGTGGAGGTAACTGTGGGTGGAGGATGTCAGTGGGGCTCTAGGGGTGTGGATATGTGGGGGCTATTGAACTCCAGGGTAGGATGCATTCTGGTGGGGGTTGGGCTTTAAAAATGTCACTGTGCTGTAGCTGCTTAGGAATCGGGGGTATGTTGGATCAGCGTAAGCTCCCTCTCTAAGGCATTGTCATTGTGCAGTCTCCAGGCAGCTCCTATGTTACTCCCAGGGCCCATGAAAGTTGAAGGGCTCTCTTGTGTCTGGGATTGCAGGAATTTGTGGTGAAAATGTGTGCCACTGGGAGTCTCTCACTTACTCTTTCCCCACACTGTGCAGGCTCTCTAGGCTTCCGGCTGATCCTGGCCGAGCAGGCTGTCCCACTTCCCTCTCCTTCCTTGCTTTAGGTGTTTTCTATCACTTCTCTGTTGAATTTCAGTGTTCTCTCTTAGACAACCTATTCGAAGTGTGATTATCTGCTCGCTACTTCGGTTCTTCTTTGTGGAGGAGGCTAGTACCAGATACTTCTAGTCAGCCTTCTGGGCCCCTGTTCCCTCAATTTGAGATCTCTTCTTCTGTTGTCTGTAACTAAGTTTAATGCTTGTTTGTTCATGTTAGGAATTTATATCATCTTCCTCAATTAGGTTGTTAACTGGAATTTTATAATCTTTGTCCACAGGAAGTTTAAAATGTGTGATTTCTTGCATTGTGCTTTGTATGTAGTAGTACACGCTATTTATCCAGCTAATGGATTTGACAGCCATTGCTGTCAAGGAGCAGTCCTTCTTTGTATATGAAGGATGCCGTATCAATATTATTTACATTTGTAACTTTATTTATTTATTCATTCATTCATTCATTCGTTCATTCATTTTTGAGACAGAGTCTCGCTGTGTCACCCAGACTGGAGTGTGATGGAGTGTGGAGGCTCACTGCAGCCTCAACCTCCCAGGCTCAAGTGATTCTTCTGCTCCGCTCGGAGAGTAGCTAGGAGTACAAGTGTGTGCTGCCATGCCCAGCTAATTTTTTTTTTTTTTTTTTGTTTTTTTTTTGTAGAGACGAGGTTTCACCATGCTGCTGAGGCTTGTCTCCAACATATGGGCTCAAGCTATCTGCCCACCTCGGCCCCGCAAAGTGCTAGGATTACAGGTGTAAGACACTGCGCCCAGCCCATTTGTAACTTTATTGTTTTCTCTTACAGGCAAATATTCTGAAAAAGACTCTGCATGGGAATGGCCTGCCTTACTATGACAGAAATGGAGGGAACATCCACATCTTCTATATATCAGAATGGTGATATTTCTGGAAATGCCAATTCTATGAAGCAAATAGATCCAGTCCTTCAGGTGTATCTTTACCATTCCCTTGGGAAATCTGAGGCAGATTATCTGACCTTTCCATCTGGGGAGTATGTTGCAGAAGAAATCTGTATTGCTGCTTCTAAAGCTTGTGGTAAGTATTAAAAAACAGCCTTTTCCTTTTTAATCCATGTATTATTGTTTTAATTATGCTATGCTAATACTAGGTACATGCATTATATATATATATATTAATGCTTGTATGTCTGGTATGTGTGTTTTCACATGCATAGACAATGAAAGTGTTACTGGAGTACAACTTATGGTGAATCTGCTTTGGGCTAGGTGTCAAAACAAACTTGATGGCCATAAATGTTTGCTGAGTATTCTTTATAATTACATATATAATTACATCCTGTCATGGGCTATCTCATGACATAACTTAATGTTAAAGCTAGATCCTGAGAGCAACATGAAAGCAAAGAATTAATGTTTTGAAATATGTATTTGATTTAAAATCTTGATTAAATGGTTGACAAACCATCATTTTCTTCTAGTTAGCTTCTGAAGACCTTTGCCAGTCTTTCCTCATATATATATATTTCTCACATCTTTGGTGTATCTTGAAATCATTTTTACTCTTGAGACCTGATTGTATTATCTGTGGACCAAAACTATGAACCAGAGAACTCTTTCTGTAGAGCTAACACATTTTACTAGACCACTGAGGTTACTATAGAGCCTATTATCATGGTATCTCATTTTTAAATGTTCTTTTAATAGAAAGACTAGTTGACGCATAAGCTTTGTTTTGAAGAATTGTAATATGATTTTATTTGTAGAGGTAAATTAAATGTCTAATATAGTATTTATAAGAATGTATGATGACATCAATTTATTCTGTTTAATTTAAGATCAGTACAGGTCAGAATAGCCGTTAACTGTAAGTTGGAGGAAGCTAGGTACATTTCAAGTTCCTTGTAGCTATTTTGAAAAATACAATACATTGTTGTTAACTATAGTCACCCTACTCTTCTGTCAAACATTTGAACTTGTTCCTTCTGTCTGTATTTTTGTGCCCATTAACCAACGTCTCTTCATTTCCCCCTTCCCACCTATATAACCTTGCCAGTCCCTGCTACCAATCCACTCTACCTTCATGTGATCAACTTTTTAAGCTCCCCTCACACATGAATGAGAACTTGTGATATTTGTCTTTCAGTTCCTGGCTTATTTCCCTTGACATAATGACTTTCAGTTCCATCCGTGTTGCTGTGAATGACATGATTACATTCTTTTTTATGGTGCCGTTGGGCCCCAGGGGAGTACGCATTCTGTTGTGAGCTGGGCTTCCAAAATATCACCTTGCTGTAGCTGCTTAGGACTCAGGGGGAGTGTGGGACCCAGAGTGAACTTCCTCACTGGAATAGGAAATGCTTTTGTGCTGTCTCTGGGCAGCCCTCTATGTTAATTTTTTGTCCTGCAAGGGTCTAGGGTCTTTCCTGTGACTAAAATTGCAGGGATTCACAGTAGGAATGTGGACCATTGGGCATCTCTCACCCTTTCCGTATGTGGAGTCTCTTCCAGCTTCTTGCCACTCCCGGCAGAGCAGGCTGTCTTGTTCTGTCTCCTTCCTTGCTTTTCTATTGAATACCAGTGTTCCTCTTGGATAATCCACTCAAAGTGTGATTATATACTCATGGTTTTAGTTTTTAGTGGGGGAAGTGGATATGAGAGACCTGTAGTCAGTGATCTTGACTATATTGTAAAGTCTGTATTTTTTGTTGTGTGTAGTCTCTGAAATCTCTGATCCTTTAGCTTGTAGTAAGATTTTAGCTTGTAAGATTTTTTTAGCTTGTAAGATTTTTCAGCTTGTAAGATTTTTTTTAGCTAGTCAGATTTTAGCTTGTGAGATTTTAGTTTGTAAGATTTTTAGCTTGTAAGACTGATTTTTAGCTTGTAAGATTTTTTTTTGACAGATTTTATTGAATTCCTAGAGCCAAAAGAAAATAATAGAAAAGAACAACTCTTTCAGTCTTTGCAGATTGGCTCTATGTTGGGGCACTCATTCAGTGTTTACCTAGTCCATTTACAACTCTGCCTTAGCCTTCCCTTCCTGCTTGTGCTGACTCTAAAGAACAGCTTGAGGTGAAAGCTTAGGGTCTTTTCTTCTCAGTGCCATTCCTTGGGCATGCATGTGGCTTTTCTACTCTCCAATACATAGTGATGCTTTTCAGTGCCGTCATTTCCCAAAGAAACTCTCCTCTCTCGTGTCTTTTTTGGTTTTCAGTGTGTTTTCAGTGTGTTTATTGTTTGCCTCAACTTTAGGCCTCTGCCCCAGGTTGTTCATTTGCAATGTTTTCAATGAATGTCTTCTGTGTAGCTGCTTTTCTGCCCCGAGAAAGTCCTGAATTAAGTGGAACATAGGTGTGCTCTTTGCATCATTTCTTCAGTCAGTCCCCAGTCAGGTCAAAAGAGAGAAAAACGGTTTTTTGAGATTAAGGTCAGCTCTGTTCACTCCAGAGCCAGGGACCAGAGTTTCACACTGGGAATACCAAGTGCCATCTTCAAGACTTTGCTTAACTAGGGTTAACTAGGGGGAGTGAAGCAGGGGTTGCTAGGCAGGATGTGGGGGTAGTGGGTGGTTAAGGGAAAGTAAAAATGCTGCACAACTTTCCTGCCATTTTTAGTTGCTGTTTTCTTGATTCAGCATTTATCTGATTGCTGCATATCTTTGCCTATTTTCTATAGTTTATATGAAGTTCATTCTGACGGTTTTTACTCATTTTTTCCCCCCTATTGCTGTGGAGAAGGATAGGCCCTTGGAACTACCTACTCCACCATATGCACTGATGTTACTCTTTTACTTCTATAATCATGGAAGTAAAGTTTAAGATTTTTCTATCTATATTGTTGAGATTACCCTTGGTATCGTCGTCAAACTAAATTCACAAAATGTGTCAATTTCTCTGTCCCTTCTTGGTCTATTCTCTGTGATAGTATACTTAAGATGGAATTGTCTTTCATGTTTGATTGAACTCAAATATAAATCTTGTCTGGGCCTGATGGTGGTTTTTCTTTCTTCTTTGTTATGCTTCTTCCTTCCCTTCTTCTGTCTCTTTCCTGCTCCTTCTTTCTTTTCTTCTTTTGTTTAAGTGGATAGAGTCTGTTCCCTTTTTTTAATGGGTATTTTAAAAAATTATTATTATACTTTAAGTTATAGGGTACATGTGCTCAACATGCAGGTTTGTTACCTATGTATACATGTGCCCTGTTGGTGTGCTGCACCTATTAACTTGTCATTTACATTAGGTATATCTCCTAATGCTATCCCTCCCCTTTCCTCCCACCCCACGACAGGCCCCAGTGTGTGATGTTCCCCTTCCTGTGTCCAAGTGTTCTCATTGTTCAGTTCCCACCTATAAGTGAGAACATGTGGTGTTTGGTTTTTTGTCCTTGCGATAGTTTGCTGAGAATGATGGTTTCCAGCTGCATCCATGTCCCTACAAAGGAAACGAACTCATCCTTTTATGTGGCTGCATAGTATTCCATGGTGTATATGTGCCACATTTTCTTAATCCAGTCTATCATTGACGGACATTTGGGTTGGTTCCAAGTCTTTGCTATTGTGAATAGTGCCACAATAAACAT
>NW_012103465.1:3281817-3282819 GCF_000951045.1 Mandrillus leucophaeus
TTTCTTGTTTTTGTCAGATTTGTCAAAGATCAGATGGTTGTAGATGTGTGGTTAATTCTGAGGGCTCTGTTCTGTTCCATTGGTCTATATCTCTGTTTGGTACCAGTACCATGCTGTTTTGGTTACTGTAGCCTTTAGCATAATTTGAAGTAAGGTAGCGTGATACCTCCAGCTTTGTTCTTTGGCTTAGGATTGTCATGGCAATGCGAGCTCTTTTTTGGTTCCATATGAACTTTAAAGTAGTTTTTTCCAGTACTGTGGAGATAAGTCATTGGTTGCTTGATGGGAATGGCACTGAATCTATAAATTACCTTGGGCATTATGGCTATTTTCATGATATTGATTCTTTCTATCCATCAGCATGGAGTGTTCTTCCATTTGTTTGTGTCTTCTTTTATTCCGTTGAGCAGTGGTTTGTAGTTCTCCTTGAAGAGGTCCTTCACATCCCTTGTAAGGTGGATTCCTAGGTATTTATTATCTTCAAAACAATTGTGAGTGGGAGTTCACTCATGATTCGGCTATCTGTTATTGGTATATAAGAATGCTTGTGATTTTTCCACATTGATTTTGTATCCTGAGACTTTGCTGAAGTTGCTTACCAGCTTAAGGAGATTTTGGGCTGAGATGATGGGGTTTTCTAAATATACAATCATGTTATCTGCAAACAGGGACAATTTGACTTCGTCTTTTCCTAATTGAACACCCTTTATTTCTTTCTCCTGCATGATTGCCCTGCCCAGAACTTCCAACACTATGTTGAATAGCAGTGGTGAGAGAGGGCATCCCTCTCTTGTGTCAGTTTTCAAAGGGAATGCTTCCAGTTTTTGTCCATTCAGTATGATATTAGCTGTGGGTTTGTCATAAATAACTCTTATTATTTTGAGATACATCCCATCAATACATAATTGATTGAGAGTTTTTAGCATGAAGGGCTGTTGAATTTTGTCAAAGGCCTTTTCTGCATCTATTGAGATAATCATGTGGTTCTTGTCTTTGGTTCTG
>NW_012103465.1:3283113-3287670 GCF_000951045.1 Mandrillus leucophaeus
CAGGCTTTGGTATCAGGATGATGTTGGCCTCGTAAAATGAGTTAGGGAGGAATCCCTCTTTTTCTATTGATCGGAATAGTTTCCAAAGGAATGGTACCATCTCCTCCTTGTACCTCTGGTAGAATTGGGCTGTGAATCCCTCTGGTCCTGAACTTTTTCTGATTGGTAGGCTTTTAATTACTGCATCAATTTCAGAAGTTGTTACTGGTCTATTCAGGGATTTGACTTCTTCCTGGTTTAGTCTTAGGAGGGTGTGTTCAGGAATTTATCTATTTCCTCTAGATTTTCTAGTTTATTTGCGTAGAGGTGTTTATAGTATTCTGTGATGGTAGTTTGCTTTTCTGTGGAATCGGTGGTGATATCCCCTTTATCATTTTTTATTGCGTCTATTTGACTCGTCTCTTTTTTCTTTTTTATTAGTCTTGCTAGCGGCCTATCATATTTGTTGATCTTTTCAAAAAACCAGCTCCTGGATGCATTAATTTTTTGAAGGGTTTTTTGTGTCTCTTTCTTCTTCAGTTCTGCTTGGATCTTATTTCTTGCCTTCTGCTAGCTTTTGAATGTGTTTGCTCTTGCTTCTCTAGTTCTTTTAATTGTGATGTAGTGTGTCAATTTTAGATCTTTCCTGCTTTCTCTTGTGGGCACTTAGTGCTACACATTTCCGTCTATACACTGCTTTAAATGTGTCCCAGAGATTCTGGTATGTTGTGTGTTTGTCTCATTGGTTTCAAAGAACATCTTTATTTCTGCCTTCATTTTGTTATGTACCCAATAGTCATTCAGGAGCAGGTTGTTCAGTTTCCTTGTAGTTGGGCGATTTTCATTGAGTTTCTTAATCCTGAGTTCTAGTTTGATGCACTGTGGTCTGAGAGACAGTTTGTTATAATTTCTGTTCTTTTACATTTGCTGAGGAGTGCTTTACTTCCAACTATGTGATCAATTTTGGAATAAGTGTGATGTGGTGCTGAGACCGAGTCTTGCTCTGTTTCCCAGGCTGGAGTGCAGTGGCATGATCATGGCTCACTGCAACCTCCGCCTTCAGGGTTCAAGTGATTCATCTGCCTCAGCCTCCTGACTAGCTGGACTTGACAGGCACCCACCACCACACCCAGCTAATTTTTGTATTTTTGGTAGAGACAGTGTTTTGCCATGTTGGCCAAGCTGGTCGCAAACCCCTGACTTCAGGTGATCTACCTGCCTCGGCCTCTCAAAGTGCGTGAGCCACTACACCCAACCAGAATCTGTTTCTTTAATAGTTATAGTTCTATTGAAGTTTTAAATTTATTAATCTTTTTAAAGTTATATTTTTACAAAAATTGTCCATCTGTCTGTATTTTCAAGTTTATTGGCATAATGTTGTTCTAGCACTCTTTGTCTTCATAACTTATAATTATGTTTTTTTAAAGTTCTTAGTGTTTATCTGTGCCTGTTTTTTTCTTATTATCCTTGACAAAGATCTATTTTGCAAATAATCATCTTTTATTTTGTCACTTCTCCCTATTGGATTTTCATCATGTCCATCTGTAACCTTTCTTTGGGATTACTCTATTGTCTTCTACTATATTGAGTAGATACTTAGATCATTTGCTCTTATTTTCTAAAGGCTACAATGTTTCCTCTTGAGTTTCACTTTAGTTGTATTCCATGATTTTTAATACATGATATTGGTAATCATTATTCATTATAAATGCTTCTTAATGTATTTTCCTTTGACTTCTGAGTTATTTGGAAGTTATTTGTAAATAAAAGAATGAATACAAGTATACTGTTTAAAAGTTGCCACTAAATAATGTTATTATAAATAACTTGTTGAAATATTACCCATCTGTAAGTAGACGGTCGTGTTAATAATTTAAATTCAGAATTTAAGTCTTTGTTGTCAGTTTGTTATTTGTGTCATTTCTGTCTACAGTGGAAAATAGTGAAAACGTAGCTAGGATAAAATACTTCTGTGTTCTGTGAGCATTATGTTTTGAATATATAGGATTAAAATTTTTTTTTTACATATTCATTTTTGATTTAATTGAAGTATGCTCAGAGAACTTGGTATGTATGGTTATTCTGTGGAACTTCTAAAGACTTGTTTTGAGTTCACATGATTGTTGTGTTTGTGCTTGTGTCTGTACATGTATGCATGTGTGTGAATGTTCTATATATGCTTGAAAATAGCTTGTATTATTTACTTGTGTGATATAGGTATTCTCTTGGTTTTTTAGTTCAGTGGCTTTCAACCATTTGTGAATGTACCTTCTAAAAATATCTTTTAAGAAATTATGTATGCACTCACATTTTAAGTTGACATTAAAAATCTTTCATTGTAAATTAAAATAGCGCAAAGGATATAATTATTAGTGTATTGTGTAAAACTTGACACATTGTTCTTTTAAGAGTATTCATGACTTCTAAATATTTTTATAATTTGATACCTATTAATTAAAACAACTCCCTCCCCACAACCACATACAAGCATGGATTTTTATTATACTTCCAGTTCAGGGAAACTTGAAAATTTGAACCAACCTTTCTGCAGAGGACAACTGAAAAAACAGATGAAATTAAAAAAAAAATATCTGCTTGAAAGAGTCTCGGCAGTTATATTTTAAAATATTGACATACCTCAGAGACATTGTGGGTTTGGTTCCAGACTATCGCAGTAAAGCAAATATTGCAATAAAGCAAATCACATGAAATTTTAGGTTTCCCAGTGCAAATAAAAGTTATGTTTAAATTATTCTGTAGTCTGTTAAGTATGCAATAACATTATGTCCAAAAAAGTACATACCTTAATTGAAAAATACTTTATTGTCATAAAGCACTCACAATCATCCGAGCCTTCAGTGAGTCATAATCTTTTTGTTGGTGGAGAGTCTTGCCTTGATGTTGATGGCTACTGACTGACCAGGATGGTGACTGCTAAAGGTTGGGTGGCTATGGCAATTTCTTAAAATGAGACAATGAAGGTTGCTGCATCAATGGACTCTTCCTTTCATGAAAGATGTCTCTGTAGTATGCAATGCTATTTGATAGCATTTTACCTGCAATAGAACTTCTTTGAAAATGGGAAGTTGATTCACTCAAACCCTGCCACTGCTTTGACTAAGCTGATATAATATTATAAATCCTTTGTTGTCATTTCAACAATATTCACAGCATCTTCACCAGGAATAGATTCCATCTCAAGAAACCACTTTATTTGCTCATCCGTAAAAAGCAATTCCTTATCTGTCCAAGTTTTATCACGAGATTACAGCAATTCAGTCACGTCTTCAAGCTCCACTTCTAATTTTAGTTCTCTTGCTACTTCTACCACATCTGCAGTGACTTCCTCCACTGAAGATTAAATCCGTCAGAGATCCATGAGAGTCAGAATCAGCTTCTTTCAAACTCCTGTTAATGCTGACATTTTGACCTCTTCTCATGAACTACAAATGTTTTTCATGACGTCTAGAATGGTGAATTCGTTCCATAAGTTTTTTTATTTACTTTGCTTAGATCCGTGAGAGGAAACACTGTGACAGCCATAACCTTACAAAATGTGTTTCCCAAATACTAAGATTTGAAAGTCAAATTGCTCCTTGATTCATGGGCTGCAGAATGGATGTTATGTTAGCAGGCATGAAAACAACATGAAATTCAATGTACATCTTCATCAGAGCTCTTGGGTGACCAGGTGTATTGTCAATGAGTAATAGTACTTTGACAGGAATCTTTTTTTCTGAGCTTTAGGTCTCAACGGTGGCTTAAAATATTTAGTAAACCATGCTGTATACAGATGTGCTGTCTTCTAGATTTTGTCATTCCATTTATAGAGCACAGGCAGGGTAATTGAGCATAGTTCTTAAGGCCCATAGATTTTCAGAATGGTCAATAAGCATTGGCTTCAACTAAAAGTCACTTGCTGCATTAGCTCCTCAGCAGAGAGTCATTCAGTTCTTTGAAACTTTGAAGGCAAGCATTGACTTCTTTCTAGCTATGAAACTACTCCTAGATGGCATCTTCTTCCAACAGAAGGCTGTTTTGTCTGCACTGAAAATCTATTGTTTATCAGTGATCGTTCTTAGATCTTTGGATAACTTGCTGCATCCTCTCCATCAACACTTGCTGCTTTACCTCTCACTTTTATGTTAGGGACATGGTTTCTTTTTCTTTTTTTTTTAAATTATACTTTAAGTTCTAGGGTACATGTGCACAACGTGCAGGTTTGTTACCTATGTATACATGTGCCATGTTGGTGTGCTGCACCCATTAACTCATCATTTACATTAGGTATATCTCCTAATTCTATCCCTCCCTCCTACCCCCTCCCCACAATAGGACCCGGTGTGTGATGTTCCCCTTCCTGTTTCCAAGTGATCTCATTGTTCAGTTCCCACCTAGGAGTGAGAACATGTGGTGTTTAGTTTTCTGTCCCTGCAATAGTTTGCTGAGAATGATGGTTTCCAGCTGCATCCATATCCCTACAAAGGACACGAACTCATCCTTTTTTATGGCTGCATAGTATTCCATGGTGTATATGTGCCACATTTTCTTAATCCAGTCTGTCACGGATGGACATTT
>NW_012103465.1:3292275-3362253 GCF_000951045.1 Mandrillus leucophaeus
TCTTGTGCTTCCCAGGTGAGGCGATGCCTCGCCCTGCTTCAGCTCTTGCTGGTTGAGCTGCACCCCAACCAGCAGATCAGCACCAACTGTCCGACCCGCCCCAGTGAGATAAACCCGGTACTTCAGTTGAAAATGCAGAAATCACCCATCTTCTGTGTCGCTCATGCTGGGAGCTGGAGGCTGGACCTGTTTCTATTGGGCCATCTTGGGTGCGCCCCCTCGGTTTCTTTTCTTAAACTTCATGAACCAACCTCTACTAGCTTCCTACTTTTCTTCTGCAGTTTCCTCACCTCTCTCAGCCTTCACAGATTTGAAGACAATTAGGGCCTTGCTCTGGTTTAGGGTTTGACTTCAGGGAATATTGTGGCTGGTTTGATCTTGTATCTAGACCACTCAAACTTTTGTCACATCATCAATAAGGCTGTTTTGCTCTCATCATTTATGTATTTACTGCAGTAGCACTTTTAATTTCATTCAGAAACCTGTTCTTTGCATTCAGAACTTAATTGACTGGTGCAGGAGGCCTGGCTTTTAGTCTATCTTGGCATTTGATATACCTTCCTCACTTAGTTTAATCATTTGTAGCTTTTGATTTAGAGTGAGAGATATGAAACTCTTCAATATATGAAACTCCTCCTTTCCCTTGAATGCCTAGAGGCCATTGTAGGATTATTAATTGGCCTATTTTCCATACAGTTGTATCTCAGGGAATAGAGAGGCCTAAGGAGAGGGAGAGAGACAGGAATGGCTATTGCTGGAGCAGTCAGAACACACACAGCATTTATTGCTTATGTTTGTCATCTTATATGGGCACGGTTCATGGCGGCCCCAAACGATTACAATTGTAATGTCGAAGATCACTGATCACAGATCATCATAACTGATATAATAATAATGAAAAAGTTTGAAATATTGCAAGAATTAGCAAAATGTGTCATAGAGACACAAAGTGAGCACACGCTGTTGGAAAAATGGTGCTGACAGACCTACCAGATTCACAGTTGCTGTAAATCCTTATTTTGTAAAGAAAAAAACCCCACAATATCTGCAAAGTACAATAATGCAGAGTGCACTAAAACGAAGTATGTTTGTATAAAAAAAGATTGTGATTAATAATTCAGTTGTAGGGAGTGGAATATCAAAAGATTTCGACTGCTACTACACTTCATTCTGATTTTAAGAGTTGTTACTTTAGCCTCATTACAAATTATAGGTGCTATGTAAATGTTCTGTTGTGTATCTTTAATAATTCCTTTCTCTGCTTCTTTTCTAGGTATCACACCTGTGTATCATAATATGTTTGCTTTAATGAGTGAAACAGAAAGGATCTGGTATCCACCCAACCATGTCTTCCATATAGATGAGTCAACCAGGCATAATGTACTCTACAGAATAAGGTACTTTCTTCAGTAAAGTAACTTACTTAGTGCTGAAAGGCAAAATGGGAGAAATTATCAAATATTTTTAAATTGCAAGGTAGTTAATACCAGAGACCTGAACCAATTAGTTAGCACTCATTTTAAGATTTCATTTAAGATTCTGTTTCTCCATCAGAGAAACTGTTCATACATGTTGTTTAAGTAGAATAGTCTGAGAATAAAGCTGTTTTGGTGGGATGCCACTTAACTCCTTATGATTATAATTAAATAAGTAAAAAAAAATCAGAATGGGCTTTATTAACAAAATCCTAAATGTTTGGGATATTGCTGGTTTGTGCAATGTTTTGTGCAATAAAATGCAATTTCACATCTTATCTTTACAAAGAACTTTTAAAAAAGTTGTTGTGAAGAAAAGAGACTTTTCCCAGTGTGTATTTGCAGCTTCAAATTGTAAGTTAATTTATATAATTTATGGTAATGTGTAATGCCTATTTAGAGAAATCTAGTAGTATTTTTTTACTTGAAAGGATGAAACAAAGATATGTTTGATTTGTGTCTCATAAATACCTGTGATTTTTCTAAGCATTTACATATATATATACACACACACACACACACACACACACAAAATTCATCATAACTTAAGGAGGTATTAAGATTTCCACATTAAAGATAAAGAATTTAGAGCATTGAGAAACAATATTACTCAAATTTATTCATGGTCACACAGCTAGGAATTGGGAGTCAGGTTCAAATCCAAGCCTAGTTTGCTTCATAAGCTTGCCTCTTAACCACCTCATGTGTACTTCATTAAAGAGATAATGTATATATAGTATTTATTATTGTGCCTATCACTTCATGCTGTCTCAGTAAATTTTAGTATTGTTTTGCTTCTTTCCCTTCCTCTATTCTATATACAAATATGCAATTGGATGTGTTTGCATTTACTGATATCTAATGTATAATTTGCACTGAGTTCAAAAAATTATTTTTGAAATAATTATTGAAAAGACAGTTGGTGAAAAAATCAATAAATGTTCAAATAAATAATAGATGTACAAAAATCAATAGCATTATTATATGCAAGCAACCACTTATATAATAGATAAAGAAGATCCTATTCAATATAGTTACAAAAACCCTTAACTAACCAGGAATGGTTTTAATAAGAGAAAACACAAGACGGTATAGGAAAATTAGAAACTTATTTGAAGAATATGAAGAATTAGGACATAATACTGGAATGGGCAGATGGAATATTACAAAGATCAATTTCTCTTACACTATGTGCTTAGCTCTAAGCCAATTAAAATCCTAAAAAAGGCATTTTAGGGAATTGGACACATTACTATGTTAATTTAGAATTATTAAATAAGATAGCCATGAGAAAGAAGACTTATCTGGGAATTGTAAAATATTTTGTCCCAGGAGATATTTTCACATTATATGAAACTACAAAATGGTATCTATTATTTTATTTTTTTTATTTTTTATTTTTTTGAGATGGAGTCTCGCTCTGCCGCCCAGGCTGGAGTGCAATGGCCCAATCTCAGCTCACTGCAACCTCCGCCTCCCAGGTTCAAGCCATTCTCCTGCCTCAGCCTCCTGAGTAGTTGGGACTACAGGCGCCCGCCACCGCGCCCGGCTAGTTTTTTGTATTTTTTAGTAGAGACGGGGTTTCACCGTGTTAGCCAGGATGGTCTCGATCTCCTGACCTCGTGATCCGCCCGTCTCGGCCTCCCAAAGTGCTGGGATTACAGGCTTGAGCCACCGCGCCCGGCCTGGTATCTATTATTAAAGCCACATAATTAAATTCAGAATCATAATCTAAATAATGAGAATGTTGGGGCCAGTATATCTTGAAAGTACTCCTTCATACATATAGAAACATAATATATGAAGAAATCTTTTCACGTTAATGTGGGAGAGATTAGTCAATAAATGGGGATGGGATAGTTGATTAGCTGTTTGAATAAAATTTTAGCTTCTTTCTTTATAATGTATATCAGATAAATTATAGATTGATTAAAGATCAGATTGATATGTAAATAGAAATGTAAAGAAAATCAAACTATAAAAGTCTGAATTGGAACTGAATTCAGGTCCTTGGGAAAATACCATTTAAGCTGCAAAACAATAGAAGAAATCTTATGGGAATGATTGCAATTGTCGACTATAAAAATTTTCAGATGTCCGAAGGTTTCCTCTTAAAATGAAAAGGCAAACTGTAAAGATTGTTTCAACAAATCAGATAAAAGGTTAGTATTCTTATAAATATAAAATTAAAAACACAGTATCCATTAAACAATTACTTAATGTACATGAAGAAATAGTGTCACTAGTTATGAGAATAATGCACATAGTTACAACTATTTGTTGGTCTCATAACTAGTGATGCTGAGAATTTTTTGAAAACGCCATTAATGATTTGTTCTTCTTTTGTTAAATATTTCTTCATGTACGTTAAGTAATTGTTTAATGGATAGTGTTTTTAATGCCAACAAATTAGAGGATCAAGATGAAATGGACAAATTCCTAGAAAGACACAAGTTATGGGAACTGCTAAAAGAAAGAACAGAAAGTTTGAATAGGTCTATGACAAGTAAAGATATCAAATTAGTAATTTTTATAAAAGCCCAGGCCCAAGTGGCTTCACTTGTGAATTCTGTCACACATTAAAAGAATTATTACCAGTTATTCACAAAAAATAGCAAAGAAAGGAGGATTTCCCACCTATTTCTGTGAGTTCAGTATTACCCTCATAACAAATTCAGACGAAGATGTCTAGAAGAAAACAAAACTACAGACCAATGTTGTAGGTAGAAAATCAACAAAATACTCGCAAATTAAATCCAGCAATACAGCTTGAATATATCTTATCTGAAATGCTTGCGACCAGAAATGTTTTGGATTTTGGATTTTTTTTCAGATTTTCAGAATATTTGCAGAGTATACACTGGTTGAACATACCTAATTTAAAAATCTAAAGTCTGAAATGCTCTAATGAATATTTCTTTTGCACATCAGGTTAGTGCTCTAAAGGTTTTGGATTTTGGAGCATTTCAGGTTTCAGATTTTCAGATTAGGAATGCTCAGTGTGTTTACAAAAATATTAAATACCATGACCAGGTGGGATTTATCCCAGGAAATACAAGGTTAGTGCAACTTCCAAAAATCAATCAGTGTAATATACCACATTAATAGAATAAATGACCAGAACCACATGATCATCCCAATAGACACAGAAAAAGTATTTGATAAAATCCAGCATCCCATCATTATAAAAAATCTCAACACAATAGGAATGGCAAGGAACTTCCTCAATTTGTTCAAGGGCATCTATAAAAAAATCCAAAAGTAATGGCGTACTTAATGGTGAAAGACTGAATGCCTTCTCTCTATGATCAGGAATGAGATGAGGATAGCTACTCTTACCACTTTGATTTAACACTATACTGTAGATTCAGGGTAGGGAAATAAGGCAAGAAAAAGAAATAAAAGGCATTTATATTGGAAAATAAGAAGTAAAACTATAGTCATCCCGCTGTATCCATGGGTTTCACATCCATGGATTAAACCAACTACAGATTGAAAATATATGGAAAAAAAGTTGTGCTTGTACTGAACATGTACAGACTTTTTCTTGTTATTATTCCTTAAAGAATACAGTATAACAATTATTTACATAACATTTACATTGTATTAGATTATAAGTAGTCTAGAGATTTTAAAGTATACTGAAGTATGTGCACAGGTTGTATGCAAATAGTATATCAGGAACATGAGTATTTGCAGATTTTGGTATGTGTGGGAAGTTCTGGAACTAGTACTGCATAGATACCAAAGGATGATTGTGTAGTCACAGATTACATGACCTTGCATATTAAAAATCCCAAGGAATTAATAAAAAACTATTAGAACTAATAAATGAGCTCAGGTCAGTTGCAGAATAGAAGATCAATATATAAAAATCAGTTGTATTTCTATACACAGACGAACAATCCAAAAATGAAATTTAAAAAATTTCATTAACAATAGCATAACAAATTTTTAGGAATAAACTTAACAAAAAGTGTAAAATGTATACACTGAGGAATATAAAACATTATTGAACGAAATTAAGGAAACACCTAAATAAATGGAAAGATATCTTATAGAGGACTTCATATTTTTAATATGGCAATACTCCTTAATTGATCTGTATGGTCAGTGCAATTCCTACTGAAATCCTAGCTCTCTTTATTGCAGAAATTGACAAGTTAATCATAAATTTATATAAAAGCAAAGGGACTTAGCATAGCTAAAACAGTCTTGAAAAAGAACAAAGTTTGAAGATTTTACTTCCTAATTTCAAAATTTATTACAAAACTACAGTAATCAAGACAATGTAGTACTAAAGGATGAATATACAGATTAATGGAAAGGAATTGACAGTCTCAATATAATTTCTCACATTGATGGTAACTGATTTTTGATCAGGGTGCCAAGACAATTCATGGGCAAAGAATAGTCTTTTTAAATAATAGTGCTGGGACAGCTGGATATCCACATGTAAAATAATGAAGTAAGACAGCTACTTCACACTATATACAAAAAAAAAAAAAAAAAAAAGCTTAAAGTGGATCATAGGCCTATATAGAAGAGCTAAACTTATTAAAACTCCAAGAAGAAACACAAGTCTTTGTGTACTTAGATTAGGCAGTGGTTTCTTAGATATGACACCAAAAGCTCAAGTGACAAGGAAAATAGTTAAGTTAGACTTTATCAAAGTTAAAAACATTTGTGCGTCAAAGAACACTATCAAAAATGTGAAAAGACAACCCACAAAATGGAAGAAAATGTTTGGGAATCATACATTCTGATAACTGTCTTATCTCCAGAATATAAAAGAATTCTTACAGCTCAACAATACAACTTAATCTAAAAAGTAGGCAAGGGACTTGAATAGACATTTTTCCAAATAAGACATACAAATGGCCAATAAGCATGTAAAAAGATGCCCAACAGGCGGGCCCCAGAGCGGGCTCAGGGGAGTGTGGCATGCCAGGCGCCTCCCGCCCGGAACATACGGAGGCTGGCCCAGGCGGCACAGGAGCTGGAGCAGGGCCCGAGTGGGCGTCCGAGCCCGAGCGGAAGTGGGAGAAGGGCTGGAGCGGGGGTCCGCGCCGCGCTGCTGAAGCCTGGCCGGCCGCCCAGACACTGCCTGCGGCCCGGCCATGGCAGAGCCAAGGAAAGGATCTCTATACAAACAAATACGTGGCTGTCAAATTGGAGCTGATGAAGTCCCGGGCCCCACAGCTGCACGTGGGGTACTGGTTCTACAAGCGGCTGAGCGCCACTGAGGGCGCCCCTCAGGTCTACTACCTACTACTTCGGCCTGTGCTGGAAGTACAACGCTATGGTGCTGGAGCTGCTGGGGCCCAGCCTGAAGGACCTGTTCAACCTTCACGCTGAAAACGGTGCTCCCGATCGCCATCCAGCTGATCGCACGCATGGAGTCTGTGCACACCAAGAGCCTCATTTACCAGGACGTGAAGTCCGAGAACTTCGTGGTGTGGCGCCCGGGGACCAAGCGGCAGCTCGCTATCCACATTATCAACTTCGGGCTGGCCAAGGGGTACATTGGCCTTGAGACCAAGAAGCACATCCCGTACCGTGAGCACAAGAGCTTGACAGGCAGGGTGCGCTACATGAACATCAACATGCAGCTGGGCAAGGAGCAGAGCCACTGCAGTGACCTGGAGGTGCTGGGCCACATGTTCATGTACTTCCTGTGCTGCAGCCTCCCCTGGCAGGGGCTCAAGGCCGACACGATCATGAGCGGTACAGAATATCGGGAACACCAAGTGCACCACGCCCATCGAAGTGCTCTGCTAGAACTTTCCAGAGGAGATGGCCACATACCTGCACTACGTGCAGCGCCTGGACTTCGAGAAACCCGACTGTGACTACCTGTGCACCTCTCCACCGACCTCTTTGACCGAAGCGGCTTCCTGTTCGACTTTGAGTACCACTGGCCCAGGAAGCCCTTGGCAACGCCCATCGGCACCGTCCACACCAACCAACCCTCCCAGCCTCAGCTTTGGGACAAAGATCAGCCACACAGCAAAAACCAGGTGCTGACCTCCACCAATGGGGAGCTGAATGTGGACGACCCCATGGCCGGCCAGTCCCGCGCCTATCACGGCGCCTGCAGAGATGGAGGTGGGCGATGAAACCAAATGCTGCTGTTTCTTCCCCTTCAATCTTCTCCGTGCAGCCCCTTGGGGCGTGAGCTTGTGTGAGGCCCTTGGGGCCCACCCACAGCAGCCCAGGGCCAGACTCTGGCTGGAAGCCGGGACGCAGACTTAAGGGCCTGCGCCTGTCTCGGCCGGTGGCCCCATCCCGTAGACGAGGGGTCACTTCCTTCACATAAAACTGGCCAAAATTTCTATACCTGTGTCTAGTCCGCCCCTCCAAGAGCATTAACTATTTAAAACAAGGAAAAAAGTTGGGGGGGAAGACCCCTTCTACCCTCAACCCTGCCCCTCCATTTCTTTGCTGAAGTGAGTAGTGCGATCCTGGAGGCCCTCAGGGCTGAGGCCTGGCTCTGGCCCCGGCCCCGGCCCCGGCCCCAGCCCCGCCATCCGCCTGCGTTAGCTTCATAAAGTCTAGCTTCTCTCCCTCAATCCAAAGGCCGTTTTCTGGAGGGGAGGGCAGGCCTGACCTGGAGTGGTGCTGTGGGGCCATCTTGCCCAGGCCCACCTGGGAGGTACACAGGCATTGCTGCCAGGGGTGAGGCTGTGCCCCAGGCTTCCCCAAAACTAAAGGGGAAGGGAGGGGTGGGGCCGTGGCTGAAGCCAGCTCCGCACCCAAAATGCTGCACCAAAGCTCAGGCGCCGCAGTCTCGGCCACTGCAGCCTTTCCCAGCCTCGTCCCGGTGAGGGGCAGGTGGGCCCTGCTAGGAGGGTGCTTCTCGAGGCACCTGTTCCCGGAGGCTGTGCTCCGACCCTCAGAACCTGAGGCAGGTGGGCCAGCTGGCGTCGCCCTGCTCAGCCCCTGGGCTCTGCTGCATGGGGGCGCGCGGGCAGGGGGCTTCCTGTCTCTGTGCTCACCCGGCAAGCAGCCGCAGACAAAATGCCTTAAAGCCCCCGGCTCAGCCCCGTAGGTGTATGTGCAGGGGCCTGGGGGCGGCTCTGGACTGGCTGGCGGTCCCCCAGCGGGTCAGCTTGAGGCCGTGCCCAGGGCGGTGGCCGTGAATCTGGTTTTTGCTTTACCAAGTGTACAGAAATGGCATTTACGTTTCTCTGATGCTCTTTTGAAGCCATACAACTTAGGGGCTTTTTAAAAAAAAAAGAAAAGAAAAATGAACAAAAAAAAAAAAAAAAAAAAAAAAGACAAAAAAAAAAAGAAAAGAAAAGAAAAGAAAGAAAGTGAACCCCCCCCCCCAAAAAGATGCCCAACATCATTGGTCATTAGAGAAAAGCCAATCAAAACCACAATGGGATAATCATAGATCTACAAGGATGGCAAAAATCAGAAAGACAAAAATAACAAGTGTTAGAGGATTTGGACTAGTTTGGAAACCATATATTGCTGTTGGGAATGTAAAGTGGTGCTGCTACTTTGGAAAACAGTTTGGCCATTCCTCAAAAGGATAAACACAGAGTTACCATATGACCCAGCAATTCTACTTCTAGATATATATGCAATAGAAATGAAAACATATATCCACAAAAACTTGTACATGACTCTTCATACCAGCATTATTCACAATAGCAAAATAATAGAAACAGTCCCAAATGTCTGTCTGGCGATGAATGGATACGGAAAAAGTGGTATATTCATACAATGAAATATTAATTTGGCAATAAAAGGGAATCAAGTAATGATACATGCTCTAATGTGGATGAACCCTGAAAACATTATGCTGAGTGAAAGAAGGTAGACAGGCCACATGTTCTAAAATTAGAGTGTGGTGATATTTGTATAATGCTATGAATAAACTAAAAACATTGAATTTTACACTTTAAGTGGGTGGACTTTATGGCATGTGAATTATATCTCAATAAAGGTGTTACTAAAAGACTCAATATAGAGTATTCTTTGTTTCTTTGACGGACAAGTTTTTAACTTCTATTTCTCCAAAGAAACAATTATTTGTTTTTATGCCAAATTAGCATTTTCAGATTCTCTACTGGTGTTACTGGATTAAATTATGTTTTTACTTTTTGTTAAGGTTTTATTTCTACATTTTTTGTTTCTTATTGCTTCTACATTTTGTGCACTGAAGGAGGTTGTATATTGATTTTACACTTACATTTCTTGTACTTTCTGCCTATATTAGTGTTATCCACATATCCTTTTGTCTCGAATTTATATTTAATACTGTTAGCTGTGTTTTCTAAGTATGGGATAATACCTTTCAGTATGCTGTAGGTGACTATATATAGATAGTATGTTTGTATATGAACTGTTTGGAAGCTGACCAAATGTTTTTATTATCTTGTAGATTTTACTTTCCTCGTTGGTATTGCAGCGGCAGCAACAGAGCCTATCGGCATGGAATATCTCGAGGTGCTGAAGCTCCTCTTCTTGATGACTTTGTCATGTCTTACCTCTTTGCTCAGGTATGATTATACTATCTTACTTGTACATGTATTAAATGATAAATATTTTGCTGTTTAGTAAGTCACTTAATCAGGAAAAACTTCACATATGGGAAAATTGCAGTTCTGTCTTGCACAGCAAGTGCAGAGAAGTAACAAAATTGAGGCTTTTTATCACTAGTTTTTAATCCCATGGTTTATGGATAATAGAATCTATTTTATAAAGTTTTTTTTGGATTGATCCTTTTGAATTTCTTTTTTTTTTTTTTTAGGACTTTAGATCATTTTAAGGATTTCACAAGGTATAGACTGAGGTTTATTTACAGAATGATTCATATAGGCATATGTGGCTAAAATATTAGTAACATTTCTTTAGGGTTTTAAGAAAATTTTGGATAATTTCAGGCTTACACAATGGACAATGAACTGTAGAGGAAGTAGGCTACATAAAAAATAAGCTATGATAGTTTGTGTAGCTGTTTATAGGAAGGTGACTGGATGTTGATACTTAGTCTAAGAGCTATATTCAAGTTATTTGTTCACTAATACAGTTATGTCAAATTTTGGTATTGTGTTGGTATTTCATAATGCTTTCTTCTCTAGTACCTTGATTTAAACAGTAATTGAAATATTTTGTCATTAAATAACTTGTTTTTATGTGCTGCTAGACTAGTATGAATAGAAACTAAAGGAAGAAAATATATTAGTGCTCTTGGGTAGAAATATGCACTTGGTATCCCCAAGGTGTCAGGAGTTCTAAATCCGATTTGCTAATATTGTAGGACATAAGCCCACAAATCCTCATGGCTCGCATTTCCGAGAAGAAGCCTAGTAAGGCTAGTTCAGTTTATGAACAACAAAAGGAAAAATATTTCTCTATTGGGGTATGAGACCAACAAACTTTATTTTTATTTTGTTAAGAAATATATAATAAAAATGACCATTTTAAGTGTGCAGTTCAGTTGTATTAAATACAAACACATTGTTGTACAACCATCACCACCATCCATCTCCAGAACATTTTTCATATTCCCAAATGGAAATTTCATACCCATTAAATAATAACTCTCTATTTCCCACTCCCAGTGGCCTTTCGCAGTCACTATTCTACTTTTGACTATAAATCTGCCTTTTCTAGGTACCTCATACAAATGGAATTATATAGCATTTGTCCTTTTTTGACTGGCTTATTTCACTTAGCATAATGTCTGCTAGGTTCATCCATGTTGTAGCATGTGCCAGAATTTCTTTCCTTTTTAAGGCTGAACAATATTTCATTGCATATGTGTACTTATTCATCTGTCGATGGATACGTGGGTTGCTGCTGTGAACATGGGTAAACAAATATTTCCTTGAGTCCGTTTTCAGTTCTTTTGGATACATACCCAGAAGTGGAATTGCTGGATCATATGGTAAATTTATAATTTTTTTGAGGAACTGCTACATTGTCTTCTGTAGTGGCTGTACTATTTTTCAGTCCTACCAGCAGTGCACAAGTGTTCCAATTTCTTAACATCCTCAACAATGCTTTGCTTTGTTTGATAATAGCCATCCCTATGGGTATGAGGTGGTATCATTGTGATTTTGATGCATTACTTCTCTAACAACTAGTGATCATGAGCATCTTTTCATATGCTTGTTGGCCATCTGTTTGTCTTCTTTGCAGAGATGTCTCTTGTTGGCCATTTGTTTGTCTTCTTTGCAGAGATGTCTATTCAAGTCCTTGGTCCATTTTTAAATCAGGTTGTTTGTTTGTTGTTGTTGTATTGCAGAAATTATTATTCTGGATCTTAACTCCTTATAAGATACATGATTTGTACATAGTTTTTCCCATTCTCTAGGTTGTCTTTTCATTCTGTTACTTGTCTTTTGGTGGACAAAAGTTTTAAATTTGGCTGTATTCTAATTTATCTATTCTTCTTTGTTTCTTATGTTTTTGGTGTCGTATCCAAGAAATCATTGCCAAATCCAATGTTATGAAGCTTTCTTTCTGTTTTCTTGCAAGAGTTTTATCGTTTTAGCTCTTACATTTAGGCCTTGGGTCCATTTTGAGTTAATTTTTGTCTATCGTGTAAGGTAAGGGTCCAACTTCTTTTGCTTGTGAATATCCAGTTTTCCTAGCACCATTTGTTGAAAGACTGTCTTTTCTCCATTGAATGGTCTTGACACCTTTGTTGAAAATCATTTGACCACCAACTTACTTTTTTATACAGCTCCTTTATCTTTATAGCCATTATAAAAAGAGAGGGGGATGGAGAGAGGCTTCTGAGAATAGCCTTTTGAAAATAGGATGTGATGAGGTTACAACTTTCTGTTGCTTTTACGGGTATATTATTCACCTGTCCTGCAGAGCTAGTTTATTTTGGGGGCAGGCTAGTTAAGTCCCATTTATAAGCCAAGTTTTCCCAAACTCTTCATTCAGCTACTTTAGCCTAACATTAATACTGCAATGTAAATTTCTTAAGCTCAAATTTTGTCTGCTACTCAGATGAGAAGGTTTTCTTTCTTATTTTTTTTGTAGAGATGGAGGTCTTTGATGCCCAGGCTGGCAGGATCATAGCTCACTGCAGCCTTGAATTCCTGGGCTCAAGTGATTGTCTTGCTTTAGCCTCACAGCCTCCCGAGTAGCTAGGTACAGGTGTGTGCCACTATGCCTGGCTAATTTTTTTAGTTTTGTTTTTGTAGAGATGGGGTCTCGCTCTATTGTCCAGGCTGGTTTTAAACTCCTGGCTTCAAATGATCCTCCTACCTCAGCCTCCCAAAGTGCTGGGATTACAGGTGTGAGCCACCACACCTGGCCTGAAATTTTCAGTAGTTTTAATTAAATGAAAATTTTGATGGTACATACTATAATATTTAAGGAATAGTATTATGTTTTGGCATTTGAGACTCTTCCATTTTTAACTTTTCTCTAGTGAATAGTTGATTATGTTTTTAGTATTGCTATCACTAATTTTTCATATATTTATTGTCTTTTGGTCATGAGTTCCACAGAATATCCACATGAGCAGAATTTGTTATCTACCAGTTCTTTTCTTTCTTTTTTTTGAGACAGAGTATCGGGAGAACCTGCTCCCGATGGTTACATGGGTTCTTTTCTATTTCCTAGGTGTCTTGGCTGGTTTGAGAAATAAAGGGAAAGAGTATAAGAGAGAGAAATTTAAAGCTTGGTGTCCGGGGGAGACAATGTCGGCAGGATCCGTGATGTTCCCAGAGCCGTAAAACCAGCAAATTTTTATTAGCGATTTTCAAAAGGGGAGGGAGTGCACAAATAGGGTGTGGGTCACAGAGATCACATACTTTACAAGGTAATAAAATATCACAAAGAAAGTGGAGGCAGGGTGAGATCACAGGACCACAGGATGGGGCGAAATTAAAATTGCTAATGAAGTTTCGGGCACACATTTGTCATTGAGAACATCTGATCAGGAAACAGGTTTTGAGAGCAGACAACCTGTCTGACCAAAATTTATTAGGCGGGAATTTTCCTCGTCCTAATAAGCCTGGGAGCGCTACAGGAGACCGAGGCTTTTTTCATCCCTTCAGCTTGGACCATAAAAGACGGCATGCCTTAAGGGGGCCGTCTACAAACCTACCCTCAGGGCACATTCTCTTTCTCAGGGATGTTCCTTGCAGAGAAAAAGAATTCAGCGATATTTCTCCTATTTGCTTCTGAAAGAGGAGAAATATGGCTCTGTTCCGTCCTGCTCACTTGCGGCCAGAAGTCTTATGTCTGGTGTTCCCTGAGCATTGCTGTTACCCTGTTCTTTTTTCAAGATGCCCAGATTTCATATTGTTCAAACACACATGCTCTACAAACAATTTGTGCAGTTGACGCAATCATCACAGGGTCCTGAGGTGACATATATCCCCCTCAGATTATGAAGATGACAGGATTAAGACATTAAAGTAAAGACAGGCATAGGAAATCACAAGGGTATTGACTGGGGAAGTGATAAGTGTCCATGAAATCTTCACAATTTATGTTCAGAGATTAGAGTAAAGACAGGCATAAGAAATTATAAAAGTATTAATTTGAGGAACTAATAAATGTCTATGAAATCTTCACAATTTATGTTCTTCTGCCGCGGCTTCAGCTGGTCCCTCCGTTTGGGGTCTCTGACTTTCCGCAACAAGAGAGTCTCCCACTGTTGCCCGGGCTGGAGGGCAATAGCATGATCTCGGCTCACTGCAACCTCTGCCTCCTGGGTTCAAGTGATTCTCCTGACTCAGCCTCCCTAGTAGCTGGGATTACAGGTGCCCGCCACTACACCCAGCTAATTTTTTGTATTTTTAGTAGAGATGGGGTTTCACTATGTTGGCCAGGCTGGTCTCGAACTCCTGACTTTGTCATCTGCCCACCTTGGCTTCCCAAAGTGCTGGGATTACAGGCGTGAGCCACCATGTCCAGACTCTCTACTAGTTCTATATGGAACCAAGGCAAGCTATTAAAAAGAATCTACCAAGTCATTGATCATCTTCTACTTAAACAGTATAACTTACTTGCCTGTTCTCAAAAGTGTGGTGAAATAAGTGTTTAAAACTGAGCAAAAATCTATCTCCTACCCTGAATTAATTTTGTATTAGCAACATTTAGGCCTTTGTTTTGGTTAATACTGATTATATGATGGTGTGCTTCTTAATAGTTTATTTTCTTATATGAAAATATCTTCTATATTTTATTAATTAAAAAGCAAATATACTTTTGAATATATGTTTCTTTTAATAAAATTAGTTTAAAAAGGTTCCAGTAAAGCTTTAAGTTCGTGAGACAAGTTATCAACATCAAAAGAAGGGAAATACAGATGTAGAGTATAGAAGGACCTATATTTCTCTTGTCCAGTTTAAAACCTTGATTCACATTGTTATTTTAGGTGATACGGCTCTTACCTTTTTTCTACAAAGAAAATTGGTATTATGTTTAGAATATTTGTACTTTTGCTTTCTTTTTCTTTCTCCCATTACATGTTCAGTCTGATTTATCTGTCTTCCTAAATCCTTCAGGTCAAAATCTTAGAACCTCTGTGTTTCTCTCTTCTTCATTCTTTATACAATATATAGTTAATAAAGTATCAGCCTTTTTCAGAATCTTTTAGTATCTTATGTTTCCTGGATCAGATCCTTATTATTTCATATCTGAGCCATACACCAGCCTCTTAAAGAGCCTCTCTGCATACACTTTATTTTCTTCAAGCACTTCTATCATTGCTACTACTCTACCAATGGAAGAGACATGATGAAAATAGATCTCCATAGTTTCTAGGATTAGGTCATTCAAGGGCACCTGCAGTCTGACCCCAACTTACTTTTCTAGGTTTTAATCCACATTATTTCTTCACATAAACTTCAGTCCCTAATCAAATTAGTTTATGCATCTGAACATATCTTGTGCTTTTTTGTGTGTCTTGTTCCTTCTATTTCTTTACCCTGTTTTGTGTCCATCATACATTTCTTTATTTTTAAACACACTGTGAAGTTTCAAATCTTCCATGAAACCCTCCTTGATTACTCCAACTGAATATAATCTTAACCGTCTCCAAGTTCCTGAAGGAGCTTTTGTGTGGTGCTTCCTATATCATGTCTGGCATTATAATTATTTGCTTCCGTTTAGCTTCTAAGCTAAATTTTGGTCCCCTTGATGACTGAGACCACATCTTATACAGTCATGTGTCACTTACTTATGGGGATATATTCTGAGAAATAAGTCATTAGGCAGTTTTATTATTCTGTGATTATCATGTATTGTACTTATACAAACCTATATGGTATAGCCTAGTATATGCCTAGTCTATATGGTATAGCCTATTATTGCTCTAGGCTACAAACCTATATAGCATGTTGCTATACTGAATATTGTAGGGAATTTTAACACAATGGTATTTGTGTAGTTAAACATATATAAACATAAAAAAGGTACAGTAAAAATGCAGAATTACAATCTTATGGAACCATCATTATATATGTGGTCTGCCATTGACCAAAACATTGTTATGGGCCACATGGCTATTTCTTTGTATCCAACACCATTTGTAGTATGATGCTTCCAACATAATTGGAGTTCAGTATATATTTAATTCAGTAATATCTATTTTAATTTAGGTAATTTTTATGTAGAACATATAAATTGAAGATATAGGCAATGAAATAGGCCAATGTTGTATGTACTTTGTAATTGGGAACCCAGTGTAAATCAGTTTTCATTTGCAAATGAACTTTTATTAAAATTGTATTGCAAAATGAATGAAAATTAAAGGAGGAATTTATTTATTTATTATTTTAGAGACTGGGTCTTGGTCTGTCACCCAGACTGGGGTGCAGTGGTGTGATCATAGCTCAAGAGATCCTCCTACCTCAGCGCCCCGAGTAGCTGGGACTGCAGGTGTGTGCCACCATGCCTGACTAATTTTTAAATTTTTTGTAGAGACGAGATCTTGTTATGTTGCCCAGGCTGGTCTCAATCTCCTGGACTCAAGTGATCTTCATGCCTTGGCCTCCCAAAGTTCTGGGATTACAGGCATGAGCTGCTGAGCCTGGCCAGTTTGTAGCTTGTAAATGCACATGTTCTGAAAATTATGATTAAAATACAATCATAGATTAAAACATGTTAATGAAACTTATGATGAGATATTTCCTTCTAAATTTCTGGTTTCAGTGGCGGCATGATTTTGTGCATGGATGGATAAAAGTACCTGTGACTCATGAAACACAGGAGGAATGTCTTGGGATGGCAGTGTTAGATATGATGAGAATAGCCAAAGAAAATGATCAAACCCCACTGGCCATCTATAATTCTATCAGGTAATTTTCTTTTGCAAATCCTTACACATAAGTGTGAGTAGAGATTTTATATAATTCCTATATATTTTCTGTGTTTACCCATGCCTTTTGATTTTGTAATACTGGTTAAGTACCCCTTATCTAAAATGCTTGGAATCAGAAATGTTTCAGATTTTGGATATTTCCAGATTTTGGAATATTGGCATTGAACTTAACAGTTGAGCAACCCTAATCCAAAATGCTCTAATGAGCATTTCCTTTGAACATCATGTTGACATTCAAAAAGTTCTGGGTTTTGGAACATTTCAGATTTCAGATACTTGCAAGAGGGATAGTCAACCTGTAATAAAAAATCATACGGGTAAGTTTTGTATCTTGGGAGTAACACACACTTTGTAAGGTGAAATTATTGAAAGAGTTGTATTACAGGAAATATCATAGGTATTAAATATCTATTATTTGATTTCATTTATTCTGAGAAGGCTAGGTAAGTTCAGAGGAATGGAAGAAACACCTGGAGGCATACTTTTTGATAGTAGATCCTCTAGCTGGCTATATAAATGACCTGAATAAGTATTTCCCAAATGGTGGTGTATTATTTTATTTGCATTAGAATCACATGGGGGTGTCTGTTAAAATCAAAGATTTCTGGGTCCTAATCCAAGAGATTTGGATTCAGTAAATCCGAGTTGAAGCCCACAAATGTGAATTTTTACAGGTGCTCTAGGGTGTTCTTATACAAGTGATCCAAACTCTGCATTCTTCAAATTATTCTTCTGCATATTGAACTTGACAATCATGGCTAATAACAGTTTTCTGAAACTCTACAGGCTATAAAACTACTTTTTAAAAAGGTATATTTAAGAATGATTTGACTTTTAAGTTTGAAGGCTAAATATGTATTTTATATATTACATACTTTACCAGATTAAAAATTTGAGTATGTCATGAATGTGCTTAAAGCTTCCTTTTTTGAAATTGTTCTCCCAATAACTGGCTTTATTCATTTCTTTGCCCTGTCATCAAAACAGTTACATACCCAATTTGCAGAGTATCAATTTCTGTATTTCTCTCTTTGGTTTTAAATATTCTTGTTTTACTTTCAGATGTCTATTTGGCCTTAACTCAATGGTGTAAGACATAGGGTATAATTTTAGGAACTCAGGAATCTAAAAGATTCCAAAGCCCAAAGGAAAAAAAAAAACCACATTCATTCATTCATTTGGTAGCTATTTATTGAATACTTGCTGTATGCCAGGTTATAGTAGAACATAGTCGCAGGAAGAGTATCTTAGATGTCGTTACATAGAAACCAAAGGAATTGAGGGGAACACAGTTGAAGAACAGAAGCTTTGACCCATTGAAGATGCATGTTATAAATATGAAGCCATCTCTAGACTTATGCTATCGTGGAATATTTCTGCTTTGGAAACCATGATGTCATCCAAAGTCTCGGCACAATCTTTCTATGTAGATTGTAGTTTCTTCCAGGTCGAGAATCATGTCATCTATTACTCTTCTCCCTACATTATTTAGTCTAGTGTTCTAAACCTGATGACTATTTAGTAAGTGTATTTATCTGATTCTTTTAACTCATGCTCTTAGCCATGCAAAATGCTGCATCATTCTTTTTTACTGCTTTACTTTAAAAATAGTGTAGATATTAAACACTTATATAAGATTCTGTGATATTTTAAGAGTTTATTGAGATAATTTACAAATCATAAATCTCACCCATTTAAAGTGTACAATTTAATATTTTGTATTATATTCACAGGGTTGTATAAAGATTTCCACAATCTAATTTTAGAACATTTTCATTCTTTCTGAAAGAAACCCCATGCCCATTAGCATTCAGGCCTCATCCCACTTTCCCCTAGCCTCTGGAAATCACTTTATGTTTGTGTGGATTTTCCTGTCTCAAACATTTCATATAAATAGAATCATGCAAAATGTGGTGTGGCATTTTTTTGTCTGACTTCTTTCACTTAGTATGATGTTTCCAAGATTCATTCATGTTGTAGAATGTATCAGTACTTCATTTCTTTTTATTGCTGAATCATATTTCATTATATAGATATACCACATTTTGCTTATTTGTTCTTCACTTTATGAAAATGTGGGCTGCTTCCATGTTTTGGCTATTGTGACTAATGTGGCTATGAACAGCTGTATATGAGTAATTTTGTGGATGTATTTTTTCATTTTTTCTTGTGCATACATTTAGGAGTGGAATTCCTGGAACATATGGTAACTCTAACTTTTTGAGGAACTGCTTAACTTTTCAAAAGCAGCTGTGCCACATTACATTCACACTAGCAGTACATGAAGAGTTCCAACTTTTTCAGCACTTGTTTCTGTCTGTCTTTATTTTATCCATCCTAGTGGGTGGAAGAGCTGTCTCATTCTAGTTTTGATGTTCATTTCTCTGATGACTACTAATGTTTGGCATCTTTTCATGTACTTTTTGGCCATTTGTATGCCTTTATTAGCGAAGCGTCTATTTGAATTCCTTGCTCATTTTTTAATTGGGTTAGTTGTCTTTTAATTGTTGAGTTAAAAAAATTCTTTTTATATTCTGAATACAAGTCTCCACATATAATCATATTTATGATTTGCCACTATTTCCTCCCATTCTGTATATTGTTGTTTTACTTTCCTGAAGGTATCATTTGTAGCACAAAAGTTTTAATTTTGAAGCAGTCTAATTGCCAGATTTTTCTTTTGTGTCTTGTGCCATGTGGAAATGTGGTTTTAGCAACATGGGTATCTTTCTTGGTTTTAGCAAGAGCAGTTTCTCTTGAAATAATGGAACAGAGCCAAATTGGAATGAGTTGAGGGATAAATGGAAGGCAAGAAAATGGAAATGGCTATGTACATTCTTTCAAAAAGAGGCCAGATAGGCTGTGGCTAGAGGGAAATGTGGGATTAAGAGGTTTTACATTTTAGATGGGAAGGACATTAATTTGGCAAGTCCTTTGTATCTGTGGATTCCACATCTAATATGTCATAGAATGAGGTCCAGAAAGGTTTCCTGGATTTGATGATGCTTGAGCTGAGCCTTGTAGAATGGGTAACTAGATAGGAGATGGATGATTAGAAGAAAGATTAGCATATATTAAGGCATGGAAAATTATTTATTGGTACTTTAGAAATAAAATGTTCCTTAGAAGCAGAGAAATAACCTTCTTTAGAATATTGCACAGAGATGAATGTACAGAAAAGTCAGAACATTTCTAAATGGAATTGTTTTGATCACAAAGGAATTATTAGGAGTTGAAGCTGGCCTAACAAAATAATATACAGAAGTATGTTTCCATAATGAAAATAGCTTCCAACAGAATGTAACAATTTCCAAAATTCAGGTAAATTTTGGAGCACAGCATCATAGGAAATATTTGTAGCATAGTTCAATATGTGCCAAAATATTATCTTATCAACCATTAACTCTGGTGTATGAAATAAAGAACAGGAATTTTTAGAGACTCTTACTAACTAGACTGAGGATTCATTTCATTAGGGGAAGAAGATTAACATCTTCTTTTGTAAACATTGATGATAACTTCAGTGTGTGGATATATTTGTATCATCAAACAAAATCTTAAAGTTTTATACTGTATGGATGGGGGTTATGGCAACTTACTCCACTTGGCCACTGTGTTGTAATGCCTACTTAACCATGGAAAAGGGTGGTAACTTCTTTTTCAATTTTTAGATTGATCTTCTAATTTTTGTTTTGTTTTTCTGTATGTGCTTTTTTTATCTGCAGCTACAAGACATTCTTACCAAAATGTATTCGAGCAAAGATCCAAGACTATCATATTTTGACAAGGAAGCGAATAAGGTACAGATTTCGCAGATTTATTCAGCAGTTCAGCCAATGCAAAGCCACTGCCAGAAACTTGAAACTTAAGTATCTTATAAATCTGGAAACCCTGCAGTCTGCCTTCTACACAGAGAAATTTGAAGTAAAAGAACCTGGAAGTGGTCCTTCAGGTGAGGAGATTTTTGCAACCATTATAATAACTGGAAACGGTGGAATTCAGTGGTCAAGAGGGAAACATAAAGAAAGTGAGACACTGACAGAACAGGTAATCCTTAATGATATGTTCTTGTTCTTTGTTATTTTAAGTAGAATGGAAATAAAAACAAAGTAATTTTAATCATTTGCAACATGGTCTTGCACTTCTCCCATTTGATAGAAGTGGAAGGTTTTAATAGTGTGAAGCTATCAAGGTCATATAATTCTTTGCCTGCTATTCTTAAATGGTTTTTTCATTTAATTTTTTATGACAAAATAATTAGCAATGACTATATTACAGTTTCAGAAAGGTATCCAATTCTAATAGTGATTTTAAAGGAGTTTTGCCTTTCTTTCACTATTAGTGATAACAGAAGGCATAATTATAAAACTTGTTAGCTAGAAAAGATTAATATTAATTGATTTTATGATAATATATACCTGCTAAATAATTAATTAATTTTTTTTAGGTTTGCATTGCAAGTTTTAAATTTATTAGTATCCATGTTGTTCAGAGATTGTTACTAGAGATTTAGAGGGATGATTTTTTAATTTTTCATCTTTGGTAGTCTCATTTCCAGTCTTCTGGCAGTGGTTTCTACTAATGTTAATTGAATTGAAGAGTGCCATAGCACATTTTAGATTCCTGGCATCATTTAATGCTCTCATTTTTAAGTCAAACAAGACACAGCATAGTCTTAGGGTTAGATTGATAGAGGAAATCATATTTAATGCTTATCTGTTGTTATCAATACCTTTTTTATTTTAAAGAATTTGGAATGAATGTTGTCTTCTTCATAAGTCTTGTTTTAAAATGGCTCCATAAATTCTACGTTTTTAATTTTACATGCTTTTAAACTATAGGATTTACAGTTATATTGCGATTTTCCTAATATTATTGATGTCAGTATTAAGCAAGCAAACCAAGAGGGTTCAGATGAAAGCCGAGTTGTAACTATCCATAAGCAAGATGGCAAAAATCTGGTAAGTTTGCTTTATGGTTGAATAATGGTTTCATTTTATAATTCTCAGAAATATGTATTTTAGAATCTTAGTACCAAAATTATTTTCTGGTAGGAATTTTGATTGTAGTTTTAAATATAACTCTAAACATAAACATCAGTTCAGTAAACTTTTTGATAACATCTAGCTTTTTGTATTACTATCAACACCATCTTCCTACAGAGTTTCTTGTACATTACCGTACTTTTTTTACTCATTTTTATGATTAGCAAAGCACCAGTTACTTTCTCCCCTATTGTACTCTAGATTATACTAGTTCTCTGATGTAACGCTCACCCCTGACTAAAATATTTTATCAATAGGGATGTATATGTGCCAGTTATATTGCCTAATTAAAGGAGAAAAATAAAACAATGATGTCTGGAACTTATATAACAAAATGTAAATCAATCCCAGGTCAGCCCCACCCAAGCTATAAGACATAGTTGATTCTAAAAGATTAACCCTTTCTCTTTTTTAAATAGCTTCAGAAATCGAATTTATTTTAATATAAATGGAAGAAATGAATTATTTTATACTTTGCTCTTAAGTTTCTCATTTATCTGCTCTGTCTTCTTTTTAACTCAGATGCTTCTTGACACTTCCTGGCTTAAACTAGTCCTATTAATGTTATTTGTCCATTTATCTTAAGTATTTATATGGCTTACCTGTCTGGCTGTTCCAGGGTTATATTACCAAAATTATAACTAATTTGCAACTCACTTAATTCAGCATAGTTTTCTGTTCTTAGAGAAAAATATGATAGTACACCTACTGCGTAGTAGACTGTGAGCCTTTTGAAGGTAAGGATCATATTTTTATGTGTGTTTGTACCCCCTACACCTTGCACAGTGTACTCAGGGCCTAGTTTAGAGAAAGCTTGATAAATATTTTATGGATGCATGAAAGGATGATTAATTATCAACCTCAATGTGGATCTATAATAAATGTTTCTGGGAGAGTTTATTGATCTTAATGTGAACAAACTGTAGTAACCTAAAGAACTTCTCTATGGGACTGTATTTGGACTTGGCTTAATTTTAAGTCTGCAATACAGAGAAGTTAAGTAACTTTCCAAGGGCACGGTGTTGGTTAAGTGGTAGGGCTATTTAAACTCAAATGCATGATTTGAAAACCTAAGCTCTTAAGTGTGACACTAACTTCTTTGCTGAGTATCTGTAAAGCTCCTTAAAAATATTACACTGACATTTTTTTGGAATTGTGCAACAAATTGGGAAGAGCTGACATTTCTGTCTCATATTAAATTTTCTGTTTTAGGGATATATTGTATTTCTCCTTATACCCAAGTATTGTTTTATGTTTTTCAGTAATTCTTGATCATTTTATTCATATTGACACATCATGTTTCTTTTTATTTTATTCATGATATGTTATGCTTTTTCTGTTGTTTATTAAGATTAATACTTTTTCTCTGTGTATTTTCCTACCAAATTATTTTTGGATATAGGAAAATAATTTTTGCTTATTATTGCATTTTCCCAGTGTATTATGTGTTAGTAACATTTTGTTTTTACTATCGTTTTCCTCTTCATTCTAGCATTTATTTCTTTTTATAATTTTTGGTAAAATATACATAATATAAAATTTAGCATCTTAACTATTTTTAAGTGTACAGTTTAGTAGTGTTAAGTATTTTCACATGGTTGTGCATCCGATTTCCAGAACTCTTTTATCTTGCAAAATTGAAGTCTATACCCATTAAATAAAAACTCACCATTTCCCGCTCTTCTCAGTCCTTGCAACCACCATTCTACTTTCTTTTTTTTTTTTGAGGTGGAGTCTCACCCTGTCATCCAGGCTGGAACATTGCGATCTTGGCTCACTGCAACCTGCGCCTCCTGGGTTCAGGCAATTCTCCTGCCTCAGCCTCCCGGGTAGTTGGGATTACAGGTGCATGGCACCATGCCTGGCTAATTTTTTTTTATCTTTAGTAGAGAAGGGGTTTCACCATGTTGGCCAGGCTGGTCTTGAACTCCTGACCTCGTGATCTGCCCACCTCAGCCTCCCAAAGTGCTGGAATTACAGGCATGAGCCACTGTGCCCAGGCCCTCTACTTTCTTATTCTATGTATTTGACGACTCTAGATACCTCATAAAAGCAGGATCAAACAATACTGTCTTTTTGTGACAGGCTTATTTCACTTAGTATAATATACTCAAGGTTCATTTGTATTACAGCATGTATCAGAATTTCCTTCATTTTTAATATATACATGTATTCTGTGTCATGTATATATCACACTTGTTTATTCATTCATCCATCAGTGAACATTCAGGTCGCTTTTTTACTTTTTGACAATTGTGAGTAATGCCGCTGTGAACATGGGTGTACAAATATCTCTTCAAGACTTTGCTTTCAATTCCTTTGGATATATACCTTCTACTAGTCCGTTCTCATACTGCTATAAAGATACTACCTGAGACTGGATAATTTATTTAAAAAGAGGGTTTAATTGACTCAGTTCTGCATAGCTGGCCCAGAAAACTTAAAATCATGGCAGAAGGTGAAGGGGAAGGAAGGCATGTCTTACATGGCAGCAGAAGAGAGAGAGTGCGCAGGGGAAAGTGCCACTTTTAAATCAGCAGATCTCATGAGAACTCCCTCACTATCATGAGAACAGCATGGGGGAAACCATCCCCATGATTCAATCACCTCCCACCATGTCCCTCCCTTGCCGCATGGGGATTACAATTCGAGATGAGAGATGGGTGGGGATGCAGAACCAAACCATGTCATACCTAGAAGTAGAATTGCTGGATCATATGGTAATTCTACTTGTAATTTTTTAGGGAACCATCATGCTGTTTTCCACAGCAGCTGCACCATTTTACATTCCTACCAGGAGTACATTCTCCACATGCTCATAAAAACTTGTTATCTTCTGTTTTCTGATAGTAGCCGTCTGACGGGTATGAAGTAGTATCTCATTGCGATTTTGATTCACATTTCCCTAATGATTAGTGTTACTGAGCATCTTTTAATATATGTATTGCCATTTGTGTATCTTCTTTGAAGAAATATATATTCAAGTCCTTTGCTCATTTTTTTAATCAGGTTTTTTGGCCGAATTATGGAAATTATTTGTGTATTCTGGATATTAATCCCTTTTCAAATATATGATTTGCAAATATTTTCTCCAATTCCATAGATTGCTTTTCACTATGTTGCTTGTGTCCTTTGATGCACAGTAGTTTTGTAGTTTTAGCTAGTTCAACTTTTGTTGCCTATTTTTCTTTTTACTTTTTATTGAGCTATAACATGAACACAGTAAAGCACGCTAATCTTACGTGTATAGCTCAATGAATTTTTACATATTTGTACATCTTTGTAGCCATACCCACCTCAAAGAACAGAATACTTCTCTTACTTCCAGAAGGTTTCCACATGCATCTTCCCACTTATTCACCTCCACCCCTAACTTAAGGTGTACCTATCATCTACCATCACTTAGTTTTATCTATTAACAAAGGTTGTATAAATGGAATGATACTGTATATTTTCTTTTAAAATCTAGATTCTTTTACTTAGTATAATGTTTGAAGATTCATTTATGTTGTTACATGTGTCAGTTCACTCCTTTTTATTGCTGGGTAGTACTGAATTGTTTGACTATATCTCAAATTTTAAATTTATTCTGTTGATGGACATTTGGGTTGCTTTCAGTTTGGGGCTTTTAGGGATAAATTTACTATGAACATTCTTTTACATATTTTTTGGTGGACTCATGCACTCATTTTTTTGTGTATATATACCTAGAGATGGGATTATTGAGTCATAGTGATAGCTTTAGTATACTGCCAAACAATTTTTTGTACTTCTGTCAGTTCACTCTTCCTTCAATAATGCATGATAATTACAGTTGTCTCATATCCCCATCAACTCTTAATTTTGTCAGTCTAAAAATGTCTTGTGTGTCTGGTGGATATGTACTGGTAGCTCATTGTAGTCTTTATTTTCATTGCCCTGATGAGTAATGATGTTGAGTACTTTTTCACTTACTTATTCATCTGAATATCCTTCTTACAAAGTGCCTGTGACAGTCTTTTGCACATTTTTCATTGGCTTGTCCCTTTCTGATCAATTTGTAGAGTCTCTATAGATTCTAAGTCTTTTGTAGGATGTTTGCAAAATGTATATAGGCATATGTCAGATATTGCTAGTTCAGTTCCGGACCATTGCCATAAAGCAAATATTGCAATGAAGTGAGTTGCATAAAGTTTTTGGTTTCTCAGTCATATAAAAGTTACGTTTACACTATAATCAAGTCTACTAAGTGTGCAACTGCATTATGTCTTAAAAATTAATTTAAAACACTTGATTGCTAGAAAATCCTAATGATAATCTGAGCCTCCAGAGAGTTATAATCTTTCTGCTTGTGAGGGTATTACTTTGATGTTGATGGCGCTGACCGATCAGGGTGGTGGTTGCTTAAAGTTGGGTTGGCTGAAGCAATTTCTTAAGATAACGACAACATTTACTGCATCAATAGACTCTCCATTTCGTTAAAGATGTCTCTGTTGCATGTGACATTGTTTGGTAACATTTCACCCACTGTTGAATTTCTTTCAAAATGAGTCAGTCCTCTCAAACCCTGCCACTGCTTTATCTACTAAACTTTATTCTAAATCCTTTGCTGTCTTTTCAACAACATTCACGGCATCTTCACCAGGACTAGATCCATCTCAAGAAACCATTCTTTTAATGCTCATGCATAAGAAGCAACTTATCTGTCCAAATTTTATCATAAGATTGTAGCAATTCAGTCACATCTTCAGCTCTACTTCTAATTCTAGTTCTCTTGCTATTTCTACCACATCCTAGTGACTTCCTCCATTGAAGTCTTGAACCCCTCAAAGTCATCCATGAGGGTTGGAATCAACTTCTTCCAAATTCCTGATAATGTTAACACTTTGACCTTCTTCCATGAATCACTAGTATTCTTCCTGGCATCAAGAATGGTGAATCCTTTCCATAAGTTTTTCTATTTACCCAGCTCCATCAGAGGAATCACTATCTATGGCAGCTTAGCCTTACAAAATGTATTTCTTAGATAATAAGACTTGAAAGTTGAAATTACTCCTTGATCCATGGGCTGCAGAACGGATGTTGTGTCACCAGGCATGAAAATAATATGAATATCCTTGTACATCTCCATCAGAGTGCTTGGGTGACCAGGTGCATTGTCAATGAGCAGTAATACTTTGAAAGCAATCTTTTTTTCTGAGCAGATCTCAACAATGGGCTTAAAATAGTCAGTAAACCATGCTATAAACAGACGTGCTAGCATCCAGGCTTTATTGTTCCATTTATAGAGCACAGGCAGAGTAGACTTAGCATAATTTGTAGAGCCCTGGGATTTCTGGAATGGTAAATGAGCACTGGTTTGAATTTCAAGTCACCAGTGCCATTAGCCCTTAGCAAGAGGGTCAGCCTGTCCTCTGAAGCTTTGAAGGCAAGCACTGACTTCTCCTCTCTAGCTGTGGAAGTCCTAGATGGCATATTCTTCCAACAGAAGGCTGTTTTGTTTACATTTGAAAATCTGTTTGTTAGTGTCACCATCTTCATCAATGGTCCTTGCTAGATCTTCTGGATAACTTTCTGTAGCTTCCACATCAGCATTTTCTGCTTCACCTTGCACTTATGCTGTGGACATGGCTTCTTTTCTTAAACCTCATGAACCAACCTCTTGCAGCTTCCAGCTTTTCTTCTGCAGCTTCCTCACCTCTCTCAGCCTTCATAGAACTGAAGATCAGTAAGGTCTTGCTGTAGATTGGGCTTTGGCTTAAGGGAATGTTGTGGCTGGTTTGATCTTCTATCTAGAACTTTCTCTGTATCATCAATAAGGCTGTTCACTTTCTTGTAATTTATGTGCTCACAGTAGTAGCACTTTCAATTTCCTTCAAAGACTTTTCCTTTGGATTCATAACTTGCCTTTTTAGTGCAAAAGGCCTAGCTTTCAGCCTGTCTTGGCTTTCAGCATGCCTTCCTCACTAAGCTTAATCATTTCTAGCTTTTGATTTAAAGTGAGAAATGGGTGAATCTTGCTTTCACTTGAATACTTAGAGGTCACTGTAGGATTATTAATTGGCCTAATTTCATTATTGTTGTATTTGAGGGAATAGGGAGGCCTGAGGAGAGGGAAAAAGAAAGGGAAATAGCTATTCAATGGAGCAATCAGAACATATAGAAATTTATCACTTAAGTTCACCATCTTATATAGGCCCAGTGTGTGGTACCCCAAAACAATTACAGTTGACCTTTGGACATCACAGGTTTGAACTGTGTGGGTCCACTTATATGCAATTTTTTCAGCCAAACATTGATGGAAAATATGGTATTCACAGGATGCGAAACTTGCATATATGTAGGGCTGACATTTTGCATATATGAGTTCTGCAGGGCTGATTTCAGGACTTGAATATGTTCAGATTTTGGTATATGCAGGGGTCCTGTAACTAATTCCCCTTGTATTCTGAGGGACAACTGTACAATAGTTACATCAAAGGTCATTGATCACAAATAACCATAACAGGTATAATAATAACAAAGTTTAAATTTTGTGAAAATTACCAAAACGTGACACATAGACAGGAAGTAAGCATATGCTATTGGAAAAATTGCACTGATAGACTTGTACTTGCTTCACATAAGTTTGTCAGAAACCTTCAATTTGTATTAAAAAAAAAAAAGTCATATCTGCAAGGAGCAATAAAGGGAAGTGTAGTAAACAAAATGTGCCTGTATATCAATAAGAGGGATACCAGTTAGTGAACTGCTAGTTCAAAGGGTATGACTATTTACAACTTTGATAGATTATTAAAATACTTCTCAAAAGGTGTTTCCAATGTATCTGTACGCCTCTTTTCTTGTACCCTTTGCCAACATTGGATGTTATCAATCTTTTAATTTTTCTGCCAAATCAATGGGTAAATAATGCTCTCCTGTTATATTTCATTTCCTTAATTAGAACCTGAGATTGAGCAATACCTCATGTGTTTATAGGTCAGCTTTAATATTTATTCTTCTGTGGACTGCCTTTTCACATCCTTTGACTAGTTTTCTTTTTTTATTTTTAATTGTTTTATAGGTTTTATTCCCACAATGTATGTTAGGGATATTCCTTTGTTGTACATGTTTGTAACCTCCAAGTCTTTTAATTTTGTTTAGAATATCTTTTATAATACCTGTTTTTTTTTTTTGTTTGTTTTTTTTTTGAGATGAAGTCTCGCTCTGTCATCCAGGCTGGAGTGCTGTGGTGCGATCTTGGCTCACTGCAAGCTCCACCTCCCGGGTTCACGTCATTCTCCTGCCTCAGCCTCCCGAGTACCTGGGACTATAGGTGCCCACCACCATGCCCGGCTAATTTTTTGTATTTTTAGTAGAAACGGGGTTTCCATGTTAGCCAGGATGGTCTCGATCTCCTGACCTCATGATCCACCCGCCTCGGCCTCCCAAAGTGCTGGGATTATAGGCGTGAGGCACCACGCCTGGCCGCTAAATACCTTTTATCGTTCAAACATGTCATACGCTTTTCTCTTTATTATAATTTTTGATTTAGGACTCTATTCTGTATTCTTTTATGATTATGTAAATATTGTTCATGGCTGGGCCAAGAAATATGCTGTAATCACATTTTCATTCTTATATAACTTTTTCCAGGAGTTAATTATTGCTTTATGATTTTTCCTTTGTATCTAGCTTTATTTTCATTTTCTACAAGAACTCTGTAAAGTAGTGGACTTCTCAATACAAAATTTCACATCATCAAACCTGTCACATATGATAGTGTTTTTACTTCTTTTCTGGAGAAGTACCTCTTCGATCACAGTGTCTTACTTTATAGTGTGGACTGGAAGCTCTCTAGGTACAGCTATTATTTTGTACAGCTGTAATTTTTGGTCATTCCTTTCTCATCCTGGTAACTGTGTTTTCATCTCTCTTATATTGGATCTGATTTTCTGAATCTCATGTTTGCCCTGTTTTTCTAGGTACAGCTTCTGGTATCTGTTGGTATTTTTAATGTGATTGAGACAAATTAGAAAATTAATTTAGAGAGGAATTTTACATTTTTCTCATATTGGATTTTCCTACCAAGAACATGGTTAATCTTCTGTATATTTAAATAAAAAGTTGTATAAGAGTGTTTTGAAGTTTTTGTTAATTATTGATATTGCATCCTTTTTGTTACAAATGGGGCTTTCTTCTTTATATAACTGACTTTTTGCATGTAAAAATATAAATATTTTTATATATGTACATATATTTTCGCATTTAAGTAACATGCTGCATTTTAGGCTGATTATATGTTCACATATGTATTAAGATACAATCAGGCCGGGCATGGTGACTCACGCCTGTAATCCCAGCACTTTGGGAGGCCAAGGTGGATGGATAATGAGGTCAGGAGTTTGAGACTAGCCTGGACAACATGTTGGAACCCTGTCTCTGCTAAAAATACAAAAATTAGCTGGGCGTCTTGGCGTGTGCCTGTAATCCCAGCATCTTGGGGGGCTGAGACAGGAGAATTGCTTGAACCCTGGAGGCAGAAGTTGCAGTGAGCCGAGATCGCGCCATTGCACGCCAGCCTGGGCGACGGAGCAAGACTCTGATGGGGAGGCGGGGGGTGGGGGGACAAAAAAAATCATAGCATAGCTACATTTCCTAACATTTTAGTTTGTAGCATGAATACTTTAACTTTTGCAGTATATAATTGGTATGTAGTCTGTGGCTCACGCCTATAATCCCAACACTTTGGGAGACCGAGGTGGGTGGATCACTTGAGGTCAGGAGTTGGGAGACCAGCCTGGCCAACATGGCGAGAACCTGTGTTTACTAGAAATACAAAAATTAGCTGGGCATGGTGGCACACGCCTGTAATCCCAGCTACTCATGAGGGTTAGGTGGGAGGATCGCTTGAGCCTGGGAGGTGGAGGTTGCAGTAAGCCAAGATTGTGCCAGTGCACTTCAGCCTGGGCGATGGAGCAAGACCCTCAAAAATACCGCATGTTCTCACTCATCGGTGGGAATTGAACAATGAGCAATTGAACATCGGTGGGAATTGAACATTTGGACACAGGAAGGGAATCATCACACACCGGGTCCTATTGTGTGTGGTGGGGGAGGGATAGCATTAGGAGATATACCTAATGTAAATGACGAGTTAATGGGTGCAGCACACCAACATGGCACGTGTACATATGTAACAAACCTGCACATTGTGCACATGTACCCTAGAACTTAAAGTATAAAAAAAAAAAAGAAAAAAAAAAAAGAAATGCTCATGATTTCTAATGTCAACTTTTACATTGTATTAAATAGATTTCTAGCTGAGATAACTGCTATATTAGTCTAAGAAGGACATTGGAAAATAAAGTAAAACAACGATGGATATAGAATGAACTATAACTGGGAAGGTATGATAATCTGTATTTAGGAAGATCTTAAATATCAGACATAAGAATTTGTAATTCATATTGAGTACTGAGCCATAAAAAACATGTGAGCAATTTAGAAGAAAATGTATTTAGGTGAATTACTCTAAAAACGTGGAATGAAAAAATTTTTCAATATTTAACATGGAGTTGACTTTCTAAAACGTGCTGTTTCTTTTTCTTTTCTCTGCTTAGGAAATTGAACTTAGCTCATTAAGGGAAGCTTTGTCTTTCGTGTCATTAATTGATGGATATTATAGATTAACTGCAGATGCACATCATTACCTCTGTAAAGAAGTAGCACCTCCAACAGTGCTTGAAAATATACAAAGCAACTGTCATGGCCCAATTTCGTGAGTAATACAGACTTAAAAGTAAATTTTTAGAAAAGTAAATGATATATTTACAAAGAAGATTTAACAGAGTGATACATGTATGTTTAGGAAAAAACATTAATTTGACAAGTTTTTTTAAACAAAAGGCTATTTGCAATCAGATTACATAATAATTAGAATTATTTAGCATATAATTTACCATCTGTATCCCAATCTGTAATATTTATAACTTGTACAAATTTAACATTTGTTAATCATGCCTATGTGTGATTCGTTCCTGAATGTTAGTAAAAAAGACCTCCAATTTATGTGTTATTAATTTTAAAATACTGTAAGGAAGCCACAGTGCAAAATTTGAAAATGCTTTATTTTTGGATAGTCCATCTCCTACTGAAAGGTTCAAACACAAGATGTATATGATGTCCACATTTCTAGACTAGTGCTATGTAGAACTTTCTGCAGTGATGAAAATATTCTGTATCTGTGCTGTGTAACACAGTAGCCACTAGCTACATGTGGCTGTTTAGCATTTGAGATGTGGCTAGTGCAACCGAGGAACTGAATTTTAATTTCTTTACATTTAAATAGCTACATGTGGCTAGTAACTATCATATTGGCTCACATGGTTGTAGATCCTTATTTTAATACTGGGTAAAGCCAGCTATCATGCATAACATGCATAACATCTATTTAGCTTACGTCCTAATGATCTCTTAGGTGGGATGTGGTTTATATTGACAACAGATTTGAATAACTTGAGCAAAGGGAAAATCTGGGATCGTGAGCATACTATGTTCTTTGCATTTAACCTACCCCTAAGTATTTGAGAAAATACATCTTGGGTAATATAAAGACTTGATTTAGTGTATGCTTAATATTTTTTTAGTAATGAATATGGTTGCTATGAAAAAGTTGTACTACTTGAACTTCGTCTGTAATTTACATGTTAAATATTTTTAAAACTCCTTGCCTTTATTCATGTATCCATAAATTCATTCAAACATTCTTTTATTTATATTTACTGAGTAACTGCTATGTGCAAGCATTGGTTTATATATTAGAAATATGGTGATAAGTGAAACAGAATGATTCTTGCTTTTGTATAGATTAGATTTTGCTTTTCTTTCAAGGTGTGCAGCTTCAGAAAACAGAAAACTTTAAAAATCAGTTGTCTTTGTCAGTTGCCATGGTTCTTCTCTTAGACTTTGTTATCATACCAAATAATAAAATCATGCATTCAGATTTCTATGTCAGTAACTGCTATTGTAGAAGAGATATAAATATTTTCTGACATATTATCTTTATGGTTAAATGAAGTTTTCAGAGAATATGATTTTAAAAATATTAACTTTGTAATCAGCAGGCAGAAAAATCAAATGAACAAATTGTTCTTTGTGATTTTGTCTTATAATACCTTTTATTGGTTTTTAAAGCTATATAATTGTCCCTTGAAATGGTTTGAACTTATGCAAAATAGCTTGGTACTTTGATTTTTTCCTTTGAAGGATTATTGCTAAACATATAAAGTAGAGGAGACAGTTCTGACAGTTTTAGATTTGACTTTTGATTTTTTTAGATGACACTTGGTCATAATGTTATGGTGCTTGCTATATTATCATTCAAATTGCTTCTTCTTTACCTTTAGGATGGATTTTGCCATTAGTAAACTGAAGAAAGCAGGTAATCAGACTGGACTGTATGTACTTCGATGCAGTCCTAAGGACTTTAATAAATATTTTCTGACTTTTGCTGTCGAGGTTAGTATGTCACACTTATTAATAGTAACACTTTAGTTCATTTAATTTCCTCTGCATATTATTTACCATATTTCCTTTTTAATACTCAGAATTATAGCTATATATAGGATATAACTAGTATAATGCTTAATTTCCTCAGATTCTGTACAAATAAATAAGATATAATTCCCAGGGTTTATATAAAAATATAAAATAATTTATGTCTATTTATTTTGCATTTATTTTATTTTCTGATGTTTTGGTGTTACCAGTGTGTCAAAAGGTATTTCATCAAGTGTCTTGATGTTTCTTTTTTTTTTTGCAAAACTGGAAATCCCTGCCACATGATGTAGAACAAAATAAATTGGAAGCAAATTTTCTGTTTATTAACAGTGGCTACAGAATTACAGGAAACAGAATTAGAGAAAAATAGGGCAATAACAAAGAAACAGACACATTAAAGCACTTTTAACTGGTGATTTTCTAATATTAAGAATAGTGGTCTACAATGCATGTTTTAAAGGTAAAACCCCACTGTTAATACAGATCATCTTGGATCTCATCTGTGATTATTTACTATCACTTATGAGGCAATTTCATAGTATAAATCCTAAGAACCTTTATAGAAGCTTCCAAATTTATCTTGATTTTTAAAAATAGAGAAAATAAGAATTTTGTTATTCAATTATTTTAATTTTTATAAAATGCAACTTATATTTGGCATATGTAGAGGGTAGATTACAGAAAGTAGGTTACACCATCACTTCACCTTTGTGTAAAACTGGTACTCTATCCTAATTTCAAAGTATCCTCTTACTATAACAGATAATAGTACATTATATTCAAGTATCAATTCAAAAACTATATATATATATTTTATGTTCACTGTATGTGCCAATCCTAATATGAGAGCTATATATTAGAGAGTTTATGCTACAGCCCTACCTTCAAGAAGCTTATCTACTGGACAAACAAAAATTTTCAAGTATACAAAAAATTCTAAATCGAACATGTAATTATCTAGCATAGGCAAATATAGACAGTAACAGACAGGTTTACAATTATTAAGAAAGGTTGGCTGGGTGTGTTGGCTCACGCCTGTAATCCCAGCACTTTGGGAGGCCAAGGCGGGTGGATCACGAGGTCAAGAGATCGAGACCATCCTGGCCAACGTGGTGAAATGGTGAAACCCTGTCTCTACTAAAATTATAAAAATTAGCTGGGCATGGTGATGCACACCTGTAGTCCCAGCTACTCGGGAGGCTGAGGCAGGAGAATCTCTTGAACCCGGGAGGCAGAGGTTGCAGTGAGCCAAAATTGTCCCACTGCATTCCAGCCTGGCAACAGAGTGAGACACTGTCTCAGAAAAAAAAACAAAAACAAGAAAGGTCATTTGGCATAGGAAGAACTTGATTGACCTTGAGGTATTGGTAGATTTTATATAAATGTTTCTGAGTAGAATGAATATGTTTATAAAATGCACCTTAAAAAAATAGATAAACAAGTTCATAATATAGTGCGTAAGACATATTTAAAAACTGCAAAATATTAAAAATGTCATATTAAAGATAATTATACAAATACAATGGTGGTGCAGTGGAATGTCTGAATGTTCACCTTTGCTTGTGCAATGAGGTGAGCATGAGAGAGGACCTCTTAGAAAAAGTGGTACTTGAACTGAGTTTTGATGAATGAATAAAGAAAGGTTCACTGCTCAGAAGAAGTGGGTATACATTCTTAGGTAGAGAGATAGCATGAAGAGTTATCAAGGCATGAAGCAGCGTGGCATTTGCTTGAAATGATTTAAGTCATTTAATGTGGCTGGAACATAGGTTGTATGTTGGCAGTGGCAGGAGCTGAGATTGGAGATGGAGGCAGAAACCAGCTCATGGAAGGCTCTATATGCTACATTTGTTTTAGGCTTTATCTTACAAATGATGGGAAGCTATTAAGGATGGTATTACTATTGCTATTAATTATTATTGCCTTCTTCCATACGTTTTCATAAAATCAACTTTTAAACCACTTTTATAGGCTGAGAAATTGTAAAGTGCCCTTTTGAGGAACTAAGTACTTCTATTACTATACTGGCACTACACTGGATTCTTGGTTCAAATGTTTATTCTGTTGCTTGTTCTTGTGATATCATTTTGTCAGAATAATCACTATGATGTCCATTGTGAGTATCCCTCCCTTTCTTTATAATTAAACTTATACAGCGAGAAAATGTCATTGAATATAAACACTGTTTGATTACAAAAAATGAGAATGAAGAGTACAACCTCAGTGGGACAAAGAAGAACTTCAGCAGTCTTAAAGATCTTTTGAATTGTTACCAGATGGAAACCGTTCGCTCAGACAATATAATTTTCCAGTTTACTAAGTGCTGTCCCCCAAAGCCAAAAGGTAAGATAATTTTCTAGTTATTTTTAAATTACTGGTCACGGATTGTGTATGTGGTGTGAAGTATCTTTAGTACATTGATTTCAAAGGATATATGAAAGAAGCAGCTCTAAAAGTTAATTTTATCTTATTCTGTTGTACAAGCATCATCAAATAAGATTGTTTAATTTGGTTTTGGTGGTCTAGAAGTGACTTGAAGTTCAATTATTCTAAACTGAGATTTTAAACATAATAATTTTGTGGTATGATGTCATTTATTGAACTAGTAAGATCTCATTACTAAATTCTCATGTTTTAAGTAAAAATTTTCATATACTTTGAGGATTTTAATTGCTGTATTTTAAAAATAAAGATAGTAAAGTTGGAAATTCCTTGAAATAATGAGCCTTACTATTAAAAATTATTAAAATTTCTGAAAAATTGTATGAGTTAAGGAAGTTACTATAATTTTGAATTAATGAAATAACTGGCAGGAATACATCAAAATTCAAATTACATTAGTTAAGAAAGTGATTATAATTTTGAATATATGAAGTAACTAAGAATAATACATCAAAGTTCAATGAGTTAACCCCTAAAATAATTTTCTATTATAAAAAAGAACAATGAGGAGTTATTAAGCATTTCTTATATATAGAACACATTTCATTTTACTCCTCCTTGGCGCAATTCATATTTTCAGTGTATTTTGACGTGATATATATGTATTTTATTTTTTCAGATAAATCAAACCTTCTAGTCTTCAGAACGAATGGTGTTTCTGATGTACCAACCTCACCAACATTACAGAGGCCTACTCATATGAACCAAATGGTGTTTCACAAAATCAGAAATGAAGATTTGATATTTGTAAGTCATTAGATACTGACTACTGTCTTTTTTGTCCTTTTAAAACAACATGTGTTCTTGATTTACATTCATGTGTCATTTGGAATTATTTTGTCATAACATATACAAATTTAGTTGTGATTTAAGTATTTTTCCTTTGAAAGATATACCAACCTTGTGTTAGATGTTAGCAAAATTAATTATCTTAATTATCCTAAGAATGGAATCTTAATTTTCTTTTTGGAAATTTAAAAATGATTCTTCACAAAAATTAAAAATTAAAAATATACAAAGACCTATATTGTTACTCTCAAGTTCTCAAGAAAATAAGGGAAATTCAAGGGGTTAAAAATAAAGAAGAAACTGAGACAAAAATCCAGCCATCTCTCAGTGTCCATGAGGGATTGGTTCCAGGACTACCCATGGATACCAAAATGTGAGGATACTTAAGTGGAACCTGTGGGTATGAAAAGTTGGCCCTCCATATACACGGGTTTTACTTCCTATGAACTCTGTATTTCTTTTAAAAAGTAACTAGTAATTATTTTTAAAAATTATTTATTTTTTAGAGGAGGACTTGCTCTGTCACCCAGGCTGGAGTGCAGAAATACTATATTTTCCATCTGAGTTTCCTTGCAGATGCAGAACCTGCCTTGCCAGTACAGAGGGCCCAATGGATTTACTGAAAAAATATCCACACATAAATGGACCTGTGCAGTCCAAACCCATGCTGTTCAAGAGTCAACTGTAGTACATAAGATCTGATAATTTGGCTGCCAGGTGGTGAGACTGGTGATCAGCCACATTTATCAAGGGGGTTAAGACTTAAAAGCAATTTAAAAGGGCCAGGTCTCAGACCTGCACAAGGCAAGGAGTTAAAAGTGAGACTATCCCTGAATAAAACTAGGACCCTTAAGTAAATATATCCTCAGTAAAACAATATATAGAATGTGAAAAATTCACCCACTGGCAAGCAGAGAAGAAAAGGAATTTTGTCATTTTTAATTGGGTTTCTAGTGAGGAAAAGCAGTCTCTCCTAAGAATTTGTCATCACAAGCTTTTGAATTTGGGTTTCATTATACTACCTACATAGACTGAGAAACTCTAAATTAAAAGTGGTCCTCTCCTAATATTGTGTGGTGCTTAGAAGAAACAAAAAAATCTTTTTGGAACCACATACTCTTAACCTAGGCAACCCATGATTCCCACAGATAAAACCATTCCAAACATGAGCTTTTAATAGAAAATTTAGAAACATACAAGGAAATAATGCAGGATTAAGTAAGACTCAGTAGACCAACAAACATCAAAGTTAGTACTCCAGGAACTTCCTATCACAGAATTTTCAGATACAGACTATAAAATACATATACATGTTTAAAGATAGAAAAGGAATTGAAACCATGGAGAAATAAGACATTGTTTTAACAAACAAAAAAGATTTCAGGAAAACATAGAAATGATAAATATCGTCACTGACTTTAAAACAGAATATACAGGATGAAAAGGAAATTACTTATAGCTGAAGAGAGATGTGAACTGCAAGATAGATCTGAAGAAATTATTAAGAATGTAGGGGTTAGGGAGAAAGAAATGGGTTATATGAAAGAGGAATGAGAAAGAACAACTGATATCTGAACTCTTTAAGGAGACAAGTCCTCATGTGAATAACAGGAAACAGAGTGGCCAGGTAACTTGACTAACATTACAAAACTAATAAATAGTAGACCTTGGATTTGAACACAAGCAGCGTTACTTCAGAGTGCAGGCTTTCAACAATTACTTTGTAAAGATATGCAAGAAATACTAGTATTAGTAGTAATAGCTAATACTTAATGCACATTTACTATGTGTCATGGACTGTACTAAGGGCTTTTTGTATTTATTCACTTATTGTTTATAACAATCCTATGGGAAAATAGTTACTTTTCTCATTTTTCAGATGAAGAAACCAAGACAGCTGCAGCACAGAGATTAAATAGCCTGTACAAGGTCATAAAAGTGGTAATAAGAAAAAGTCAGATATTCTGCCTCTGCAGACCACATTCTCTATTGTACTAGTGGGAAAGGCAAACAAAATGATTCTCATGTAAGCAAATGTAGGTAAACACTGACTCTATTTTTAAAAAGTGATAATTATAGCCCATTCAGGAGATTTCAAAACCAAGTAGAGCCAAAATACACTTAATTCATTAATCCTTGTTTTCTGTCTCTCATTACTATTTAAGGAAGCAGAATAAAAGAATTAATTTGGAGTCTCAAATCTGGATTTAGACTCTAAGGAAAATACTTGCTTATGGATTAAAAAAAAATTCTTCCTCATTGAACGTATTTTCTTGTTCCTACTTTGTTCTCCATCTTGACTCATTCTTTACTTTTACCTTTTTCTCTTGAAGAATGAAAGCCTTGGTCAAGGCACTTTTACAAAGATTTTTAAAGGCATACGAAGAGAAGTAGGAGACTATGGTCAACTTCATGAAACAGAAGTTCTTTTAAAAGTTCTGGATAAAGCACATAGAAACTATTCAGAGGTGTGTATGTTCTTTAATTCATGTAATTTATGCTGTTTAAAGATGTACTCTCATATTCATACAACATACTCATGTGTGCAGCTTTTCAAAATTGTAAGTTTTAAATGTATCAAGGACTTCTCTGAGGATATATTCTTGTGGGGCTATAGAATTACAGGGTTTGAAAATTACAGGATTACAAAAAATTCCAAACTAATTATGTTTAGCATGTTAGGAGTGTTATTACATTTCTGCATATACTGTGGCCATGATTTTCAAACTTGGCTCCCCAGAGCTTTATGGGTTACACAGAGGTTCTTCTACAATTTCATTTATTTAAAAAAAAAAAAGTTTCAAAGGCACTGTACTAAGGAACATACTTAGTGAAATCTGGATGCCTCTGGGCATCATCCAGAGATGCTAGCTGGCAGACCCTGTGGCCAGTTGCCAGAGCTCCGAATACAGCAAGATATGATACTTACAATATCTTAAAGGGTGTTAGTGGCAGATGATGTGAAAAGTTCAAGCCAAAGAGTTGTTCTAATCCAGCACACCACAGTATTGGTGATCGTGATTCACTAAACAGTCATACCCAGTGGTTCTAGTCAATGTCTAGTGGAATTGGAGTGATGTTAAAATTATGCTAGTGTCCTGACACAGATGTCATGATATTTTATCTGCAAATTTTTAATTCTTTAGGAAGTATTATTTAAAGGCTACATCCATCTAACTCAGTTCCCTATATCTATCTCTGATGTCTACCTCTGGTTGTACATCTGTCCTCTATTTCAGGTGTTAAGCATCAAGCCTGTTTGACTGGCATCATTCATGATTCCTGTACCACTCTTGCTGTCTCTCACTTTGATCTCCATATTCCAGACTTACACAGGGGTTTCCTCAGAACGTTGATGGTAGTTGCAGGTCCATATAAAGGGACCAAAGCACATTGTATCCTTATCTATAGTCATGCTGAGAGTAGGAGAAAGTGCATCTTTATTATGGCAGAGAGAATTTTCTGAACTGAGTACTTATGCACAACAGTCAAACAACAATTCTTTGTACTTTTTGTTTTTCTTTTCCTTAGTCTTTCTTTGAAGCAGCAAGCATGATGAGCAAGCTTTCTCACAAGCATTTGGTTTTAAATTATGGAGTATGTGTCTGTGGAGAGGAGAGTAAGTAAAACTACAGGCTTTCTAATGCCTTTCTCAGATCATCTATTTTTGTTTATATACAAAATTCAGTTTCAGGATCACAGCTAGATGTCAGTGTAACCCATAATTTAACAGGAATTAAATATTTTTGAAACTGAAAACACTGTAGGACTGTTCAGTTATATCTTGTGAAAAAGGAAACCAATGAATAAAGTTAAAAGTAGAAGGTTACAATGCCCAAACAATAGAGTATTATAGGAAACAAATGTCTATAACATTTTGTGTTCATGATAGCAAAAGAAATTATGGCAGGTTCAACATAACATTGGAATAACTGGCCTTTTCATTACAAACTTCTCTGGAATTATGAAGACAAAGCATATAAATGATATACTTAATTTTTAATGGAACTGACTGAAAATATTGTGTTGATATGATACTAGATATATTTTTTGGTTAAATTTAGGTTGTTCATAGAAACTACTAAAAGTATAAATCATACCCCAAGCTTTAATAGTATACAGGCATGCCTCATTTTATTGCACCTTGCTTTATTGTGCTTCTTAGATGTTGTACTTTTTACATATTGAAGGTTTATGGCAACCCAGTGTCTAGCAACTCTGTCGGCAACAGTTTTCCAACAGCATGTGCTCATTTCATGTCTCTGTGTCACATTTTGGTAATTCTGGCAACATTTCAAACTTTAAAAAAAACCACATGGTGATCTGTGATCAGTAATCTTTAATGCTAGTATTGTAATTATTCTGGGGTGCCTCAAACAGAGAGAATATAAGAAGGCAAACGTCATAGATAAATGCGGTGAGTGCTCTGACTGCTCCATCAATGAGCCATTCCTCTGTCTCTCTCCCTCTCCTGGGGCCTCCCTATTCCCCAAGACAACAGTATTGAAATTAGGCCATTTAATAATCCCATAATGGTCTTTAAATGTTCAAGTGAAAGGCATATTCACCCATCTCTCACTTTAAATCGAAAGCTAGAAATGAAGCAGCAAATGTTGATGTGGAAGCTGCAGCAAGTTATCCAGAAGATGTAGCAAAGACCACTGATGAAGATGGCTTAGTGAGGAAGGCATACTGAAAGCCAAGACAGGCTGAAAGCTAGGCCTCTTGCACTAAAAAGGCAAGTTATGAATCCAAAGGAAAAGTCCTTGAAGGAAACTGAAAGTGCTACTCCTGTAAGCACATAAATTACAAGAAAGTGAACAGCCTTATTGATGATAGAGAAAAAGTTCTAGATAGAAGATCAAACCAGCCACAACATTCCCTTAAGCCAAAGCCCAATCTACAGCAAGACCTTACTGATCTTCAGTTCTATGAAGGCCGAGAGAGGTGAGGAAGCTGCAGAAGAAAAGCTGGAAGCTGCAAGAGGTTGGTTCATGAGGTTTAAGAAAAGAAGCCATGTCCACAGCATAAGTGCAAGGTGAAGCAGAAAATGCTGATGTGGAAGCTACAGAAAGTTATCCAGAAGATCTAGCAAGGACCATTGATGAAGATGGTGACACTAACAAACAGATTTTCAAATGTAAACAAAACAGCCTTCTGTTGGAAGAATATGCCATCTAGGACTTCCACAGCTAGAGAGGAGAAGTCAGTGCTTGCCTTCAAAGCTTCAAAGGACAGGCTGACCCTCTTGCTAAGGGCTAATGGCACTGGTGACTTGAAATTCAAACCAGTGCTCATTTACCATTCCAGAAATCCCAGGGCTCTACAAATTATGCTAAGTCTACTCTGCCTGTGCTCTATAAATGGAACAATAAAGCCTGGATGCCAGCACGTCTGTTTATAGCATGGTTTACTGACTATTTTAAGCCCATTGTTGAGATCTGCTCAGAAAAAAAGATTGCTTTCAAAGTATTACTGCTCATTGACAATGCACCTGGTCACCCAAGCACTCTGATGGAGATGTACAAGGATATTCATATTATTTTCATGCCTGGTGACACAACATCCGTTCTGCAGCCCATGGATCAAGGAGTAATTTCAACTTTCAAGTCTTATTATCTAAGAAATACATTTTGTAAGGCTAAGCTGCCATAGATAGTAATTCCTCTGGTGGATCTGGGTAAAGTAAATAGAAAAACTTATGGAAAGGATTCACCATTCTAGATGCCAGGAATAGCATTCATGGTTCATGGAAAGAAATCAAAATGGTAACATTAATAGGAATTTGGAAAAGTTCATTCTAACCCTCCTGGATGACTTTGAGGGATATGGTACTTTAATGAAGGAAGTCACTGCAGAGGTGGTGGAAACAGTAAGAGAACTAAGAAGTGGAGTTTGAAGATGTGACTCAATTGCTACAAACTCATGATTAAACCCTGAAAGAATGAGGCGTTGCTTCTTATGGATAAGCAAAGAAAGTGGTTTCTTAAGATGGAATCTACTCCTAGTGATGATGCTGTGAACATGGTGAAATGACAACAAAAGGCTTGGAATATTACATAAACTTGGTTGATAAAGCAGTGGCAGGGTTTGAGAGGACTGACCCTGTAAAGTTCTACTGTGGGTAGAATGCTATGAAACAGCATTGCATGCTACAGAGAAGTCTTTCATGAAAGGAAGAGTCTGCAGTGAATATCATTGTTGTCTTATTTTAAGAAACTGCTACAGCCACCTGAACTTTAAGCAGCTACCACCATGATCAGTCAGCAGCCATTAACATCAAAAGGCAAGATCCTCCGCAAGCAAAAAGATTACAACTTTCTGAAGGCTCAGATTATCATTAGCACCTTTTTTGGCAATAAAGTATTTTTTTAAAGTACATTCTTTTTTTTTTTTTTTAAAGATATAATGCTGTTGCACACTAAATAGACTCCATTATAGTGTAAATACAAGTTTTATATGTATTGGGATACCAAGAAATTAATGATTTGCTTTATTATGGTAGTCTAAAACCAAACTGGTAATATCTTCGAGGTATGCCTGTATTTTAGTGCCTCACAAAGTTTACATTCAAGAAAATTGTTTATATAATTCCCTATTTTCCACTAGTAATGCAGATTAAATCCACATCTACACTTGTATAACATTTTTTCATATCTTTGAAAATTGATAGTATTTTCAGAAGCCGTGGTTTGGAACCTGTTACATGGAGGTATCTGAGAGGCTCCTGTGGACCACGAAGGAGTCCAGGATTGTTTTTGGAAGCCAACACTTGTTTTTCTGGCAAAATATGTTTTATATATATATTTTTAAAAGTTTTAAAGATAAAGCAGTGCAAAACATTTTTGTATTTTTTGCAGAATAAATTAAAAGATTAAATGGAGCTAGAACTCAAATTCTCCTTTATGTCTATAATACTACAGACATTGTTAGTAATTTTTGTGTGTAGAAGAACTTCAGGAAGGTTTGAATGTCTAAAATGTTACGTGGATGATAAATTAAGTGAGAAATTTTCATTTTTTTAAAAAAAACCGCCATAATTCAGTACTAATATATAAAGGTGTGCTGGTATATTATATATTAACATTTATGTTATATATATATATAAAAAATAACATATAATTGTTTAGACTCCTACTCTTGCTGTTGTAAGTAAACTAAAAACCAAAAATATAATGCTGTGTATCCATTAAGTTTTCTTTGAAGTTTTGAGTTTTGCCTAATTTAATTTCTTTACCTATAATAGTCACATGTAAGTATATGAAGATTTAAATTACATATATTTAATTATATTTATACTTAAGCCTTATTATTACTTATATTTTAATGCAGATATTCTGGTTCAGGAGTTTGTAAAATTTGGATCACTCGATACATACCTGAAAAAGAATAAAAATTGTATAAATATATTATGGAAACTTGAAGTTGCGAAACAGTTGGCATGGGCCATGCATTTTCTAGTAAGTAGTATATCCATTTTATCAAAAAGACACTGTTTTATTTTATAAAACAATATACAAATTATCTTTACCTGGAAACAAAAAATAAATCTGTAATTGGATGCCAATTCATGTAAAACAGTCTGTGTTAGGTGATAAAAGAGATTACTTTAGGCATATGTTTATGTATGTAAAATCACTTTTGAAAAAAAGTTTTGTCATCCCATCAATATCTTAGAACTACTAATAGACAGTCTGTATTTTGTGTCTTTTGGATTTAGAAAATTCAACCAAAAATTATGCAGCAACATGTGCTTCTCTATTTTCGGGCCATTGTACATTATGGTCCATGAGAAAGCAGCGTTGACAGAGAAGAGTACCAGAGGGCCTGCCAGTGATCAGACCCCTCAGAGTGCACCTATGTTCTGCTGCAGAACTGAAGTAGTGTTTCTTAATGTCAGCTCCCATCCAGAAACACAAACCATCTCAGCCTTAGAACTCACGTTAAGTGGCATTGGGTAGTTTTAATTTATTCATTTCATCACAAGCATAGATTATTGTGTTATTTAAAATGTAAAACAGGAAGCATAGTTAGGAGTCATAAATTTCCTTTTTTCTCAATGCATGCCTCCAAATTAATATTTATTATACTATCTTATATATTTTTCTTCTTTAAATCTGTTTTGGGGGCTTGAACTACTAAATGCTCAAATATTTGTGGATTGATATTTGAATATATGTGCCTTTAACTCTAATAGGAAGAAAACACCCTTATTCATGGGAATGTGTGCGCCAAAAATATTCTACTTATCAGAGAAGAAGACAGGAAGACAGGAAATCCTCCTTTCATCAAACTTAGTGATCCTGGCATTAGTATTACAGTTTTGCCAAAGGACAGTAAGTTCTAGAGGGATTATATATAATGTTACTAAACTTTACTTGGGCAGTGGTGTAAAGAGCATGTTGTTAATTTTCCTTGAATTCCATTTAATTCATATGTTCCTGATTAATAATAAAAGTATCTATCACTTTTAGCCATTTAAATTGTTAGTTAACTCTTAGTCTCTATTTTTCTTTCTTATAAGCATATAACTATGGACTGTGAGGTGATTTTTTAAAAACAGTTTTAATCTCTATATATGAAGGATAGGATTTTATCTATTTTTAATATGAGGTTTTCTAATATTCCTTGAGCCACAAGTAAATTTTCTAAATATTTTTTTCTTCTCATCACTAAATAAAAATTTATCTAGCCTGAGATCTTAGGATTTTTTTCTACCGTCTGTGAAGAAATTAGTTTAATTATCCAGCTAATTCTGACTTTTTAAAACCTTAAAAGACTTTCATTTGTGTTTGTTGATCTTTACTACTTAACACAGTGGGTTAAAAATACAAATTTCAGTCAGATAGTTGAGAGGGGTTTTTTGGGGGTTCTAGATAATTATAAATGGATTTTGTTATCTTAGCTAATTTCTCTAATTGGATGTTCCAAATTTAGATTCTAAATTGATCATTTTAAGCCAATAGTACATAATGACTTATCTGACAGTGAAGACAGTGATAATTGGGCAGTAGTACAAGAGTATGGCACAAAATTCTTACAGAGTCTTACATCTGGTATTCTGGGAAATTTTATCCTTTGGAATCAGAAGTGAAGATGGAAAAAAAATGTATTCATATGGTGAATGTATTTTTCAATCAATCTATTTGTCTGTCTATGTCAGAATACTAGAAAGTAGGGTTATATTGCTTCTTCCTTTCTTGAATACAGTCCTTCTGGTGGAATCAAAGACCACAGAAACTTTGCTTGAGAAATTCCATGATTTGAGCAGAGCCCACCTGTATCAATTCCATATACCTAGAATATTTTGGTGTAATTTAGCCATGCCTCAGCTATAAACGCTTGTTCGTCCTTGGTTTTTTTTATCATCTGCAAGTGAGAATTTCCAAGGCTATTAAATCAGTAGAACATCTCTGAATGATGTAACATTACCTTATGAAGAAATACCAAAAAGTATCATGGGACAATTTTAGGATAAACTATATTTAAAAAAAAAAGATTTGGCCAGGCGCAGTGGCTCATGCCTGTAATTCCAACCCTTTGGGAGACTGATTGCTTTATCACTTAAGCCCAAGAGGTCAAAGCATAGTGAGCTGCAATTGTGCCATTGCACTCCAGCCTGGGTGACAGAGTGTCACCCTGTCTCAAAAAAAAATTTTTTTTTTTTGAAGGTAAAACTAATGAAAAATGGTATGCCAGTTGAGACACTACGGTTTAATGGAAAGATTAATTGATTCAGAACTCACTGTACAGGATTCTAATTCTGTCTCTGCTGCTAACAAATTGTGTGGCTTCGGGCAGATTACTTAATCATGTGTCTCCATGTTGTCATCGTTGAAGATGAGATATTGAACTAGATGACCTTGAAGGTCCCTTCTGGCTCTTAAGCTTATGCAGTCATGTGCACTTACACATCCACCCTCTCCAAAATACAGAAAATAGACCTGATTATTCAAATGATTTGAACTTTAAAGCTATTTACATATAAAAGATTGGTTTACTTGTGAATTATTTAACCCTACTCTGTTCTTATCATTTAAAAGTTCTTCAGGAGAGAATACCATGGGTACCACCTGAATGCATTGAAAATCCTAAAAATTTAAATTTGGCAACAGACAAATGGAGTTTTGGTACCACTTTGTGGGAAATCTGCAGTGGAGGAGATAAACCTCTAAGTGCCCTGGATTCTCAAAGAGTAAGTTTATATATAGACTAAGTTAGAATTACTCTATCTCTGAACTTTCATATGACTTTCACATGATTTGTATTTTTTAGCCCATCTAATTTTTAAAAGAAGGTTGGTGTGGCATTACACAAGTTATTCTCTTTGTGGTTCTTTAATTATAGAAGCTGCAATTTTATGAAGATAGGCACCAGCTTCCTGCACCAAAGTGGGCAGAATTAGCAAACCTTATAAATAATTGTATGGATTATGAACCCGATTTCAGGCCTTCTTTCAGAGCCGTCATACGAGATCTTAACAGTTTGTTTACTCCAGGTATGTATTTATGGAGTGATCTTATTGATTTTCCAGCTTTCTATCTTTATTGTATTTAATGAATCATTACTAATTTTTAATTCCTTTAAAACATTTTCTTGATGTCATTTAGGCCCTCTTAATTTCTTATGTTCATATGGCTTTTCATGCTTTATACATATTCTAATCTCCTTGAGTGAGAATTATTTCCTTTTTTAAAAAAAGACCTTTTCTCTTTCAGTAACCTAATTTTAGTTTTCCATTTAATGAGTTGTAAATTATAGTGTTGTTTTTTTTCCTGCTTAAATTGACTTTAAAAAAATCAATTCTTTTTAACATTTCTCATATTTTATAATTGATTGATTTTCTAAACATGAGCTGTATTTGTTTTGGTTTGTTCTCTCGTTTTTCAAAATACTGAGCTGAAATGCATGTGTTTGACCTATAGGTGCTTTCTACCCTAGTACTACTCACCTTTCTCACAACAAATGTCAGTATATTACCTTACTTTATGAATATGAAAACTACTTATTTTGGAAAACAAATATTTATCCTTTGCAAAGTCTCTCTTGAAAGCCTTTCAGATTATGAGTAATGATTAAAGGCTCCCATTAATATAATCTAAATTATTTGAGTTTCCCTGTATCATTTAGTATTTGTAACTCATGATTATTTTGGCCAACTTGAATGTGTATCAGTTTAGTCCAGAGAATTTTATTTGCTAACTTAAGGTGGTAATATTCTTTATTTCTCCAGATTATGAACTATTAACAGAAAATGACATGTTACCAAATATGAGGATAGGTGCCCTAGGGTTTTCTGGTGCCTTTGAAGACAGGGATCCTACACAGTTTGAAGAGAGACATTTGAAATTTCTACAGCAACTCGGCAAGGTAAATTGTCAGAAGTTTTTCAAATAGAGTATAATCCTTTCATTTAGGAAAAACTTAGAGTGTTTCTAAAGTTCACTTTCTACAACATTTTAAAGAGTGCCTGTAGAAAAAAAAAGGTTTGGTTGTCAGATGTTGGAGAAATGCTGTGTTAAATAAACAGCTATCTTTACTGAATGAAGGGGGCCAGCCCCTCCACACCTGTGAGTAATTCTCATCAGGTGGGATGAGAGACTGAGAAAAGAAATAAGAGACAAATTATACAGAAAGAAAAGTGGGCCGGGGGGACCAGCACTCAGCATATGGAGGACCCGCACCGGCAGCGGTCTCTGAGTTTCCTCAGTATTTATTAATTACTATTTTACTATTTTCACTATCTCAGCAAGAGCAATGTGGCAGGAGAGCAGGGTGATAGTGGGGAGAAGGTCAGCAAGAAAACGTGAGCAAAGGAATCTGTGTCACAAGTAAGTTCAAGGGAAGGTACTATGCCTGGATGTGCACGTAGGCCAGATTTATGCTTCTGTCCACCCAGACATCTCAGTGGAATAAAGAATAATAAAGCAGTATTGCTGCCAACATGTCTCGCCTCCCGCCACAGGGTGGTTTTTCTCCTATCTCAGAATTGAACAAATGTACAATCGGGTTTTATACATTCAGTTCCCAGGGGCAGGCAGGAGACAGTGGCCTTCCCCTGTCTAACTGCAAGAGGCCTTCCTCTTTTACTAATCCTCCTCAGCACAGACCCTTCAGGGGTGTGAGGCTGGGGAATGGTCAGGTCTTTCCCATCCCATGAGGCCATATTTCAGACTGTCACATGGGGAGAAACCTTGGACAATACCCGGCTTTCCAGGGCAGAGGTCCCTGCGGCTTTCCGCAGTGCATTGTGCCCCTGGTTTATCGAGACTGGAGAATAGCGATGACTTTTACCAAGCATGCTGCCTGTAAACATTTTGTTAACAAGGCACATCCTGCACAGCCCTAGCCTTAAACCTTGATTCCATACAACACATGTTTTTGTGAGCTTAAGATTGGGGCAAAGTTACAGATTAACAGCATCTCAGGGCAAAGCAATTGTTCAGGGTACAGGTCAAAATGGAGTTTCTTATGTCTTCCTTTTCTACATAGACAGTAACACTCTGATCTCTCTTTTCCCTACAACTGAAGAACTTTTCAGAGGCTTTAACATGTAATGTGCATGGAACATCTTCAAGAGGATGATGAATTAGGCAGTATTACTCAAATTGACTTGACCAAGAGACTGTTTCTTGGTAGCAGGAGTTCATTGTAAGTGATTCAGTGAAATAGAGAAAGGAATACATAAGCTTTTCTACCTGCCTTTCTGCCTTTAGTCATCTCAGGGAGAATTAATCTTATTGCTTAGGGTCTAGGATTTTGACTGTGCCCTATTCACTAGCAGAGGCTCTGTCTATTAAAAGGTCATACAGTCATGTATAACCTACATATTTTAAGTAAGAAACCAGGGAATGCTCAGTTCTTAGTAGGTCCAACCATAGCGGTAAGCTCTCTCTTTTTCACATAAGCTTGCTAGGATAAGGTTCTCACTAGTAAGTACCATATTAATGTTGTCTGTTATTATCAGCTATTCCTAAATTCATATTTTCCTGACATATCGCCAGATGTCATTGATTTTCCTCTTTTCTGGGAACTTACAGCATTTATTGTTTCTTCTATACAACTTAATCACATAGTCTTTTGTTGTTTATTAGATCTTGGTTTTTGTTTGCGTGCCTTTTTTTTCCTTGACTTAAAAAAAGTTCCTTTAGATCCCAACAGATTACTAGGCACACAATTTTGTCATATATTGTCAAAACAATGGAATACATACTGGTATTTAAGAAGTAGACATAACAAAGAATACATCAAAAGATCACTAATTTAGATTAACAAAAGGGAAACAGCAGACTAAATTATAAAGTTATCTTTTCAAGTAATTTTTTCTAGTTATGAAAGTGATATAGATACTGCTTTTAGAGAAATTGGAAGATATTACGATGAAGATACATTCCATTTGTTGTAGTCTCTGAACAACTACACAATTTCTTTCAATAGTGAAACCATTCTATATATACAATTCTATACTTGCTATTTTTCATATATCAAGATTTTCCCATTAATATTCTTTTGAGACATAATTTTAAAAGTGAATACACCATAATTTATTTACAACATTCCCCATTATTGTAATTTTGAGTTAATTTTCTTTTGCTTTTTAACATTTTTCTGTGAGCTTAAAATTCTTTTAAACATAAGTAAATTTCTAAGGAAGGCATTTTCAAAATATATGTACAATGAAATATATTTCTTAGTAATTTAGTTTGTAGGAAATGAAAGGAAAATGGTATAATCATTAGTCAGTCATAGATATTTTAATGTGGATATTTCCTATCTGCATTTAACATCATAATTTTACTTTCATCTTTTGTTTGTTTGAAGTAATTGATGTGTTCCATGGTTTGTCTAGCTATTTGTATTGCCTTATTGAAGCCATTCCTACAAAAATGATTGCATGTCACCTTTTCATTTTATAAAAATTAGCTACTGTATCCCTTTAAGTTATCCTGTTCAATTAGTGGTATGGTGAAAATATTCCAAAGAGGGATGTATATTTAAAATTATTTTCATATTTTTTAAGCCAAGAGAAATAATGGTATATATTTTTTATTTTTAAAAAAATATTTTCATACTGTTTGTAAAAGGAGCCAAGAAACTATTGTGAAATCTTTTCTTTTGCTACTTGAAATCTGGATTGTTTTTGCTTTCTTCCTTTATCCTCATGCTTATATTCTATTTTTTAAAATTTTAACATGGATTATTTATTTGTGTAATAGCCTTACATGTGGATGTTAACAGTGTAAACAGTACCACATATAACCATCAAGATACCTCAATTAGAATTTATAGGACTAGAATGACAGATTCAGATGGTTTAATTACATTTTAAAAGTTTTCTGAAAAAACTTTTGCAATAAAAAAATAAATTGCCCATCAATAAGTTTGATATCTGTTAAAATGATTTTTGGTTATCTGCAGATGAAGCAAACAAAGTGTATTCTCCAGATTTTTTAGGCACAGTCTGGTGAGATAGCTGCCAGAAAGAACAGAAAGAGTTGTCATTTATCTCTTGTGAGGACAATTTCTGAAAGTTGAATGAGGGTATCTCTTTCTGGGGATGGTCAAAGTTTACTGATCTCTCTTACTGCTTCACGGCAGTACTGCTGGGTGAGGTAGGTTGTTTGTTGCACACCATCACTCTGCAATACATACTGTGGAGCTCTGTCTGTATCTCCCGGCAAACTGAACCATCTCATGATCATAGCATTCATTTCTGGGAACTGCTGACAGGCAAACCCGACAGGACCAGTGGCTAACCCGAGATTCAGATCAGCTGATGTTGGTTTACCCATGTTAGAACATGAGGTGAAGTCCAGTACATCATCTATTAGCTGAAAAGCTATTCCTACATTTTCTTCGGTACTGATAGGAGATCTCATGCGCCACTGGGTCCGGGCATCCTAGAACAGAGACTGCTTTACAACTGTTGGCTATCAGGCTTGCAGTCGTCTTGAAGGTCTTTTCAAGGTAGTGTGCAAATCTTTCATTCTCATTTTCTTTTGACCCAAGCTGAAGAAATTCACCACACACCAAATCTTCAATAACTTGGGTTAAAATAGATATAACAGTTGTATTTCCAATTTGTGCCAGAGCTATAGATACTACAGAAAGAATTAAATCTCCAGCAAGAACAGCCTTCTTTTCACCTCAGATCTTACTGTGTGTTTTTCTCTTCGAGAACTTGCATCATCAATAATGTCATCGTGAACCAGACTAGCAGTGTGGATCATTTCTGCAATTAAGGCTGTGGCGCACTGGCTAGCTAGCATATGTCAGAAGTTATTATGATGACTATTACATGCTTGGGCCATTAGCACCATAATAATTGGTCGAAAGGCTTTTCCTTTTACATCAGAGTAGTACTCAGACATTTCCTTAAGTTCTGTTGTTGATACGGGCAGTTCCTTTTTTTTTTTTGAGAGGGAGTCTCGGTCTGTCGCCCAGGCTGGAGTGCACTGGTCAGATCTCAGCTCACTGCAAGCTCCGCCTCCTGGGTTCACGTCATTCTCCTGCCTCAGCCTCCTGAGTAGCTGGGACTACAGGCACCGGCCACCACGCCCGGCTAATTTTTTGTATTTTTAGTAGGGACGGGGTTTCACCGTGTTAGCCAGGATGGTCTCGATCTCCTGACCTCGTGATCCTCCCGCCTTGGCCTCCCAAAGTGCTGGAATTACAGACGTGAGCCACGGCGCCCGGCCCTGTGAGCAGTTCCTTTCTAATGTCCTCGTACAGACCTTTCAAGTCTCCCCAACCGAGTTTGAAAGGATCGGTATTTCTCACCACTGTGTGTTTTAGTGTACGGGGTTGTGTGATGAAACCGTGATATACTATATACATTTGGACAGGCCGGTGTTAAATGCGTCACAAGATTAAAATAGGACAAGTCAAGTCCCTTCCGCCTATGAGCCTGCACTAGGCATCGGCAGCGGCGGCCCCGCCAGGCTCGGGGAGCCGGGCCCGGGTCTCCGCGCCGCTGGCCCCAGGAACAGCCCCGCGCTGCCACGCCACCAGCGCCAGGCCATGGTCTGAAAGTCGTGGCAAGAGGGCGGCTCCACCTCTGGCCTGCGATCCTCCTCCTGGGACCTGGAGCCTGAAACTTCTTATGTTCTTTATATCCTTTACCTTCTCACTTCACTCCCAGCTGTTTTGACATCCTCTTTATTCCTTTTTCCTCCATGGTGCAGATCTGGGATTCAGAAATCAGGATCTTAGTGTGACTACTTTGAAATTATCAGCATCACTCTTAATCTTCTCTGAATATGATTTTTATTTTCCTCTCTTCCCATCATTAGCTAACATCTTGACCCACATTCCTTGAATACTTTCAGTACTCATTGTTTTCTGGTCACCTTACTTCCTGCCGTTATTTTGGATGCCCTTCCAATACTTAAAAAAAAAGATTCCTTGGCTTCTCTACCCCAAACTTGTGATTACATTAAATGAGTTCATTTTGAATTCCATAATCCCCTGTAATAACCTTACTTAGGAAATTTCCTATCCTGAAATCTCCCTGTCTGACTATAACTTTATAGCCTTTGGCTTTTTTCAACATAAATGCCTTATTTTTGATATCTTTGGTATTGCTAGTGTCTTTCACACTTTCTTCTTATTGGAACGTAAATTGGTGACCCTTTCTAGAGAGCTTCTCATAGAGCAGTTTGTATCAAGGGCTTTTAAATGTTCCTATCTTTTAAACTACTTTCACTGGTATCTACAATTATATTACCCCCCCTTCCCTTGATTATCTGCTTCACTTTTCCTAGTACGGGAACAATACAACTTAGCATTTTTAAAATTGTGCTTCCATCCCTCAAACACTGTAAGAAAAAAATAAAATATAAATCTTGATTGTTTTCATTGAAAACTGATTTCCAACATTGGTTAGGCACTTAAGACTCTTACTGGTTGTATTAGTCTGTTCTCATGCTGCTAATAAAGACGTACCCGAGACTGGGTAATTTATAAAGGAAAGAGGTTTAATTGACTCACAGTTACCCATGGCTGGGGAGGCCTCAGGAAACTTACAATCATGGCAGAAGGCACCTCTTCACAGGGCAGCAGGAGAGAGAATGAGTGCCAGCAGGGGAAGTGCCAGATGCTTACAAAACCATCAAATCTCATGAGAACTCACTCACTATCACCAGAACAGCATGGAGGAAACCACCCCCATGATTCAGTTGCCTGCTACCGGGTCCCTCCAATGACATGTGGGGATTATGGGGTTTACAATTCAAAATGAGATATTGGTGAGGACAGTGCCAAACCATATCACTGGTAGTTCTTTTACTCTCCCTTATTTGATTTCTTTTCTGGTCCTATCTCAAACTCTTCTGGTTTTCTATCTTAAATCTTTCTTTTCACTGAATTTTTCTTCATCTCCTTCTTCCATAAGAAAAATAGAGGCATTCCAAGTTAAAAGTGAGACTGATTTTTGCCTATCAAAGTGATAAAGATTTAGAAAAAGTATAATGACCATCGTTGGCAGAGATGTGATGAAATACACATTTTCCCACTGCTTATTGGAACATCAAATGGTAACCCCTGCCAGAGAGCTTCTAATGCAGTGTGTATCAAGGCCCTTTGAAATGTTCTTATCTTTTGAACAGCTATTTAAGTATCCTTAATAGAGATGTACACAAATATTTATTTATAAGAATATTATTGCAATGACATGACTGTATTTAAAAAATTTTCTTAGTGTACATTTATGTTTACAATGTTAAAAATTAGTGCATTCATGTGACAATATACAATACTTAAAAATCATTAATTTCAAGGAATATATAGTGGCACTGGAAAATAAATTTTATGAACACATTGTTAGGTAGAGGGAAAGAAGATAAAACTTATTTCCTACTTTTGTTTTCTAAAATATGTTTTGGAATAATTTCTCACAACAGCCTCATGAGATAGACATTTTATTATTCTCTACTTTAAGGAAGAAAAGCCTCATTTTAGGGAGATGTGAATTATCTATGGTCACAGAGAGAGCAAGTTGTGGATCAATATTCTAGTTCCAATCTGACTTGAGAGTCCTGGGTCTATCCACCTTGTTGTGTGGCCTTCTAAACTGTGTAATTATAGATTTAACTCTGAGCCTACGTGGTCTAGGTTTTTTTAAAAATTGACTTCAAGTATATAAGTGAAAATACAGTCACTTAGAATCTTGTAACTCAAGAACTACATTGTTTTATCCTGTAAGAATGCAATAATATCCAAAATACACTAATTTGATTAATATCAAAAACCTATAATTTATTTAAATGTTATAGCAACTTACCAATTCTATGTAGTTAATGAGTCTTAGGTAAAAGAGTGGATTTCTTTAAAGACCTCTTCAAAAAAAAAAAAAAATGTAGAGTCATCCCATAGGCTAAAAGTTTCTTACTTCTTAATTTGTTTCGGCTGCTATAACAAAATACCATAGACTGGGTAGCTTACACATCAGACATTTATTTCTCTCAATTCTAGGGCCTGGAAAGTCTGAGTTCAAAGTTCTGGCAGGGGTTGGTTTCTGGTGAGGTTTCTTCTTGGCTTGCACATGGCCGTCTTCTTGCTGTGTCCTCACATGGGAGAGATTGCTGTAATGTCTCTTCCTCTTATAAGGGCACTAGCCTTGTCACATGAGGGTTCCACCCTTATAACCTAATTTAACTTTTATCACCTCCTCACAAGGCGCTATCTCCAAATACAGTCATAATGGGGTTAAGGCTTATTATATACATTTTGGGTGGGGGTCACAGACATTTAAAGCCCGTAACAGACACATTCCATCCAGATCACTGACAGTGATATCAAAAGGTATTTTGTAAAAAAGGAAAATTCTTCCTGGAAGTTAGTGACAAGAGTTTAGGAATTCCTCAGCATGTCCCTTGGCTTATCTTGATAATTAATGCTTATCATTTATTTAAATGCTTTTTTGAAGTAATTTATATTTCAGCCTGTAATTCCTTTTGAAGAAATTAAATTTATAGGTTTACTATGCACCTGTTGAGATAGTATTTCCTTTTCTTGTTCTAAGAGTTCCTTAATATAAGCTTAAAGATATGTCTGCTAATTCCAGCTACTAGAATTTTCTATATAATTTATTTGTAATTTGCCTTGAAAACTTGATATTTCCATCCTAATGTGATGTGTCATTTAGGGTAATTTTGGGAGTGTGGAGATGTGCCGGTATGACCCTCTACAGGACAACACTGGGGAGGTGGTGGCTGTAAAAAAGCTTCAGCATAGTACTGAAGAGCACCTGAGAGACTTTGAAAGGGAAATTGAAATCCTGAAATCCCTACAGCATGACAACATTGTAAAGTACAAGGGAGTGTGCTACAGTGCTGGTAAGCTGCCCATTGAAACCTATTTGAAATTCAAGATATGTCTTTGGCATCCTGTGTAATAGAAACGTACGGTGTCTAATGATCTGGACTTATGCCAATGCCCAGAGGGACAGGCATTCTATAATGACTGGAGATTGTGTTTGGTGATCATAAACTATAACTATAGGAAGTATTTGGCTAGTTGTTTAAACATTCTTTTCACCTCTTGCTTAAGTTTACCAAGAGAGCATCATTTTTAGAGAAATGGTTTTTGCTTACATTTTCTATAAAAATATTTTTGAATTTTATGTTTTTTGTTTGATATAAATGAGAAAGGAAGTTTTCTCAACAGTTTATTTTGGTTTGCCTAAAGAGTTATAGAAAACTGAAACGCAAGTAGTTTCAAAGCTTTTATTCAAAATTTATTTTCGTTATTTATTCAAGTTTTTGATTCAAAAAGATTATGTTCTTAACAACTATATCACCTTTAATGTATAATAAAGTTTTGTCATCTTAGATTTTATATATGTTTTAAGTCATTTATGTATGATAGTTTTCTAATATTTAATCAGTATAATATGGCTGAGTAAAATATTGTTTCTACCTTTATGTTAAAAGGTCGGCGTAATCTAAAATTAATTATGGAATATTTACCATATGGAAGTTTACGAGACTATCTTCAAAAACATAAAGAACGGATAGATCACAAAAAACTTCTGCAGTACACATCTCAGATATGCAAGGTACCTAATATCCTGATTATTTGCTGTAGATGAAGCAACCATATTGAAGTAAATGTTAGGAAATCATCTAGACTTTTTCATAGATAATAAAGGGAATATATAGGGTTAAGACCATTTAAATTGTTTATGTTTATAAAACTAGCTGAAAGAAACATGTTTTATCCATAGGGTATGGAATATCTTGGTACAAAAAGGTATATCCACAGGGATCTGGCAACAAGAAATATATTGGTGGAGAATGAGAACAGAGTTAAAATTGGAGATTTTGGGTTAACCAAAGTCTTGCCACAAGACAAAGAATACTATAAAGTAAAAGAACCTGGTGAAAGTCCCATATTCTGGTGAGTATATTTCAGTATGATAAATGAAATTTTACAGCACAGACTTCAAACTTTATTGTTGTTATTTAATAGTTTGCCATTTCTGTATTTACAGTAACAGTGAACATTTAGGTCTTTTAAGTCTTACATTTAACCTTTTTGTTTTAGGTCTTATAGTCATGGTTATAGTCCACATGGGAATAATGGCATGTGCTTTATTTTTATTAAGTATTTTCTTGTTTATAGGGATTGTAGGTTTTTCTTCAAAACCGTCTCCTATTTATGGAGGCTTAGGGCTAATTATTAGTGGTGCTGTGGGTTGTGGTATTGTGTTGAATTTTGGTGGGGCTTTCATGGGGTTAATAGTCTTTTTGATTTACTTGGGTGGTATAATGGTTGTTTTTGGTTATACTCTGGTGATAGCTATTGAGGAGTATCCTGAAACATGAAGGTCAAGTACTGATATTTGAGAGGCTTTATTATTAGGATTATTAATAGAGTTGATGTTGGTTTGGTGAATAGTTGAATATGATGGGGTGGTGATCACAGTTGATTTTAATAGTGTAGGGAGTTGATTAATTTTTGAGGGGGAGGGGTTGATTCATGAGGATTTTGTAGGTGCGGCTGCCTTGTATAGTTATGGGTGTTGGTTAGTGGTGGTTGCTGGTTGATCATTGTTAGTATTTTTGTTGCAATTGAAATTACTCAGGGTAATAGATTAGATAATTAATAGTAGAGGTTAGGCCTTTTTGGGCAGATACAGTAACAGAGGCTGAAGTTTGGGTTTGTGAAATGGTTTTTGGTATAGACTTTTCTAGTCAAACTGGGTCTAGAAGTGAAGCTAGATTTTGGCTTCTGAAGGTTGAATGGTGAATTGTAGCTGAATAAAAACCTAGTATATTGGAGAAGTTAAATGTCTATAATGGGTACTTTAAGGTTGTTAGTTATGAAATTAAGCTCCATTGCTAGTAAGAGACCTAGGGTGGTTACACCTAGGGCTGTGAGCTTTAGGTGGAGTGGTATATCTGTTTGGGGGATGAAGTAGGAATAATACTGTTAGTGATGAGGAATCTGGCGAAGATACTGCCGATTGCTAGGTGCTTAATTGAGTTAATTAGGTGCTCTAATAGGATAACCTTGTTTTACAACTCTGATTGTTATTAATGATAATAATCCCCTAAGGTTATAAAGTAAGCACAAGTAAATACATAAAAACGTTAGGTCAAGGTGTAGCTCCTGAGGTGGCAAGAAATGGGCTACATTTTCTACCCCAGAAAATTTCATGACAACCTTTATGAAATCTAAGAGCTCAAGGAGGATTTAGCAGTAAACCAAGAGTAGAGTGCTTGGTTGAATAAGGCCATGAAGCACGCACACACCACCCGTCACCCTCCTCAAATATCATTCTAGAAATATTTAAATTCTCTACGCATGAATAGAGGAGATAAGTCATAATATGGTAAGTGTACTGGAAAGTGCACTTGGACAAACCAAAGTCTTGTCTAACCTAAAGCATCCAGCTTACACCTGGAAGATTTCATCACAACCTGATCACTTTGAGCCAACCCTAGCCCCACTAAAAATATTATTAAACCATCCTAAACCATTAACCTTAGACAAAAGTATAGGCAATAGAAATTCTTATCTTGGCACAATAGATACAGTACCGTAAGGGAAAGATGAAAGAACTGAGCCAAGCATTAAAAAGCAAAGGCAAGCCCTTATACCTTCTGCATAAAGTATTAAGTAGAAATAACTTTACACAGAGAACCATAGCCAAGTCCCCCGAAACTAAACGAGCTACACAAGAATGGCTGAAAGAGCATACTCACCTATGTGGCAAAATAGTGGGAAGATTCATGAGTAGCAGTGCTAAGCCTACCCAGCCTGGTGATAGCTGGTTGTCCAGATAGAATCTTAGTTCAACTTTAAATTTACCCACAGAATTACTTAATCTCCCTGTAAGTTTAACTGTTAATCTAAAGAGGGACAGCTCTTTAGATCCTAGGAATCAACCTTCCTACAGAGAGTACAAAATAATATCTCCATAGTTGGCCCAAAAGCAGCCAACAATTAAGAAAGCGTTCAAACTCAACATCCATTATTTAATAGAAGCAATAATGTTAATATAAATAACATGAAAATATTCTCCACTGCATAAGCTTACATCAGACCGGAATAACCCACTGACAGTTAACAGCCAAATATTTTACAATAAGCACCCTATTATTTATACTGTTAATCCCACACAGGCATGCTCTAAGGAAAGATTACAATAAGTAAAAGGAACTCAGCAAATCTAACCCTGCCTGTTTACCAAAAACATCACCTCTAGCATTATCAGTATTAGAGGCACTGCTTGCCCAGTGACATATGTTTAACGGTACCTTGACCATGCAAAGGTAGCATAATCACTTGTTCCCTAAATAGGGACTTACCAAATGGCCACATGAGGGTTCAGCTATCTCTTACTTTTAATCAGTGAAATTGACCTATTGGTGAAGAGGCAGTTACAAGCAAATAAGACGAGAAGACCCCATGGAGCTTTAATTAATTAATGCAAATAAAAACTCAAAAAGCCTACAGGCCTTAACCTACTATCTCTGCATTAAAAATTTTGGTTGGGGTGACCTCATAGCATATTCAACCTCCGAACAACCTAAACTAAGACCGCACTAGTTCAAGCGAGTTAATACACATTGACCTAATAATTTGATCAACAGCACAAGTTACCCTAGGGATAACAGTGCAATCCTATTCTATCGTATCGATAATAGGATGTCCTGATCCAACATCGAGGTCGTAAACCCTAATGGTGTAGCCACTATTAAAGGTTTGTTTATTCAACGATTGAAGTCCTACATGATCTATTTCAGACCAGAGTAATCCAGGTCGGTTTCTATCTATTTAACATTTCTCCTAGTATGAAAGGACAAGAGAAACAGGGCCAACTTCATAAAGCACCCTCCCCCCATAAATGATGCTATCTCAATCTAGGAAATCACCACATACCCCACCCAAGAACAGGGTTTCTTAAGATGGCAAAGCCTGGCAATAGCATAAAACGTAAAACTTTACAATCAGAGGCTCAACTCCTCTTCTTAACAATATGCCTATAATTAACCTTCTCCTATTTATTATTCCCACTCTAATCGCTATAGCATTCCCCTCACTTACTGAGTGAAAAATCTTAGGCTATATACAGTTATGCAAAGGACTTAATACTGTAGGCCCCTATGGACTGCTTCAACCATTTGCTGACCCAGTAAAACTTTTCAGTGAACCCTTACGACCCTCAACGTTTTCTATTACGCTTTATATCATTGCCCTAACCCTGGCCCTTTCTATCGCCCTCCTCTTCTGGACTCCCCTACCTATACCCGATCCCCTAATTAATTTTAATATAGGCCTCCTATTTATTCTAGCCACATCATGCCTAGCCGTCTATTCCATTCTATGATCAGGATGAGCATCCAATTCAAATTACATACTAATTGGTACATTACAATGTGGCCCAGACAATTTCATATGAAGTCACCCTAGCCATTATCCTGCTATCAGTACTACTACTAAGTGGCTCATTCAACTTATATGCACTCATCACAACACAAGAATTACTCTGACTGCTCCTACCATCATGACCCTTAGCCATAATATGATTTATTTCCACACAAGCAAAAACTAACCGAACCCCTTTTGATTTGACAGAGAGAGAATTAGAATTAGTTTCAGGCTTCAGTGTTGAATATGCTGCAAGTTCATTTGCCCTCTTCTTTATAGCAGAATATATGAATATTATCGTAATAAATGCCCTACTACATTTTTCTAGGAGCATTACACACTATGTATTCACCAGAACTAGATACCATAAATTTCATTACCAAGACCCTCCTTTTAATTGCCCAGTTTTTATGAATCCGAACAGCATACCTCCAATTCCGCTACAACCAACTTGTATACCTTTTATGAAAAAATTTCCAGCCACTTACATTAGCATTCTGCATATGATATGTCTCAATGCCTGTCCTAATTTCCAGCATTCCACCCCAAGCATAGGAAATAAGTCTGACAAAAGAATTACTTTGATAGAGTAAACAATAGAGGTTAAAATCCTCTTATTTCTAGAACTATAGGAATTGAACCCATCCCTGAGACTCCAAAATTCTCCGTGCTATGTATTAAACCACATCCTAAAGTAAGTTCAGCTAAATAAGCTATTGGGCCCATACCCCTGAAAATGTTGGTTATACCCTTCCCATACTAATTAATCCATTAGCTCAACTTATTATCTCCCTTACTGTTTTCACAGGAACCCTTATCACAATGCTAATGATTTCTTACCTGAACAGGCCTAGGAATAAATATACTAGTTCTTACCCCAATCTTGATTAAAAAAATAAATCTCCCCTCTACAGAAGCAGCCACCAAATATTTTCTTACACCAAATATTTTCTTACACAAGCAACTGCATCTATAATTCTCATTATAGGTATCCATTTCAATAACCTGTCCTCCGGGCAATGGACAATAATAAACACTTAATCAGTTTTCATCCTTAATAATAACAGCCCTAGTAATAAAACTAGGAAAAGCCCTCTTTCACTTCTGAGTCCCAGAAGTAACCCAAGGAACTTCTCTAATGTCTGGCACACTTCTCCTCACGTGACAAAAACTAGCCCCTATCTTGATTATATTTCAAATTTTCCCATCAATAAACACAACCAGTCTCCTATCTATTACAATACTATCCATTATAGTAAGTGGTTGAGGAGGAGTTAATCAAACACAATTCTGCAAAATCTTGGCCTACTCCTCAAGTACTCATATAGGTTGAATGACCCCAGTACTAACTTATAATCCAAACATTACCATTATAAATCTGATTTATTTACCTTATTTTAACAATTACCACATTTCTAGCACTTAGCCTAAGTATAAGCACTACAACCCTGTCACTGTCTCACACTTGAAACAAATTAACATGATTAACACCTATAGTTTCACTAATTCTGCTATCCCTAGGAGGTTTACCTCCATTAACAGGATTTCTGCCTAAATAAGTCATCATTCAAGAATTTTCAAAAAACAATAGTCTTATTACGCCAACCATTATAGCTATCATGACACGACTCAACCTGTACTTTTATATATGCCTAATTTACTCCATCTCAGTGACAGTATTCCCCACATCCAGTAATATGAAAATAAAATGACAATTCAAAAACACAAAACCCATATTACTCCTCCCTCCACTTATTTCTTCTACCTTCCTCTTACCCATCTCTCCACTGATTCTAGTTATAACTTAGAAGTTTAGGTTAAATAAGACCAGGGACCTTCAAAGCCCTTAGTAAGTGAATTATACTTAATTTCTGTAACAAACCCAAGGATTGCAAAACTCTATTCTGCATCAGTTGAACGCAAATCAACCACTTTAATTAAGCTAAGCCCTTGCTAGATTGGTGGAATTCAAACCTACAAAAATTTAGTTAACAGCTAAATACCCTAATCAGCTAGCTTCAATCTACTTCTCCCTCCAAGTAGGAGGAGGGTGGTAGGCGGGAGAAGCCCCGGCAGGATTGAAGCTGCTCCTTTGAATTTGCAATCCAACATAAAAAATTATCTCAAGGCTGGTAAGAAGAGGTCTTGACCTCTGTCTTTAGATTTACAGTCTAATGCTTACTCAGCCATTTTACCCTTTTTTCCACTTATGTTCATCAATTGTTGATTGTTTTCAACCAGCCACAAAGATACCGGAACACTATACCTGCTATTCGGTGCATGAGCAGGGATAGTAGGTACCACCTTAAGCCTTCTAATTTAAGCAGAATTAGGTCAGCCAGGAACTCTGCTAGGAGATGCCAGATCTATAATGTTATTGTTACTGCCCATGCATTCATCATAATCTTCTTTATGGTCATACCAATTATAATTGGGGGTTTGGGCAACTGACTAGTCCCTCTGATAATTGGTACCCCCGATATGGCATTTCCACAGATAAATAATATGAGCTTCTGACTTCTCCCCCACTCTTTCCTACTCCTGTTGCATCCTCAATAGTAGAGGCCGACACTGGAACCAGCTGAACAGTTTATCCCCCTTTAGCAGGAAACCTAACACATGCAAGATCCTTTGTGGATCTTACCATCTTCTCACTTCACTTGGCAAGTATTCTATTTTAGGAGCCATTAACTTTATTACTACAATTATTAACATAAAGCCCCAGCCATATCCCAATATCAAACACCCCTTTTCGTCCGACCAGTCCTCATTACAGCAGTACTTCTACTCCTTTCTCTCCCAGTCCTAGCCGCTGGCATTACCATACTATTAACTGACCGTAACCTCAACACTACTTTTTGACCCTGCTGGTGGGGGTGATCCTATCGTGTATCAACATTTATTCTGATTCTTTAGTCACCCTGAAGTTTGTATCCTTATTCTATCAGTATTTGGGATGATCTCCCATATCGTGATGTATTGCTCTGGATAAAAGGAGCCATTTGGGTATATGGGCATAGTATGAGCCATAATATCTATTGGCTTCTTAGGGTTTATCGTATGAGCACACCATATATTTACAGTAGGATCAGACGTAGACACATGAGCATACTTCACCTCTGCTACCATAATTATTGCTATCCCTACTGGTGTCAAGGTCTTTAGCTGATTAGCTACACGGCACAGCGGTAGCATCAAATGATCTCCTGCAATGTTCTGAACCCTAGGATTCATCTTCCTTTTCACAGTAGGAGGTCTCACCGGCATTGTACTAGCTAATTCATCACTAGATATTATTTTACACGATACACATTATGTTGTAGCTCATTTCCACTACATCCTATCAACAGGAGCAGTGTTCGCCATCATAGGAGGCTTTAACCACTGGTTCCCCCTATTCTCAGGTTATACGCTTAATCAGACCTACACTAAAATTCAGTTCACCATTATATTCATAGGTGTTAATTTAACCTTTTTCCCACAGCACCTCCTTGGCCTATCCAGTATGCCTCAACGTTATTCCCATCATCCTGATGCGTACACTGCATGAAATATTATCTCATTCTTAGGCTCATTTATCTCATTAACAGCAGTTATGCTAACAATTTTTATAATCTGAGAAGCCTTTGTTTCTAAAAGAAAAACTATAACAACTGAACAACCATCTACTAATTTAGAGTGACTTTACGGCTGTCCACCATCTTACCACACATTCGAAGAGCCAACCTACATTAAATCTTTAAATGAAAAAGGAAGGAATTGAACCTCCAGAAACTGGTTTCAAGCCAATCAATAACCTCTATGACTTCCTCGATAAGCTATTAGTAAACTCATTACATAACTTTGTCAAAGTTAAGTTATAGGCTAAATCCTATATGTCTTAATGGCTCATCCAGTTCAATTAGGCCTTCAAGATGCTACATCCTCTATCATAAAAGAACCACTCACTTTCCATGACCACGTTCTTATAATTATTTTCCTAATTAGTTCCCTGGTTCTATACATTATTTCCCTAATACAACAAAATTAACTCATATTAGCACCACAGATGCCCAAGAAATTGAGACCGTTGGAACTATTTTACCTGCCATTGTCTTAATTTTAAGCCCTTCCATCCCTACGTATTCTATATAAAACAGATGAAGTTAACAATCCTTCTCTTACCGTCAAAGCCATTGGTCATCAATGATATTGAAGCTATGAATATATAGACTGTGAAGAATTAAGCTTCAATTCTTTTTATTTCTTTTTTTGAGATGGAGTCTTGCTCTGTCACCCAGGCTGGAGTGCAGTGGCGTGATTTCGGTTCACTGCAAGCTCTGCCTCCCGGGTTCACACCATTCTCCTGCCTCAGCCTTCTGAGTAGCTGGGACTACAGGCACCCACCACCACGCCTGGCTAATTTTTTTGTATTTTTAGTAGAGACGGGATTTCACTGTGTTAGCCAGGATGGTCTCCATCTCCTGACCTCGTGATCCGACTGCTTCGGCCTCCCAAAGTGCTGGGATTACAGGCATGAGCCACGGCACCTGGCCTAAGCTTCAGTTCTTATATAACCCCAACACCAGACTTAAAGCCAGGAGAACTTCAAGGAGTTGAAGTTGATAACCGAACAATTCTCCCAGCAGAAATACCCATCCATACGTTAATCCTGTCTGAAGACATCCTGCACTCATATCCCATTAGGCCTCAAAACAGATGCAATCCCCAGATGCTTAAATCAAACTACCTTAACCACTACATGACCAGGTCTTTACTACAGACAGTGCTCAGAAATTTGTGAATCTAACCAGTTTTATATTAATGTCGTAGAACTAATCCCCTTAAAATATTTCAAAACCTGATCCACATCCACATTGTAATATCACTGTAAAGCTATTCAATATTAACCTTTTAAGTTAAAGATTAGAGAGGGTCTACACCTCTCTGCAGTGAATGCCTCAACTAGATACTTCCACATGATCCATTATTATCCTGTCAATAATCATAACTTTATTCTCCATTATTTAGTTAAAATTAAATTACACTTATATTATCCCTACACCAAAAATAATCAAAACAAAAACACAAGGCTCCCTGAGAATTAAAATGAACAAAATCTATTCACCTCTTTTGCTACCCCTACAATTCTAGGCCTACTCGCAGTAGTATTAATCATTCTATTTCCCACTATTTCCAACCTCCAGTCATCAAATTAGTAACCGATTATTTTATATTCAACAATAATTAATCCAACCTGCACTAAAACAGATTAATAATTACCTATAACATTAAAGGACGAACCTGATCCCTTATAATAATATCCCTAATTATCTTCACTGCCTCAACGAACCTCCTTGGGCTTCTACCCCATTCATTTACACCAAGTATCCAATTATCAATAAACCTAGGTTTAGCAATCCCCTTGTGAGCAGGCGCAGTAATTACAGGCTTCCGCTTTAAAATGAAAACCTCCTTGGCTCACTTTTTACCACAAGGCACACCTATGCCACTTATCACTATATTAGTAATCATTGAAACCATTAGCCTATTTATTCAACCAATAGCATTAGCTGTGCGATTAATAGCCAACATTACAGCTGGTCATCTAGCAACACATTTAATTGCAGGAGCCACACTAGTACTATTAACTAGTAGTTTTCTCACAGCTTCAGTTGCTTTCATTATTCTAATCCTACTGACTATTCTCGAATTTGCCGTAGACCTTATTTAGGCTTATGTCTTCACACTACTAGTAAGCCTTTATCTATATGACAACACATAATGACCTACCAAACACATGCTTGCCACATGGTCAAACCCAGCCCCTGACTACTAACAGAAGCTCTCTCAGCTCTACTAACAACATCTGGCCTGGCCATGTGATTTCATTTTAATTCTACTACTCTTTTAACCCTAGGCTTATTAATCAACACACTAACTGTATACCAATGATGATGTAATATTATCCGAGAAAGTAAATTTCAAGGCCACCATATAACAGTTGTCCAAAAAGGCCTCCAATATGGAATAATTCTATTTATTATCTCAGAAGTTTCTTCTTTGCTGGTTTCTTCTGGGCATTCTATCACTCTGGTCTAGCCCTAATGCCAGAATTAGGAGGACAGTGACCCCCAACAGGCATTTTTCCCCTCAACCCCTTAGAAGTACCCCTCTTGAATACATCTGTATTATTTGCATCAGGAGTTTCAGTTACTTGGGCTCATCACAGCCTGATAGAAGGTAATCGAAAGCAAATAATTCTAGCACTATCCATCAAAATTACCTTAGGTATTTACTTCACCCTCCTACTCTACAAATCTCAGAATACTTTGAGGCCGCTTTTACTATCTCTGATGGGATCTACGGCTCAACAATCTTTTTAGCCACAGGCTTTCATGGATTTCATGTTATTACTGGATCAACATTTCTCACTATCTGCTTCCTCCACCAATTAAAATATCACTTTACGAGATGGCCGAGGAAGAGCTCCGGTCTGCAGCTCCCAGCATGATCGATACAGAAGACGGTGATTTCTGCATTTCCAACTGAGGTACCTGGTTCATCTCATTGGGACTGGTTGGACAGTGGGTGCAGCCCACGGAGGGCGAGCTGAAGCAGGGCAGGACATCACCTCATCCGGGAAGCACAAGGGGTTGGGGGATTTCCCTTTCCTAGCCAAGAGAAGCCATGACAGACTGTACCTGGAAAATCGGGACACTCTTGCCCAAATACTGTGCTTTTCCAATGGTCTTAGCAAACGGCACACCAGGAGATTATATCCCATGCCTGGCTTGGCAGGTCCTATGCCCATGGAGCCTTGCTCACTGCTAGTGCAGCAGTCTGAGATTGACCCTCGAGGCAGCAGCCTGGCAGGGGGAGGGGCATCTGCCATTGCTGAGGCTTGAGTAGGTAATCAAAGTGGCCAGGGAAGCTCGAACTGGGTGGAGCCCACCACAGCTCTGCAAGGCCTGCTGTCTTTGTAGACCCCACCTCTGGGGACAGGGCATAGCTGAAAAAAAGGCAGCAGAAACTTCTGCAGACTTAAATGTCCCTGTCTGACAGCTCTGAAGAGAGCAGTGGTTCTCCCAGCATGGTGTTTGATCTCTGAGAATGGACAGAGTGCCTCCTAAAGTGGGTCCCTGATGCTTGTATAGCCTAACTGGGAGACACTTCCAGGTAGGGGCCGACTGACACCTCATACAGGTGGGTGCCTCTCTGGGATGAAGCTTTCAGAGGAAGGATCAGCCAGCAATATTGGCTGTTCTGCAATATTTGCTGTTCTGCAGCCTCCACTGCTGTTACCCAGGCAAACAGCATCTGGAGTGGACCTCCAGCAAACTCCAACAGACCTGCAGCTGAGGGACCTGACTGTTAGAAGGAAAACTAACAGAAAGGAATAGCATCAACATCAACAAAAAGGACATCCACACCAAAACCCCATCTGTAGGTTACCAGCACCAACGACCAAAAGTAGATAAAACCACAAAGATGGGGAAAAACCAGAGCAGAAAAGCTGAAAATTCTAAAAACCAGAGGGCCTTTTGTCCTCCAAAGGATCGCAGCTCCTTGCCAGCAACAGAACAAAGCTGGACAGGGAATGACTTTGACGAGCTGACAAAAGTAGGCTTCAGAAGGTCGGTAATAACAAACTTTTCCAAGCTAAAGGAGGATGTTCAAACCCATCGCAAGGAAGCTAAAAACCTTGAAAAATGATTAGACGAATGGCTAACTAGAATAAACAGTGTAGAGAAGACCTTAAATGACCTGATGGACCTGAAAACCATGGCACGAGAACTACGTGACACATGCACAAACTTCAATAGCTGACTTGATCAAGTGGAAGAAAGGGTATCTGTGATTGAAGATCAAATTAATGAAATAAAGTGAGAGGAGAAGTTTAGAGAAAAAAGAGTATAAAGAAATGAACAAAGCCTACAAGAAATATGGGACTATGTGAAAAGACCAAATCTACATTTGACTGGTGTACCTGAAAGTGATGGGGAGAATGGAACCAAGTTGGAAAACACTGCAGGATATTATCCAGGAGAACTTCCCCAACCTAGCAAGGCAGGCCAATATTCAAATTCAGGAAATACAGAGACCACCACAAAGATACTCCTCGAGAAGAGCAACCCCAAGACATATAATTGTCAGATTCACCAAGGTTGAAATGAAGGAAAAAATGTTAAGGGCAGCCAGTGAGAAAGGTCGGGTTACCCACAAAGGGAAGCCCGTCAGACTAACAGCGGATCTCTCAGCAGAAACTCTACAAGCCAGAAGAGAGGGAGGGCCAATATTCAACATTCTTAAAGAATTTCCAACCATCAGATAGAATTTTCAATAATCAGAATCTCATATCCAGCCAAACTAAGCTTCATAAGTGAAGGAGAAACAAAATCCTTTACAGACAAGCAAATGCTGAGATATTTTGTCACTACCAGGCCTGCCTTACAAGAGCTGCTGAAGGAAGCATTAAACATGGAAAGGACCAACCAGTACCAGCCACTGCAAAAACATGCCGAATTGTAAAGACCATCGATGCTAGGAAGAAACTGCATCAATTAATGGGCAAAATAAACAGATAACATCATAAAGACAGGATCAAATTCACACATAACAATATTAACCTTAAATGTAAATGGACTGACCGCCCAAATTGAAAGACACAGACAGGCAAATTGGATAAAGAGTCAAGACCCACCAGTGTGCTGTATTCAGGAGACACATCTCATGTGCAGAGACACACACAGGCTCAAAATAAAGGGATGGAGGAAGATCTACCAAGCATATGGAAAGCAAAAAAAGCAAAGGTTGCAATCCTAGTCTCTGATAAAACAGACTTTAAACCAACAAAGACCAAAAGAGACAAAGAAGGCCATTACATAATGGTAAAAGGATCAGTTGAGCAAGAAGAGCTAACTATCCTAAATGTATATGCTTCCAATACAGGAGCACCCAGATTCATAAAGCAAGTCCTTAGAGACTTACAAAGAGACTTAGACTCCCATACAATAATAATGGGAGACTTCAACACTCCACTGTCAACATTAGACAGATCAATGAGACAGAAGGTTAACAAGGATATCCAGGACTTGAACTCAGCTCTGCACCAAGTGAACCTAATAGACATCTACAGAACCCTCCACCCCAAATCAACAGAATATACATTCTTCTCAGCACCACATTGCACTTATTCCAAAATCGACCACATAGTTGGAAGTAAAGCACTTCTCACCAAATGTAAAAGAACAGAAATCACAACAAACTGTCCCTCAGACCACAGTGCAATCAAATTAGAACTCAGGACTAAGAAACTCACTCAAAACTGCACAACGTCATGGAAATTGAACAACCTGCTCCTGAATGACTACTGGGTAAATAAGAAATGAAGGCAGATATAAAGATGTTCTTTGAAATCAATGAGAGCAAAGACACAACACACCAGAATCTCTGGGACACATTTAAAGCAGTGTGTAGAGGGAAATTTATAGCACTAAATGCCCACAAAAGAAAGCAGGAAAGATCTAAAATTGAC
>NW_012103465.1:3362303-3362754 GCF_000951045.1 Mandrillus leucophaeus
AGGACACAAACAAATGGAAGAACATTCAATGCTCATGGATAGGAATAATCAATATCGTGAAAATAGCCATACTGCCTAATGTAATTTATAGATTCAGTGCCATCCCTATCAAACTACCAATGACTTTCTTCACAGAATTTGAAAAAAACTACTTTAAAGTTCATATGAAACCAAAAAAGAGCCCGCATTGCCAAGACAATCCTAAGCCAAAAGAACAGAGCTGGAGGCAAACTATACTACAACGTTACAGTAACCAAAACAGCGTGGTACTGCTACCCAAACAGAGAGATAGACCAATGGAACGGAACAGAGGCCTCAGGAATAACACCACACATCTACAACCATCTGATCTTTGACAAACCTGACAAAAACAGGCAATGGGGAAAGGATTCTCTATTTAATAAACGGTGCTGGGAAAACTGGCTAGCCATATGTAGAAAGCTGAAACTGG
>NW_012103465.1:3364863-3365503 GCF_000951045.1 Mandrillus leucophaeus
AAAATCCTTTACAGACAAGCAAATGCTGAGATATTTTGTCACTACCAGGCCTGCCTTACAAGAGCTGCTGAAGGAAGCATTAAACATGGAAAGGACCAACCAGTACCAGCCACTGCAAAAACATGCCGAATTGTAAAGACCATCGATGCTAGGAAGAAACTGCATCAATTAATGGGCAAAATAAACAGATAACATCATAAAGACAGGATCAAATTCACACATAACAATATTAACCTTAAATGTAAATGGACTGACCGCCCAAATTGAAAGACACAGACAGGCAAATTGGATAAAGAGTCAAGACCCACCAGTGTGCTGTATTCAGGAGACACATCTCATGTGCAGAGACACACACAGGCTCAAAATAAAGGGATGGAGGAAGATCTACCAAGCATATGGAAAGCAAAAAAAGCAAAGGTTGCAATCCTAGTCTCTGATAAAACAGACTTTAAACCAACAAAGACCAAAAGAGACAAAGAAGGCCATTACATAATGGTAAAAGGATCAGTTGAGCAAGAAGAGCTAACTATCCTAAATGTATATGCTTCCAATACAGGAGCACCCAGATTCATAAAGCAAGTCCTTAGAGACTTACAAAGAGACTTAGACTCCCATACAATAATAATGGGAGACTTCAACA
>NW_012103465.1:3367763-3386801 GCF_000951045.1 Mandrillus leucophaeus
ATGGGATCTAATTAAACTAAAGAGCGTCTGCACAGCAAAAGAAACTACCATCAGAGTGAATAGGCAACCTACAGAATGGGAGAAAATGTTTGCAATCTACCCATCAGACAAAGGGCTAATATCCAAAATCTACAAAGAACTTAAACAAATTTACAAGAGAAAAACCCCATCAAAAAGTGAGCAAAGGATATGAACAGATACTTCTCAGAAGAAGACATTTATGCAGCCAACAGACACATGAAAAAAATGCTCATCACCACTGGTTATCAGAGAAATGGAAATCAAAACCACAGTGAGATACCATCTCACACCAGTTAGAATGGTGATCATTAAAAAGGCAGGAAACAACAGATGCTGGAGAGGATATGGAGAAATAGGAACACGTTACACTGTTGGTGGGAATGTAAACTAGTTCAACCATTGTGGAAGACAGTGTGGCGATTCCTCAAGGATCTAGAACTAGAAATACCATCTGACCCAGCGATCCCATTATTGTGTATACACCCGAAGGATTATAAATCATGCTGCTATAAAGACATATGCACATGTATGTTTATTGCAGCACTATTCACAATAGCAGAAACTTGGAACCAACCCAAATATCCATCAGTGATAGACTGGATAAGAAAATGTGGAACAAAAATACCATGGAATACTATGCAGCCATAAAAAGGGTGAGTTCATGTCCTTTGCAGGGACATGGATGAAGCTGGAAACCATCATTCTCAGCAAACTATCATAAGGACAGAAAACCAAACACTTCATGTTCTCACTCATAGGTGGGAATTGAACAATGAGAATACTTGGACACATGGCAGGGAATATCACACAAAGGGGCCTGTCGTGGAATGGGGCCAGGGGCAGGTATAGCATTAGGAGAAATACATAATGTAAATGAGTTAATGGGTGCAGCACATCAACCTGGCACATGTATATCTATGTAACAAACCTGCACATTGTGCACATGTACCCTAGAACTTACAGTATTTTTATATATATATATATATATCATCCAACCACCACTTTGGCTTTGAAGCCACTGCCTGATGTTGGCACTTCGTAGATGTAGTGTGACTATTCTTATACGTCTCTATCTACTGATGAGGATCCTACTCTTTTAGTATAAACAGCACCATTGACTTTCAATGGTCATCGAAACTATAGTTTCGATAATATCTGAAACAGATTAACCTGACACTAGCCTTAGTAACCAACACCTTACTGACCCTACTAGTAATAATAATTACATTTTGACTTCCACAACTTAATATTTATATAGATAAATCCAGTCCCTATGAAGGCAGATTTGACCCAATAACCTCCAACCGCCTCCCCTTTTCCATAAAATTCTTCCTGGTAGCCATCATATTTCTCCTCTTCGACTTAGAAATCGCTCTACTACTACCCCTGCCATGAGCTGTTCAAACAAATTTCCTAATACTAATAATCACCACAGGCCTTATACTAGTTATCATTTTAATTCTAGGCTTAATTACAAATGAACTCAAAAAGGGTTAGATTGAATTGGTAAATAGTTTAAGTCAAAACAAATGATTTCGACTCATTAGACTATGATAAACCATATTTGCCAAATGCCCTCTATTTACATCAATATTAGCATATACCATATCACTACTGGGAATATTAATCTATCAATCCCACCTAATATCATCCCTATATGCCTAGAAGGCATAATACTGTCAATATTTATCATAATTACCCTTATAACTTTAAATATGCATTTTACTCTAGCATCTATAATACCCATTATCCTCCTAGTATTTGCTGCCTGTGAAACCGCAGTGGGCCTTGCCTTATTAGTGTCAGTGTCCAACACATACGGCCTAGATTATGCACAAAATCTGTATTTACCTTAATGCTGAAAATTATTCCAACAATTATACTGTTACCACTAATATGATTCTCTAAAAATTATATAATCTGAATTAACATGACCATCCACAGCCTACTTATCAGCCTCATCACCCTATTGTTTGTAACCAATTCAACGATTACTCATCCAACTTCTCACTAGTTTTCTCTTCTGATCTGCTGATGTTACCCCTCCTAATTCTAACAGCTCTTAGAATCCCAGCAAACCAATATTATCTGTTCAGTGAATTACCCCCACGAAAAAAGTTCTATATTTCTATATTGATTTCCCTGCAGATTTTTTTAAATTATAGCATTCACAGCCACAGAACTAATTATATTTTATATTTTCTTTGAAGCCACACTAATTGCTACCCAAATTATTATTACCCGCTGAGGGAACCAACCAGAACGCCTCAATGCAAGCTCATATTTCCTATTTTACACACTAATAGGGTCCCTTCTTCTACTTGTTACACTTGTCTACCACTTTAAATACTTCAGGTTCACTAAATATGCTAGTAATGATATTTACTGACCAAGAACTATTGACCTCCTGATCCAATAATCTTATATGACTAGCATGTATTATGGCCTTTATAGTCAAAGTAACTCTATACGGACTTCACCTGTGACTTCCTAAAGCCCATGTAGAAGCCCCTATTGCCGGCTCAATAGTACTTGCAGCAGTACTCCTAAAACTAGGCGGTTGCGGTATAACACGGCTTACCCTTATCCTCAGCCCCCTAACAGAATATATAGCCTACCCCTTCCTCATACTGTCCCTATGAGGGATAGTTATGACAAGCTCCATATGTCTACAACAAACCGATCTAAAATCACTTATTGCCTACTCCTCCATAAGCCATATACCGCTTGTCATCATAGCTCTCCTCATCCAAACCCCTTGAAGTTTTACAGGTGCAGTCACCCTTATGATTACCCATGGAGTCACTTCATCCCTGTTATTCTGCCTAGCAAATTCCAACTACGAGCCAGTCCACAGTGGAATCATATTACTTACCCGAGGCCTTCAAATACTACTTCCACTGATAGCCTCATGATGACTTCTGGCAAATCTCGCTAACCCTGCCTTACCACTACCATTAAATCTAGCAGGGGAAGTCTGTGATCATGGCTTCATTCTCCTGATCAAACATCACTATTATGCTTACAGGACTTAATATGCTAATTACAGCCCTCTACTCCCTATGTATACCAATCACGACACAACAAGGGACACTTACATATTACATTAACAGTATTAAACCTTCCTTTACATGAGAAAATACATTAATATTTATACATGTTACACCTGTTCTTCTATTATCCTAAATCCTAAAATTATTATGGGCTTTACATGCTGTAGCTATAGTTTAACCAAACCATTAAATTGTGGATCTAATAATAGAAGCCTGCAACTTCTTATCTACTGAGAAAGTATGCAAGAACTGCTAACTCATGCCCCCATGCCTAACAACATGGCTTTCTTAACTTTTAAAGGATTGGAGTCATCCATTGGTCTTAGGAACCAAAAACATTGGTGCAATTCCAAATAAAAGTAACAAATATGTATTTTTCCACTACTATAATTGCCCTAATCCCCTTAAACACACCAATTATTATTACCTTAGTCAACCCCTGCAAAAAAGATTCATACCCAAATTACGTAAAAATAGCCATCACATGCGCCTTCACTATTAGCCTCATCCCAACAACGTTTATATATACAGACGAAGAAGTCATTATCTCAGACTGACATTGAATGACAATCCAAAGGCTCACTAAGCTTTAGACTACTTCTCCATAATATTTATCCCAGTAGCACTATTTGTTACCTGATCTATTGTAGAATTCTCAATATGATATATAAACTCAGACCCTAACATTAATCAGTTTTTTAGATATTTTCCTCATTACAATATTCTGGTTACCGCCAACAACTTCTTTCAACTCTTTTATTGGATGAGAAGGTGTAGGAATCATGTCTTTCTTATTAACTGGCTGATTATACGGCCGAGCAGATGCTAATACAGCAGCTCTCCAAGCAGTCCTGCACAATCGCATGGGTGATACTGGCTTTATTTAGCTATAGTATGATTCCTCTTTTCCTCCCACACATGAGAGATTCAACAAGCATTCATTCTAAACCCTACCTCTAATCTACCCTTCCATTAATTCACCTTCTTTTAGCAGAAGCAGGAAAGTCAGCTAAATTCGGCCTCCATCCCTGACTTCCATCCGCCATAGAATGCCCAGCTCCAGTCTCAGCCCTGCTCCACTCCAGCACTATAGTTGTAGCAGGAATTTTCCTACTCATCCGCTTCTACCCTTTAATAGAAAATAACCTCTGAACCCAAACCTTTACATTATCTCTAGGGGCTATTACCACCTTATTTACAGCAATCCGTGCTCTAACACAAAGTGGTATTTAAAAAGTCATAGCATTCTCCACCTCAAGTCAGCTGGGCCTTATGATAGTCACAACTGGCATTAATCAGCCACACCTAGCATTCCTTCACATCTGCACCCATGCCTTTTTTAAAGCTGTATTATTTATATGCTCAGGCTCCATCATCCACAATCTCAATGATGAACAAGATATTTAAAAAATAGGACTATTCAAGACTGTACCTTTCACTTCCTCTTCCGTTATTATTGATAGCCTTGCACTTACAGGTATGCCTTTCCTCACAGGCTTTCAAAGACCTTATTATCGAAACTGCAAATACTGTCATATACCAACCAACGCCTGAGCCCCTTCTATTACTCTTATTGCCACCTCCTTAACAGCTGACTATAGTACCCGTGTTATTTTTTTTGCTCCGAAGACTGGCCACGGCGGGGTGGGAAGGGCCCAGGCCACGCCCGCGCCGCCGCCGCCCACACGCGACGCTTGGGGGCCCTGCTGCAAAGCCCCTTTTTCTGGGGACAGGGGGAGACGCTTCATGCCACCCTGCCCAGCAGGGTTTCCAGGTCTGAGGTGCCCGCCCTGGCCCCAAGAGAATGAACCAGCCGCAGAGGATGGCGTCCGTGGACACGGACAAGAAGCTCAGTAACCTCCTGGACTTCAAGCATGATGTTCCCGCTGCCCGTCGCCAGCGGGAAGGGCCGGCCCGCCTCCCTGGCCGGGTCGCAATTCAGAGGTTCAGGTCTTGAGGACCGGCCCAGCTCAGGCTCCTGGGGCAGCGGCGACCAGAACAGCTCCTCCTTTGACCCCAGCTGGACCTTCAGCGAAGGCGCTCACCTTGCTGAGTCGCATAGCAGCCTGTCTTCATCCACATTCCTGAGACTGTGACTCTCTTGCCCGACGGCTAAGCCTCCTTTGGGAGAGACGCAGGCGTGGGCGGCCTGACTCAGGCTGGCTTCCTGCCGGGCGAGCTGGCCCTCAGCAGCCCCGGACCCCTGTTCCCTTCGGGCATGAAGGCGACCTCCCAGTACTACCCCTCCTACGCCGGCAGCTCCGGCGGAGAGAGGCGGACGGTGGCCTGGACACGCAGTCCACAAAGGTCCAGAAGGTCCCGCCTGTCTTCCATCCTCGGCGTACCTGCCCAGCTCAGGTGAGGACTACGGTAGGGATGCCGCCGCCTACCTGTCCGCCAAGACCCCCAGCAGGGCCTATCCCGCCCCCTTCTACATGGCAGATGGCAGGCAGCCTACACCCCTCAGCCCCTCAGCCGAGGTCTGGAGTTGCCTGGGCCAGGCGGCCTTTGGCCCCATGCTGGGTGGGAGCTCATCCCCCCCGCCTCTCCCGCCCAGCAGCTGCCCTGTGGGCAGTGGCAGAGGCAGCAGCTCATTTGGTGGCCTGCACCAGCACGAGCGCATGGGCTACCAGCTACACAGAGCAGAGGTGAACGGCGGGCTCCCAGCTGCATCCACCTTCTCCTTGGCCCCCTGGAGCTGGAGCGTCTCCAGCCACAGGCCGCCTGTCAGCGGGGCCAACATATTCCTGGGCTCTCGAGGGACCACAGCTGGCAGCTCCGGGGACGCCCTCAGGCAGGCATGTCCTCAATCTACTCCCCAGATCACTCAAGCAATAACTTCTCGTCCAGCTCCTCCACTGCTGTGGGCTACCCCCAGGGTCTGGGAGGGACGTCGCACTGGCCCGGAGCAGGAGTCCCCGGTGCCTTATCACCCAGCTACGACGGGGATTTCCATGGCGTGCAGAGTAAGACAGAAGACCACCTGAACAAGGCCATCCACGTGCTCTGCAGCCACACCGTGGGCACCGCCGGCAACGGGCCCACGCTGCTGCCCGGCCACAGGGCGCTGGCCTTAGGCTTCGCCGGCCCTATGCTGCTAGTGGGGGCAGCACGCAGGCCTGGTCAGAGGCTGACACCCTGAGGACAGCCCTGTGGGCAGCGCCAGCCTCATGCACATCCACGTGGCCCTCTCCAGCTAGCCAGGCGCCCTCCCCGACCTCTCTTGGCCTCCCGACTCCTACAGTGGGCTAGGGCAAGCAGGCCACTGGCGAAATCAAGCCAGAGGAGGAGGATGAGGAGAACACATCGGCGGCTGACCACTCGAGGAGAAGGAGCTGAAGGACCCCCAGGTCCGGACCAGCCCAGACGAGGACGAGGACAAAGATGACCTTCTCCCCCGAGAGCAGAAAGCCGAGCAGGAGAAGGAGCGCCAGGTGGCCAATAACGCCAGCGAGCAACTGCGGGTCCCTTAAGAGACCTCTTAAGGAGCGGGGGGCACATGTGGCAACTGGACTCCACAGCGAGAAGCCCCAGACCAAACTGCTTATCCTGCACCAGGCCCTCTTGGTCATGCTGAACTTGGAGCAGCAAGTGCGAGAGCAGAACGTGAATCCAAAACAGCCTGTTTGAAACGGTGAGGTGTCAGGCGTGTTTGGAGACCCCCAGATGGTGCTTTCAGCTGCGCACCTGGGCCTGAGCAAAGCCCACAACCCCACCGGGCACATGTGAAAGGTACGCCTCTGTGGGACAAGCCACTGGCCCTCGGCCCCGTGGGCTGGGCCCAGAACGCCCACTGGAGGCCCTGGGCTTCATCCACATCCCCACCTCACACAACTGTTCTCAGCACTGAGCCAACATCGACCTGATTAGGCTCTGAGTGATGGGGGCAAGGAAGGTGACTCTGGGTCCAGGAGCTCCCTGGGACCCTGGCTCACCTCTCACTGGCCTTGCTCCCCTTGCCCCCAAATCTCAGTCACCATGTCACCCTGTGACCTGCCCCATGGATCCTGAAACTGCGTCTTAGCCCTGTTGTCTGGGCTGACAGGAGCTTTTTTTTTTTTTTCAGTAAACAAAACCTGAAAGCAAGTAACAGAACATACACTTTGTCAGAAAAGAAAAAAAAATGCCTTAACTATAAAATGTGGAGACATCATAACATATCACTTGAGGGAGATGCTGTGAAAACTTGGCTTATTCTTCAAAAGCCAGCAGCAAATTGTGCCTAGGCATAATTGAAGGAAAATGAAAAGAACATTAGTTATCAAGGAAAAAAAAAAAAAAAAGCTGGACTGACCTGGGCCAGGCTGGACCAGACTGGCCTAGAGGACTTCAGAGGGCTACTCCCCTGGTAGGCCAGTCTCAGCTGACCTTGACTGTCCTGCCTCCAGACAGGGCCCATCTGTCTTCCCCTTGTTCCCCTCCTGCAAAGACATTGCCTGCAATGCCACCTCCATGACCCTGGACTGCCTGGCCACAGGCTAGTTCCTGAAGCTGGTGACTGTGACCTGGGACACAGGCTACCTCAACAGGAGTGCTGTGACCTTCCCAGCCACCACCCTCACACCCTCTGGCCACTACGCCATCACCAGCCATCTGACCACCTCAGGTGCATGGGCCAAGCAAATGTTCACCGGTAGCGTGGTACACACTCTGTGGTCTGCAGACCAGGTCAGTACCTTCAGCGTCTACTCTAGGGACTTCGCCCTGCCCACCATGAAGATCTTACAGTCCTCCTGTGATGGCAGTGGACAGTTCCCCCCGACCATCCAGTTCCTGTGCCTCATTTCCGGGTACACCCCAGGTGCCATCACCTGGCTGGAGGATGGGCAGGTCGTGGATGTGAACTGCTCTATTGCCTCTCCCATGCTGGAGGGCGAGCTGGCCTCCACACAAAGCAAGCTCACCCTCACCCAGAAGCTTTGGCTGCCCGACCACACCTACACCTGCCAGGTCACCTATCAAGGTAATGCCTTTGAGGACAGTGCCAAGAAGCATGCAGATTCCAACCCGCAAGGGGTGAGTGCCTACCTGAGCTGGCCCAGCTCCTTCTACCTGTTCATCCGCAAGTTGCCCACAATCACCTGTCTGGTGGTGGACCTGGCACCTAGCAAGGGGACCGTGAAGCTGACCTGGTCCCGGGCCAGTGGGAAGTCCGTGGCCCAGGTCCTCCTAAGGCAAGAGAAGCAGTGCAGTGGCACGTTCATCATCACGTCCACTCTGCTGGTGGGCACCAGAGACTGGATCGAGGGGGAGACCTACCAGTGCAGGGTGACCCACCTCCACCTGCCCAGGGCTCTTGTGCAGTCCATGACCAAGATCAGCAACCCTTGTGCTCCCCCAGAGGTCTATGGGTTTGCAATGCTAGAAGAGCCGAGGAACCCAGACAAGCGCACCCTCACCTGCCTGATCCAGAACTTCTAGCCCAAGGACATCTTGGTGCAGTTGCTGTACAACAAGGTGCAGCTCCCGGACGCCTGGCACAGTATGACGCAGACCTGCAAAACCAAGGGCTCTGGCTTCTTAGTCTTCAGCTGCCTGGAGGTGACCAGGGCCGAATGGGAACAGAAAAATGAGTTCATCTGCCCTGTGGTCCATGAGATGGCGACTGGCTCACAGACTGTCAAGAAGCTAGTGTCTGTAAATCCCATTAAATGCCCTCCTGCCTTCCTCCCCACTAGGGCTTTATCCAGCTGTGTGGTAGGAAAGGCTGGCCAGACCTTCTGTCCACTGTTGCAACGACCCCAGGAGGCCACCCCCAATAAACAGTGCCTGCTCAGAAACAAACAAACAAACAAACAAACAAACATAAAAACCCTAGAAGAAAACCTAGGCAATACCATTCAGGACATAGGCATGGACAAATACTTCATGACTAACACACCAAAGGCAATGGCAACAAAAGCCAAAATAGACAGATGGGATCTAATTAAACTAAAGAGCTTCTACATAGTAAAAGAAACTATGATCAGAGTGAACAGGCTACCTACAGAATGGGAGAAAATTTTTGCAATCTACCCATCTGACAAAGGGCTAATACCCAGAATCTACAAAGAACTTAAACAAATTTACAAGAAAAAAACAACCCCATCAAAAAATGGGTGAAGGATATGAACAGACACTTCTCAAAAGAAGACATTTATGTGGCCAACAAACATATGAAAAAAAGCTCATCATCACTGGTCATCAGAGAAATGCAAATCAAAACCACAATGAGTTACCATATCATGCCAGTTAGAATGGTGATCATTAAACAGGAAACAACAGATGCTCGAGAGGATGTGGAAAAATAGGAATGCTTTTACATTGTTGATGGGAGTGTAAATTAGTTCAACCATTGTGGAAGATAGTGTGGCAATTGCTCAAGGATCAAGAGTTAGAAATACCATTTGACCCAGCAATTCCATTACTGGGTATATACCCAAAGGATTATAAATCATTCTACTATAAAGATACATGCATATGTATGTTTATTGTGGCACTACTCACAATAGCAAAGACTTGGAACCAACCCAAATGCCTATCAATGATAGACTGGATAAAGAAAATTGTGGCACATATACACCATGGAATACTATACAGCCATAAAAAAGGATGAGTTCATGTCCTTTGCAGGGACATGGATGATGCTGGAAACCATCATTCTCAGCAAACTAACACAGGAACAGAAAACCATACACCTCTTGTTCTCATAAGTGGGAGTTGAACAGTGAGAACACATGGACACAGGGAGGGGAATATCACACACCAGGGCCTGTCCAGGGGTGGGGGTCTAGGGGAGGGATAGCATTAAGAGAAATACCTAATGTAGTTGATGGGTTGATGGGTGCAGCAAACCACCATGGCATGTGTATACCTATGTTAACAAACCTGCACATTCTGCACATGTATCCCAGAACTTAAAGTATAATATTTTTTTTTAAAAAAACACTGAACATGTATTGTAGGCTTACATTGGGCTCAATGTATTTTATGGATAATCTCATTTAATCCTCATAACAACCCTTGGAGAACATGTATGATTATTATCTCTATTTTAAGCATAGAGAACTGAATAGCTTACCCAAGGTGGCATGACTAGTAAATCATTGGACTGGGATTCAAACCCAAAAAGTCTGATCCCAGAGTTCATGCTTGTAAGCCTTCCTAACCATGATAATGCTTTAATCTGGCATTAACTGTTCTCTAATTTGTGTAGGTTTGAGATTTTTCATAATATTAAAAATACTTCTGGAGGAATGTCCTCATAATCATTAGAACTGCCTTCACCTAATTATTTTTAGGGTATGAGTGAAACTAAAAAGTAAGACTCATCTAAAAATAATCATCTCTTTTGGCCATATCTCCAGTGATACATGAATTTAATTCTTTTTATTGTTTTCAGAATGAAAAATTAAAGAGGTTAAAATTAGCTGGCAATCAAGAAATATTTGTATATGAAGATCCAGAGATTTGGGTATACTTAATGAATACAAGCGAATACATATTAAGACTCTACTGTGCTCCAAATACTATACAGGGAGCTAGGGATATGAAGATAGGATTTGCATCAGAAAAGAAGGACTGTCCCTTAGTTGGAAGGCTGAACTAAAAAGAAAAGTTTGATGTGATAGGCAAATTCAACTGACAGGTCCACTACCCATAGCCCCTTCCCTTTAAGAGCTCATAATTAGGAAAAATCAAATGTATAATCAAATCATTGCAATGTAGTGTGTAAGTACAATAATTAAGGTAATGGGAAAACATAACAGTACAAGTAATTCAGCTGAAGGTTTATGTAAGATAACTAAGATGACGTTTCAATGATTGGTTGAGTTGGCCTCTCCCTCATGAATGGGATTAAGGCCCTTATAAGAGGCTTCATGCAGCATTTGGCCCCTCTTGACCTCTACTTTCGTCCATGTGAGGACACGGCGTTCCTCTCCTCTGAAAGATGCAGCAACAAGGCTCTCCTTGGAAGCAGAGAGCAGCCCTCACCACACACCTGAACCTGCCAGCACCTTTATCATGGACTCCCAACCTCCAGAAGTGTGAGAAATAAATTTGTTTATAAATTATCCATTGTCAGGTACTCTGTTATAGCAGTGTACATGGACTACCACAAACCCAGTACACCACGTTAATGAGTTCAGACGTTCTTTAGTAGACAGTGTGTAAGGTGGGAAATTAGAGGCTTTATCCAGTGGAATAACATGGTGAGATTCACATTTTAGAAAGATAGCTCTACTTTTATTATAGAACAGCAGTTCTGAAAGTGTGGGGACCTCTGGGACTCCCTTTTAGGATGTCTGTGAAGTAAAAAGTATTTTCATAATAATGGATGTTATTTGCTCTTTTCACTCATTTTTTCATAAGTATAGTCTTCCAGAGGCAACAAGATATGTTTTCTATTTAACCAAACATTAAACAAACTTGCAAAAAAATAAAACAATGTGACTCTTATCAAAGTTTATTTTGGAAATAGTTATTTTTCATAAAATACATTATTTATGTTAACAGGTAATGGTTTTTAGATAAATTAATAAACACTTATATTTTATTAGCTTTAATATTTAATATGGTAAATACTGGTAGATATAACTCACAGAAACAAAAGTTTTTTGGCAACCTCAGTAATTTTTAAGAGTGTACAGGGAAGCCTGAGATCAAAAGCTTTGAGAACTACCGACGTAGAGGGGACACTGTATTAAGGAGAGGCTAATAGTAGAGAAACAGCTAATTAGACAGATTTTACAAGGATCTAGGTCATTGGTTTTCAAACCTTTTAAGTATATATACTCACTAAAAGAATTTTGAAAAACCACATCCTCATACATTTTTAAATTGATAGCTAATTTTTTTTAAGTTTAAGTAGTTATAATGTATTTTAAATATTGACATTTAAATAGCAGCTATGTCAATCTTTTAAATGTGTCCAACTGAATCTAAATGGTGCTCGCAGTGAGCCGAGACCTCGCCACTGCACTCTAGCCTGGGCGATAGAGAAAGACTCCATCTCAAAATAAATTGTGCATCAATTTGATACCCACTTATCACCCACTTAAAAATATATATGAACAGACTTTTTTCTTTTTTTTTTTTACAAACTTTGTATCATTCCTTTTTCTCTTTAAAATTGTATTTCCATTTCCCTTCTCATTCCAAATTTTGCATAATGTGTTACATTTTGTATTTGGATAATCTTATGATCACCTATTTTCTTTGTTTCCTGTGACCAACAAACTTGTAACTATTCACATTTTTCTTCTGGGTTATCATTGAAGTTACTAGGATACAGTTTTCCAAAGCAATATAAATAACACATTTGGATAATTGCTTTAAAAATTTTATTGGTGAATAGAGCAATCCCTCCCCTCCAATTGGTTTGTATATCCTTGGGTGAATATTATTTATTTCTACAATGGGACAAGATTAAGCATAAATTCTGTATTCATTTTGCACTTTACAGATGTCAACACTGAGAAAACTTGTTTGTGTAAATAAGTGGACATGAATGGAAGGAGTTTTGTTATAACAGTATCATTCATTTCTCTGACTCCTTCTGAGATATGTAGGAAAAAAGTATAGTAATATACCATTAAAATTATGTTATTTGGCAGTTTCATTCAATCAGATCCATTATTTTTCAATTTTATTAAAAGCAGAGAATTAAAACCACTTGACTTTCAAAAATGAGTTTACTAACCAGTCATCAGGTTCATCTGTTTTCTCAATTTATGAAAAGTGTACCAAAAAGTTTTTAAAATTAATTCCAACTATATGTTACACTTTCACGTGGAGGTATCTTGTTTAAACTAATACATTCAGAAAAGTTTGGAAAAATAGAATATTATTAATACATTATTATTAGCATTTTATGTTTTAAATATATGATTTAAACATAGCAAACCTCTGAGCTACCTCAAAGGTTGAGTAGATTTTGTGAAGAATGTCCTTCATACAACCCATTTGGTAATGCCAGGCATCAAACAAATGACACTTAATTTCTGGCAGGAAAACTCGGACTTCATTTTTCAAGTCACTGACTATATTAATAATATGTGATTTAAAACCTGAGAAACGACAGAACAAATGCATGGAGGTATGTTTATTATGAAGCCAATGAAGCATATCCAGAGCTCCTTCCTTCCAAGGTTCCTTTCTAATTTTACATAGAAAATTATGTACTTTCATGTATAATTTTGTATTATTTGTCATAATGAAAGCCTGAAAAAAAAAGACTTCAAATTATATAAGCTTTGGGACCTGTATCTCTGCCTATACATGTGAAAAAATCATGAGAGCAGTCAGGATAAGCTTAAGATGATACATATCTGGCATAATTAATTTCATATTATGAAAAGATAATTTCTCATTACTTAATTTGCAATAAATAATACAGAGTAAAATATGACTAAGATTATAACTTATGAAGTGTAGGGTATGTGGTAAAAGACATGGTTATTCCTTCAGTAAATGTGTTAGGGGAAGGTAGGAAGTGAATACTGATGTATGACTTTGGGGAATAATTAGAAGCAACTTATATGAAAATCAGAAATAACTTATTTTTCATCATGATCAAAATTTTCCTATGTATTTAATGAAAACAAAAAATATATACTGCTAAAATCAAATCAGGCAATTAGCATATAGTTTTATTTTTATATTTGCAAGTAGAATAAATATTTTATACAATGCAATGAAGTTCATTAAATTTTGTGTAAATATTTTGGAATATGAGTTGATAAAATAGGTTTTAGCTAACTTAGTGAATAATGAACACTGTCTTACTGCTTTTATGCTGCTATAACAGAATACCTGACAATGGATAATTTATAAAGAACAGAAATTTATTTCTCACACTTCTAGAGGTTAGGAGTCCATGAAAAAGGTGCTGGCAGGTTCAGGCGTCTGGTGAGAGCTGCTCTCTGCTTTCCAAGATTGAGCCTTGCTGCTGCATCCTTCAGAGAGGAGGAACGACACGTCCTCACATGGACAAAAGTGGAAGGGCAAGAGGGGCCAAATGCTGCATGAAGCCTCTCAAAAGGGCCTTCATCTTATTCATGAGGGAGATCATGGCCTAATCATCTCTTAAAGGCCCCACCTGTTAATACCATCACATTGACACCCTGAATTTTGGAGGAGACATATAGCAAACACTAAATCTGAAGTCTGAAAGAACTCACATAATTTTTATTCACAGGATTTGGCCCATCATATCATTTTTTTAAAAACTCAATTTCATTTAAAAGAAACTTTGTTATCTATATTGTTTTTCTTGTTCAAAAATGCTCTTTTGTTTTAAGCTAACAATATGTTATGGCATGTCCTAGGGGTTGATGCTAATAACTAGGGGAAAACAGTGCCTCTGCTTAAATGTTTTAAAAAATTGGTGAAACAGGATTTTGGACTCCTAGAGGATCCTTATACTCTTTTTACTACAGAAGTACCCATCGGATGATCTTCGTACATTATTCTTCACCTTGTTTGACGACCTCTGTACTAGTCATGAGATAAGGATGTGACCTAAACTGTAACAATGGGTTAGGAGACTGATTTGAGATATTTCTAAGCTATACTCTAAAGGGACTTGGTGGGTCATTAGACACTGGAGTGAAAGATGAGTCAAAAATAATTAAGATTTTCAGCTTGAGCAGTTAAATAGATTGTGATGCTATTCACTGCATAAGAAACATAAAGTAATCAAGTTTTGGAAACAGGTTGGAATTCTGTTTGCCTATAGATCTTTAATGTGGAAATGTTCTGAAAGTCTGGAGCACTAAAGAAAGTTCAAAGATATGGTTATAAATTTGGGAGACTTTAGTATACAGGTGGATGATACTATCTAAGGGAAAGCTTTTAACCAAGAGAGGAATAAATCTGATGATGAGACCTTGGGAAACCTTCAATTTAGAAGAGGCAGAAAAGAGTAGTGTTGGAAAAGTATAATGGAAAACAATATCTCCCAACCCAGGAAACCTTTCCACAAAGATAGAAGAGAAGGAAAACAATTTTATGATTGAGTAAGCATTAGAGCAGGATGTGATGTGTATCACAAGTAGTCCCCTAAGAGATTGCAAGACAGAAGGAAATCTTACCCTTTTATATAGCCAACCTGATATAACAATCCCTTTCATTGAAGTTCTTAGGATAAACATTAACTAGTCCTCAAGTAAGACTTGACAGCACTATTTGTCGCATACGTAATTTATTCTAAATTCACTTGCTAATTGGAGTGACTTTGCTAATTGGTTTTATATAAAGGTAAAAAAACACTTTTCATATCTTCATGACAGGAGATAGTTTTGCAGCTTGGAAGGAGGCTCCTGCTGAAGTGAGGCTTCTACGCTCCCACAGAAACTGGGATAAAGGGCGCTATCTTCCTTGATGACTGTATTCCCAAGAGATGGTTACAGGTTCTTGAGAAAGACATTCATGGGTCATTCATGCCATAAAGCTGGCAAGAGGCTTTGAAGCAAGAGATTTTTAAAAGATTTACATACATTTCAAAAAGATAAAGAATTTACAAGTTTTCTGAATGCTCTAAGAACAAAGAAGAGTCTTTCTTCTTGTTTTCAACAGGGGGAATTAATTTTGTTTCTTTTTAAATTTGTATTTACCCTTACATAAGTGATAGAACAGACAGAAAAAAACAGCTGTGGAAATGTGCGGGAAATTACAATGAGTGCTATATGAAAACCAGAGGAAAAGCATATTTTACAAGGAGTGAGGGAATAGTGCTGTCTTCAAGAACATTACTTTCCCCTTGTCGGATAAAATTAACATACATTTGATACTAACATAACTAGATATGTAAAATTTGTAAAGACTAAATATAAAAAGAATATAGCATCAGGGTGTTTAATTATGTAGTGTGGACTGCCAGTACTATAGGAAACCTATGGCCTGAGGGCAATAAGACCTGGAGTAGGCAGTGAAGGATTTGTGGAAATAAGGAAACTTAAATGGTATTTTGAAGGAGAGATTAAACCTATGTAATTCACATTTTTAATCTCATCAGTCCAAAACACATCTCTGTAGCTGTGTCTATAATAAAGATAAACTTAGCAATGGAACCATGATACTCCCAGTCCACTGGGCCAAAACTTTCCCTTGGATAGTGTTAATGCTTGAGTGAACAATGGCACCATTTCTGTGACTTTTCACTTTCTGTATTCCTTCTCATAGTCACCCCCTCTTCTGATTAACAGGTTTTTTCTTTTACAGCTTTAAGTCTTGCCTTGGAACCATTTTTTTTTTCTGCAGGATATTTATATGGATTCATTTAAAGCTTAACTTGCAAAGGGCAGCTTATTTTCACTTCTTAGAAGGTACCCTGTAGTTAACCTTGGTGCTGTCTATAGAGACAAAAATAAATTTCTTTGGATTTTAGTTATCTTTCTATATCAGAGGTTCCCAAGACCACCCCCAGGTTGATGATTTGCTAGGAAGACTCACAGGACTCAGCATATATCCATATTCATGGTTATGATTCATTATAGGAAAATAACACAAAGCAAAATTAGGCACTCTCTGCCTGGCACATACTAAACTTACAGACTCCCAGAAGAAAAGTAGATGTTAGTATAAACCGTATTATTTGCACAAATAATCTAGGCATAGTGAGTCACTCTTATTCAGGGAATTGTGGAATCCCTCCTGAAATCTAAGCTCACAGGTGCCAGGCAAAAAGGCCCTTTTAATCATAGAAGCCTCAGGCCTGCTGTGATAACTCTTTTCTCTACACTTTTTAAAAATTTATTTATACAATGATTTGCAGGTAAAATCAAGAGTCCACATATCAAGTTAACTGTCTTTTAAGTGTTCTTCATATATTACAGGTATGCTCCAGAATCACTGACAGAGAGCAAGTTTTCTGTGGCCTCAGATGTTTGGAGCTTTGGAGTGGTTCTGTATGAACTTTTCACATACATTGAGAAGAGTAAAAGTCCACCAGCGGTCAGTGTGCTTTTTATTTACTTTCAGTTTTTTGTTTGTTCGTTTGATTTTTATAAATTATGGGGTACAATTACAATTTTGCTACATGCATACATTGCATAGTGGTGAACTCAGAGCTTTTAGGGTATCCACCACCTTAATAACATACATTGTACCCTTAAATAATTTCTCAGCATCTACCCCACCAATGGCTCACCCTTCCAAGTCTCCATTGTCTGTCATTCCACATTCTACGTCCATGTGTATACATTATATAGCTCCCACTTATAAGTGAGAACATGTGGTATTTGTCTTTCTATGGCTGATTTGTTTCACTTAAGATAATTACCTCCATCCATGTTGCTACCAAAGACATAATTTCATTTGTTTTTATGGCGGAGTAGTAGTCCATTGGGTATGTATACCACATCTTCTTTATCCAGTCATCTATTGATGGACACTTAGGTTGATTCCATGTCTTTGCTTTTGTGAAGAATGCTGCAATAAACATACAGGTGGAGGTATCTTTTTGATACAGTGATTTCTTTTCCTTCAGGTAGATACCCCATAGTGGAAATGCTGGATCAAATGGTAGTTCTACTTTTAGGTCTCTGAGGAATCTTTATGTTTTCCATAGAGGTTGTACAAATGTACATTCCCAGCAACAGTGTATAAGAGTTCCCTTTTCTCCACACCCTTGCCAACATGTTATTTTCTCTCTTTTTTTTTCTTCCCATTCTGACTGGAGTAAGACATATCTCACTGTGGTAATTTTTTTCTCTTTTTTTTTTTTTTTGTCATTCTGACTGGAATAAGGCATATCTCATTGTAATTTTAATTTGCATTTCTCTGGTGATTAGTGATTAGCATTTTTTCATATGCCTCTTGTCCTTTTGGGTGTCTTCTTTTGAAAAATGTCTACTGATCTCCTTTGTCCAGTTTTTAACATGATTACTAGGGGGTTTTGGTTGAATTCCTTGAGTTCCTTATAAATTCTGAATGGTAGTTCCTTATCAGATACAAAATTTGCAAATATTTTCTCCTATTCTGCAGGTTTTCTGTTCATTCTGTTGATTATTTATTTTGCTATGCTGAAATTTTTTAGTTTGATAAAGTCTCATTTGTCTGTTTTTGGTGTTGTTGCCTACGCTTTTGAGGTCTTTGCCATTCTTTGTTTATACCCATTTCCATAAAAGTTTTCCCTAGGTTTTTTTTTCTAGTATTTTTATAGTTTCAGATCTTACATTTAAGTCTATAATCGATCTTGAGTTAATTTTTGTATATGGTGATAAATATGGGTCCAGTTTCATTCTTCGGCATATGGCAATCCAATTTACCAGCACCATTTATTGAAAAGGGTGTCCTTTCCCATACTGCCCAAAGCAATCTGCAGATTCAATGCAGTTCCTGTCAAAATGCCAATATCATTTTTCCACAGAATTAGGAAAAACAATCCTAAAAGTCACATGGAACCAAAAAGAGCCCTAATAGCAAAAGCGATTCTAAGCAAAAAGAACAAAGCTGGAAGCATCACATTACTTGACTTCAAATTATATTATAAGGCTACAGTAACAAAATCATGATGGTACTCATATAAAAAACAAACACATAAACCAATGGAACATAATAGAGAACCCGGAAATAAAGCCACATATTTATAGCCAATTGATCTTTGACAAAATCGACAAGAACATACATTGAATTTTTTTTTTTTTTTTTTTTTTGTATTTTTGTAGAGATGGAGTTTCACCATGTTGGCCAGGCTGGTCTTGAACTCCTGACCTCTTGATCCGCCAGCCTTGGCCTCCCAAAGTGCTGGGATTACAGGCGTGAGTCACCGTGCTCAGCCTAAAACTTTAATTCTATTCACGTTATTTATTTATTTTTTATTATACTTTTAAGTTCTAGGGTACATGTGCACAATGTGCAGGTTTGTTACATATGTATACTTGTGCCATGTAGGTGTGCTGCACCCATCAACTCGTCAGCACCTATCAACTCGTCATATACATCAGGTATAACTCCCAATGCCATCCCTCCCCCCTCCCCC
>NW_012103465.1:3386851-3387316 GCF_000951045.1 Mandrillus leucophaeus
GTGGTCAATTTTGGAATAAGTGTGATGTGGTGCTGAGAAGAATGTATATTCTGTTGATTTGGGGTGGAGAGTTCTGTAGATGTCCATTAGGTCCACTTGGTGGAGAGTTGAGTTCAATTCCTGGATATTCTTGTTAACTTTCTGTCTCATTGATCTGTCTAATGTTGACAGTGGGGTGTTCAAGTCTCCCATTGTTATTGTATGGGAGTCTAAGTCTCTTTGTAAGTCTCTAAGGACATGCTTTATGAATCTGGGTGCTCCTGTATTGGGCACATATATATTTAGGGTAGTTATCTCTTCTTGTTGAATTGATCCCTTTACCATTATGTAATCGCCTTCTTTTTCTCTTTTGATCTTTGATGGTTTAAAGTCTGTTTTATCAGAGACTAGGATTGCAACCCCTGCTTTTTATGTTCTCCATTCGCTTGGTAGATCTTCCTCCATCCCTTTATGTTGAGCCTATGT
>NW_012103465.1:3392337-3406450 GCF_000951045.1 Mandrillus leucophaeus
GCTGTTGGAGATTGCTTGAGGTCCACTCCAGACCCTGTTTGCCTGGGTATCAGCAGCGGAGGCTGCAGAAGATAGAATATTGCTGAACAGCGAGTGCTGCTGTCTGATTCTTGCTCTGGAATCTTCATCTCAGGGGTGTACCCAGCCGTGTGAGGTGTTAGGTGTCGGTCTACACCTCAGTGGAAAATGCAGAAATCACCCATCTTCTGTGTCGCTCATGCTGGGAGCTGGAGGCTAGAGCTGTTCCTATTCGGCCATCTTCTGATCTGTCCTTGGATGAAAATTTTTCCTCTAAATTGCAGAGTAGAGAGGAAACTGGTTCTCTTTTATGGTTCACACTATTTATTCTGCTTTAATAGAATTTGTGGCCACTTCAAATTTGATGCTGGTTCTTTATTTTTCTGATTCACTTTTAGTTAGCTGTGTGATCTTGAGCAGGCTACTTCATCCCTCTGTGCCTCGGTTTCTTCATCTCAAAAGTTATCTTGGTATGGGATAGAATGCCAACTACAGCCACATTAGAAACAAACAGGTATGTCCATGCCACGAAGCCCGCGCTCTGCGTGGCAGCCCTGGAGACAGCCAAGCCCTCGCCTCCACCCCCTGCCCAGCTCTGGCCGCCAGCCCCTGCCCGCCGATGCCGCGGTTTCCTAGACAGCCACATTGAAGTTTTTTAACATAAGAAAGGATTTATCCAAAGAACAGTAAGCCTAGGACTTATTTTAGAGCTCTTATTGCTTATTTTTAAGGCAATATCCAACAAAATAACCCCAAACTTATTCACAAAGTAGCTTGAATTTTTTAAAAAGGGAGTATTGGGAAACTTAGTATAGTCTCTTAATATTATTTTTATTAAATCCAGTTAGCTCGTTCATTGTAGGAATTATTGCATAAGTTAAAATAAACCTTCCAAAGTAATTTTTCTCTTGGTCATCATAGAATTTTTTTAATATGGAAAAAATAAAAATCATCTCTAATGCAATTTCTCAGAGAAGACCACCTTAATACTGTAGTATGTTATCTTTCAGGCTTCTTTTTATTTTGTGTATAAAAGTATATACAAAAAAGTATATGAAACTTTTATAACTTTTATAAAAGTTCACTTTTATAACTTTTATAAAAGTTCACTTTTATATATAAATATATATTATTTTATAACATTAAGGTCATACTGTGCAGTTTGCTCTCCTGCTGTTTCATGAAGTATTACAGCATGGATAAATTTACTATATTAGGAAAATGTACTGCAAATGTGTTTTCTAATTGCTGAGTAGCATTCCATCATAAGGCTATATATGTCTGAACAATCATTTTCCATTCTTCAGTCTTTTAAGTAACACTTTAGTGAACATAGTGAATATTCTCATGCATATTTATATTTATCTCTGATAAGTATCTTAGAATAAAAATAAAAGTTATGAACTATTTTAAAGGTTTTAATTCCAAAATGCTTTCTAGAAAAGCTGTGCCAGATTATATCTCAGCAGCAATGCATAGGGATGTACATTTCATCATTTGCCAGTATTGGTCATTATATTTTTATGTACTTTTGCCAGGTTGATAGGGGAGAGGTTATATATATTTTAATTTCCATTTCTTTTATTAATGTGATTGACTATATATTTGTTGGGTGTTTAGGGCGAGTATGTATATATGTGAAGTATGTCTTCTGTGATTTGCCTATCTTTATATATATATATTTTTTTTACCAATTTATAAGAGCTCTCTATATTGAAAATAAGTAAATGATTAAGGTGTTTTTGTTTTGTTTTTTTTTTTTTTTGAGATAGAGTCTTGCTCTGTCGCCCAGGCTGGAGTGCAGTGGCCGGATCTGGGCTCACTGCAAGCTCCGCCTCCCGGGTTTACGCCATTCTCCTGTCTCAGCCTCCCAAGTAGCTGGGACTACAGGCGCCCGCCACCTCGCCCGCCTAGTTTTTTGTATTTTTTAGTAGAGATGAGGTTTCACCGTGTTAGCCAGGATGGTCTTGATCTCCTGACCTCGTGATCCGCCCGTCTTGGCCTCCCAAAGTGCTGCGATTACAGGCTTGAGCCACCTCGCCCAGCCTTTCGATTTTAATTTTATAAACTTTGACATATGAAAGTTTTCTGTTGCATTTATACTTATTTATTCATTTTTTCTTATATTGTTTTATATTCAAGTTTTTATTTCTCAATTAACATGTAATATAAAAATGTGAGTTTTTTAACAACAAAAACTCAAAGGAAATATGTTTTTAGTTCATGTGTTTTGAGCCCTTCTCAGTGGATTTGTGGTGTTTATTACAGCTATGGAAATGGAAATTATAGAAGTTCCATATTTAACAGCCTTATGTTTTTGATCCTAAAAGTAGCCTCTTTTGAAAAGGTTTGAAAACATACAAAAGCACACATATACTAAATTTTTCCCATTGACTGGAGGAAATTGAGAAATAATTTTGCTACAAATTAAATGTACAAAAAATATTGAAAATGGGTTTGTTTTAGGAATTTATGCGTATGATTGGCAATGATAAACAAGGACAGATGATCGTGTTCCATTTGATAGAACTTTTGAAGAATAATGGAAGATTACCAAGACCAGATGGATGCCCAGATGAGGTAACATTTTTTTTTTTTTTAAATCCATGGTAATCATGCATTTTATTTTACTTTTTACTCAAAGACTTCAGTTCACTTTCTGAAATTTAATTTGCGGAGCTTCCAGATAAACAGCATAATCAGATGACTGTGGAACAAGGCATAGTTATGACATGTACCTTGTATTGAAAATTAATGTCTTCCACCAATTAAAAGATGGTCCTTAGTGTTCCTTGTAATTTTGGTTTATTTTCTCCTTTACAGATTTATATGATCATGACAGAATGCTGGAACAATAATGTAACTCTACGCCCCTCCTTTAGAGATCTAGCTCTTCGAGTGGATCAAATAAGGGATAACATGGCTGGATGAAAGAAATGTCCTTCATTCTGAGAACAAAGTATATTTATAGAACAAAGTTTTCTATTTCACATTGCTGTGGACTATTATTACATATATCATTATTATATAAATCATGATGCTAGCCAGCAAAGATGTGAAAATATCTGCTCAAAACTTTCAAAGTTTAGTAAGTTTTTCTTCATGAGGTCACCAGTGAAAGACATTAATGAGAATTCCTTAGCAAGGAGTTTTGTAAGAAGTTTCTTAAACATTGTCAGTTAACATCACTCATGTCTGGCAAAAGAAAAAAAAAAGACTTTTTCAACTCAGCTTTTTGAGATGTGAAAAAATTATTATGTAAATTTTGCGATGTTAAAGATGCACAGAATATGTATGTATAGTTTTTACCACAGTGGATGTATAATACCTTGGCATCTTGTGTGATGTTTTATACACATGAGGGCTGGTGTTCATTAATACTGTTTTCTAATTTTTCCATAGTTTATCTATAACTACTTCACTATACAAACAAATTAGATGTTCAGATAATTGAATAAGTACCTTTGTGTCCTTGTTCATTTATATCACTGGCCAGCATTATAAGCAGGTGTATACTTTTAGCTTGTGTACTGTAAATATTTTTCAAGTAAAGGGAACAAATGTCTAGTTTTATTTGTATAGGAAATTTCCCTGACCCTAAAGAATACATTTTGAAATGAAACAAGCTTACAAAGATATAATCTATTTTCTTATGGTTTCCCTTGTATCTATTTGTGGTGAATGTGTTTTTTAAATGGAACTATCTCCAAATTTTTCTAAGACTACTGTGAACAGTTTTCTTTTAAAATGTTGAGATTAAGAATGCAAGGAACATTGTCATCCTGTGAGCTGCTGACTGCCAATAAGATTCTTCAATCTCTGAGATCTATGCTTATGAATTAAATTTAAGCATAAGCCATAAAATAGATTGTTTTTAAAATGGATAGCACATTAAGAAGTGTAGCAGGTTAAGAGTTTTTTCCTAAAGATTGTATATTTGAGGGGTTTCAGAACTTTGCGTTGCAGTCATAGATTTATTTCCTTTTTAGAGGGAAAATGAGGTAAGTGAAAAAGTATGCTTGTTAATTTTATTCAAGAATGCCAGTAGAAAATTCATAATGTGTATCTTTAAGAAAAATGAGAGCATACATCTTTCCAATTAAGTATAAGGGGTTGTTCGTTGTTGTCATTTGTTATATTGCTACTCCACTTTAGACACCATACCTAAAATAAAATATGGTGGGTTTTTCGTGTGTGTGTGGGTTATTTATACAAAACTTAAAATACTTGCTATTTTGATTAAAAAGAAAATAGTTTCTTACTTTATTTTTAGTGGCATGTTCTACTTTTTTAAAACTTGTACTGAAGACTTCTCATTTTGGGTTGAAGGGAAGGAAAAGGAAGAAATGTTTTTTACATTCATTATACTTAAAGCATTTTAATAGTTCTGGATGCAGAAATAATCTAAAATGACAGTGAATTAGGTTTTAAAAAAGATTTTAGATTTTTTTGAAAATTTAATTTTTAATTTGTAAAGACTCCTGAAGGATTTGTATATGCAACACAGTTAAGAGATTTTCCATTTTACTACCTTGCAAGTGAAAAATAGCCTATCATATAATATGCTTGATTCCAGATTTTCATACTAAAACTTAAGTACATACTTAAAAGTAGGTTCTTCTCAAGGATCTCTAACATTCTGTTTTTTAAAACAAGATGTGAACTAACTTTTCTTAAAGTTTTTTAAAAATGCTTCATCTTTTAGTTTTATATAAAGAATCCCACATGTACATTCTTGTTTTTAAAATGGGATGACTACCTTATTATAAAATTCCAAGTTTCCAAGAGACTTCTTTTCATTGAGGCTTCGTAAAGTTTTCCGTTTTGATTCTGACTACACATAAAAATAAGCTAACCCTGTAGCTATTAAGTTGGTTTTGTACAAGAAACACATAAGTAATTATCGTAGCAGTTAATGCCAAAATATTTTTTCACATTAATATTCTTCAGAAACAAGGGTAAAGGTATTCTTAGAATTATGTAATTCTGTAACTTTACAGTATATTAAGTTATATAATCTTTATATAAATGATTTTGTTTTTCCATGGGTACTTGCTTGGAAAATAGTCACTTTTTCATGCTATTTATACATGCTGCCAGTAACACTGTAATTTGCTGTGAAAGAGCATTCTTTTAACCTAAGACTGCTACTTTACAGTCAAGTGTAATTTTTATTACAACTATAACTTCTAGTATTTGAATTTTATTTAAACAGCTAGAAAATAGTTAGAAAATACCTACAGTTCTATATCTGTAGAGCCAATCTCCATGGTGGGTGTGGCATTATGTGCTCAATTTATTGAGACTATGTTAATTTCTTTACCATGTTCCCCCTAAATTGAAATAGTGATGTAGTAAATATTCAGAAGTGATTTTCTTTTGCATTTTTACCTAATCAAGGAAACGGGCCACACACATTGGTTTAGGGATGTTATGATAGTTTACCTTCCAGTTTTTAAGAAATGCTTCCTACAACTGCTATCAACCACTGTACTGTCTTTAATGAACATTGTTGTATCCCACCCTAATTCTTGTATTCAAATTATTTCTCATGAAAGTTTCTCTAATATTTCTAATGAAAGTTTCTCTAATTTTGGGGAATAATTTACTAAGAATCAGTTTGCTGTATATTAGAATAAATAATAACAGTAAGTCAGCAGGATTATCCAAACAAAAGACTAGGTTTTATGAGATAAGCTTAATTAAGAAAAAAATTAATTAAAGTATGAATATCAGAAATACTGTGTGTTTACTCTCAGATTTTAGCTGGTTGGATTTAATATCAAGATAACTAGCTGCTAAATGTTTCATAATTCTGACAGTGATATTAGATTTCAAAATGACACCAAGAGAACGGAAAAACTACATTAGTCAAATCCATGTATGTATGTCATATAGCCTTTAATTTTTTAATCAGATTCTTAGTAAAATGCACATTATATGCCTAAATATTAAAATATTTACTTTTATAATCTTACCTTTTATTTTACTATAATATAAATAAAATTCTTCTTAGGTTAAAAAATTAATTCCAATTGTGTTTATGCCAGATGGCATTGCTTAGTTGCTGCAGGCTCTCAATACGTTTCATTCTTTTTTATACTCTTTCACATTTTTAAGGAAAAGCCTTACCTCCAACTGAAACACCAGTCTTACTAATACGGTTTTAAAAGTTGTTAATGGTCATTATCTATTATAAGGCCTTTATTTATATAACAAATTGCTTAATATTTTATTTTGAATATAACTGTAACAGATTTTTAAAATGAGACCTTCAAAAGAGCTCTAAGAGTCCCTGTTCTAGTTATTTGCATTACAAGCTTCTGTGAATGTTTTAATTTTAATACCAGTAGTAGGAAGATAATGGCAGTAGAAGCACGCATATATACATGCTATTTATTGAGGTAAAGTCATCTTTGAGCAGTGTGAACAGACAGAAGCATAGCTTTTAGATCTGAATGATTGGTAAATAACAACAAATAGATCAAGGTGGTATGGAAAAATGGTAGAGCAGGCATGTTATAGAGACAACAGGAAGCTAAGAAGGCAAATTATCCATTGCAGATGGTAAGATCTTGTCAAACACTAAAAACACAAAGTGTGAAATGGAAAAATCTGTTGATCAGTTATTTATCTTTTCAAGCACAATTGTATACATAGATGAAAATGTTTAGGTGCTTTTCATACACAGATAATTAAATATATGGTATTTAATAATAAAAAAGTTTAAGGTCCTTCAAATACTTGAGGTATGTATTATGGAAACTCAGGGTATGAATATTCTAGGAGCATGTAATATAAGATTGTGAGTTGGAATTTATTTACTGAAATGAAAAACAATGAAGTTAAAGAAATCAAAGATACTAAAGCAAATGGAAAGATAACCTAACAAGGCACTCAATAATGAAAATACTTAGTGGAATACTACTTGAAGTATACATATCATACTTTCTTCCTCTGCTTAATAATTTTCTTGAAGGTTGTTATTACAATGGGCTTTTATTGGCTATCCTAAATTTTAAGTATATTAGAACAAAATGTATTATTATGTCCTTAGTAACATTTAAGACCCCTCGTTTTTGATTAGAGAAAAAAAGTTATTTACAGAATCAAAGACTTCATCTTGATTTTTAAGAAAAAATAACTGAATTCTCTAACACCACGAGTTAACAATTTTTTTTTTTTTTTTTTGAGACAGAGTTTTACTCTTGTTGTCCAGGCTGGAGTGTAATGGTGCGATCTCGGCTCACTGCAACCTCCGCCTCCTGGGTTCAAGCAATTCTCCTGCCTCAACCTCCTGAATAGCTGGGATTACAGGTGCCCGCCACCACGCCTGGCTAATTTTTTGTATTTTTAGTAGAGACGGGGTTTCACCATGTTGGTCAGTCTGGTCTTGAACTCCTGGCCTCAGGTGATCCAACCGCCTCGACCTCCCAAAGTGCCGGGATGACAGGTGTGAGCCACTGCACCCAGCCCAGTTAACAATTTTAATCTGCATAACCAAGGTATATAAGCCATCATGTGCAGGTTGTAGGGAGCCCACAGCTAAATGACAATAATTGGATTGTGTTGATTGTTAGCACTTACTGACTACAGTTAAGAGGCATTTAAAAATTAAAATAGTATTTCCCATAAATTGTCAGAATTTTTTTAAAAGCTGTTATAAATCCTTACTCCTATCAATAATTTTGAAGACAGTGTGAATCTCATGGTACCACTTTTTTACCTTTATTACTTTTATAACAGTGCTTTGCAGTTTGTTGAATAGAAACTCTTGATAATAAGAGTAAAGGTTGTTGACAAACCTGAAACTGAGTTTTACCTTCTTATTGAAGGACTTAGAAAAATGTTGAAGTTGAATCCTAGAACACTGAGCATACCATTATTCCTTAATAAGGCATCATTCATTTTAAAAGTTATTTCAGAGAAAGAAAATTCTAAAAATTGAGACTTTACTATACAGGACAATCCTTTTCTGAAACATAGTTTGGAAATCTGAAATCTAAAGAATGATGAACATTGTGCTAGGAAAAAAGAATTTCAGTTTCTATCATCTAAGATCATTCACATTTAATGGGAATTTTTTTCCAACATCTTCAGTTTCTCTTATTTTAAAACTACTGTCCTAAACGTGGAAGGTAAGAGTATGGACAACACAATCAAATGCCAAAAATACCTTGGTTCTAGTAATTGCCTAGGCCATTCTCTCATAGTTGCTCCAACAACTTAGCTATTTAACAATCAGATTCTTAGTAAAACATTTTTCTCTTTCTTAAAAAAAAAAGACTATCCATATTGCATACCACTTCAGACTTTTCTACATATGCATTCACCCATCAATACTGACAGTGCAAGCTATGTACAACTTCAGGTTGCATCAGATAACTCATATTAATGGGTATAGTAGTGAAAGTATGATCTCCAAAGTATATTCATAAAGTCCTAAATCTTGTTCAACATATTAAGAATAAAGAAGAGTAGATAAACTAATTATGGATGTAGCAAAGGAATCCTGGATAATCTTACTTGAGGGTGAATCCTGATGGTGTATCAATTTAGAATTCCCTGTTAAACATTCAGACAAAATTAGAAGATTACAACTTTCAGTTCTACTGCAGCTCTGGGAATATGAGCCCTAATCATAGTTTTCAGGGAGCCTAATTTGGTGTGGCCTCAAATAATCTCATCATCCATAAAGATCCCAGAGAAAGGTTATCTTGGACCTGGGGTAGTGAGAGTTGGAATTTCATATATTCTCTGTAGGGCATGATTTTTTCAGCAGACGTGTTATACCTCCAAGAGTGTGAAAATTGATGTTGGAGGATGAAAAAAAATCATATAAAGCACAGAAATACAGTACAAAAACAGATACACAGTGGTATTAGAGTGTCATGGTAGAGGAAATTAGGGAAAGATGTCTAAAATGTTCCTGGTGGGGAAGTTGGGGGAGGCTAATGCAAAAAAAAAGTTGAGAAACACTACTTTAGAGTGTGCTCATATGGACACAGGTCAAACTAGCACTACCTCAGAAATAACCTCAATATGATAGGGCAGATATGACAGTGTCAGAAAAGCTAAGAGTACTTGATCTTTAAATAAATACTTAAAATAATGTTACTGAGCCAAAAAAAAAATAGTTTACATGTAATCTTCTTAAAAAGTTACCTAATTTCACTCATACAGGAAAGCTCTGGCTGGCATCTAGTGCGTGCCCCTCTGGGATGAAGCTTCCAGAGGAAGGAACAGGCAGCAATCTTTGCTATTCTGCAGCCTCTGCTGGTGATACCCAGGCAAACAGCACTGGAGTGGACCTCCAGCAAAATCCAGCAGACCTGCAGCACAGGGGCCTGACTGTTAGAAGGAATACTAACAAACAGAAAGGAACAGTATCAACATCAACAAAAAGGATGTCCACTCAGAGACCCCACCCAAAGGTCACCAACATGAACCAAAGGTAGATAAATCCATGAAGATGGGGAGAAACCAGCACTAAAAGGCTAAAAATTCCAAAAGCCAGAATGCCTCTTTTCTCCAAAGGATCAAAACTCCTCGCTAGCAAGGGAACAAAACTGGACAGAGAATGAGGTTGATGAATTGACAGAAGTAGGCTTCAGAAGGTGGGTAATAACAAACTCCTCTGAGCTAAAGGAGCATGTTCTAACCCAATGCAAGGAAGCTAAGAACATTGAAAAAAGGTTAGACAAATTGCTAATTACAATAACCAGTTTAGAGAAGAACAGGAATGACATAATGGAGCTGAAAAAAACAGCACAAGAACTTCGTGAAGCATACACTGCCAAATCAGGCAGAAGAAAGGATACCAGATATTGCAGATCACCTTACTGAAGTAAAGTGAGAAGACAAGATTAGAGAAAAAAGAGTGAAAAGAAATGAACAAAGCCTCCAAGAAATATGGGACTATGTGAAAAGACCAAATCTATGTTTGGTGTACCTGAAAGTTGACAGGGAGAATGGAACCAAGTTGGAAAACACTCTTCAGGATATTATCCAGGAGAACTTCCCCAACCTAGCAAGACAGGCCAACATTCAAATTCAGGAAATACACAGAACATCACAAAGATACTCCTCGAGAAGAGCAACCCCAAGACACATAATTGTCAGATTCACCAAGGTTGAAATGAAGGAAAAAATGTTAAGGGCAGCCAGAGAGAAAGGTCGGGTTACCCACAAAGGGAAGCCCATCAGACTAAGAGCAGATCTCTCTGCAGAAATCCTACAAGCCAGAAGAGAGTGGGGGCCGATATTCAACATTCTTAAAAGAATTTTCAACCCAGAATTTCATATCCAGTCAAACAAAGCTTCATAAGTGAAGGAGAAATAAAATCCTTTACAAACAAGTAAATGTTGAAAGATTTTGTCACCATCGTGACTGCCTTACAAGAGCTACTAAAGGAAGCACTAAACATGGAAGGAATAACTGGTACCAGCCACTGCAAAAACATACCAAATTGTAAAGACCATCAACACTGTGAAGAAACTGCATCAACTAATGGGCAAAATAATCAGCCAACATCATAATGACAGGATCAAATTCACACATAACAATATTAACCTTAAATGTCAATGGGCTAAATGCCTCAATTAAAAGACACACACTGGCAAATTGGATAAGTGAAGAACCATCAGTGTGCTGTATTCAGGAGACCCATCTCACATGCAAAGACACATATAGGCTCAAAATAAAGGAATGGAGGAATATTTACCAAGCAAATGGAAAGCAAGAAAAATCAGGGGTTGCAATCCTAGTCTCTGATAAAACAGACTTTAAACCAACAAAGATCAAAAGAGACAAACAAGGGCACTATATAATGGTAAAGGGAATCAATGCAACAAGAAGAGCTAACTATCCTAAATATATATGCACCCAATACAGGAGCACCCAGATTCATAAAACAAGTTCTTAGAGATGTACAAAGAGACTTACACTCCCACATAATAACAGTGGGAGACTTTAACACCCCACTGTCAACATTAAACAGATCAATGAGACATAAAATTAATATCCAGGACTTGAATTCAGCTCTGGACCAAGCAGACCTAATAGACATCTACAGAGCTCTGCACCACATAATTGGAAGTAAAACACTCCTCAGCAAATGCAAAAGAACAGAAATCAAAACAGTCTGTCAGACCAGAGTGCAATCAAATTAGAACTCAGGATTAAGAAACTCACTCAAAACCACACAACTACATGGAAACTGAGCAACCTGCTCCTGAATGACTACTGGGTACAAAACAAAATGAAGGCAGAAATAAAGATGTTCTTTGAAACCAATGAGAACAAAGAAACAATGTACCAGAATCTCTGGAACACATTTAAAGCAGTGTGTAGAGGGAAATTTATGCACTAAATGCCCACAAGAGAAAGCAGTAAAGAGCTAACATTGACAACCTAACATCACAATTGAAAGAACTAGAGAAGCAAGAGCAAACAAATTAAAAAGCTAGCAGAAGATGAGAAATAACTAAGATCAGAGCAGAACTGAAGGAGACAGAGACACAAAAAACCTTTCAAAAAAATCAATGAATCCAGGAGCTGGTTTTTTGAAAAAACAACAAAGTAGATACACAGATAGCCAGATTAATAAACAAGAAAAGAGAGAAGAATCAAACAGACTCAATAAAAAATGATAAAGGGGATATCACCACCGACCCCACAGAAATACAAACTACCATCAGAGAATACTATAAACACCTCTATGCAAATAAACTAGAAAATCTAGAAGAAATGGATAAATTACTGGACACATACACCCTCCCAAGACTAAACCAGGAAGAAGTCAAATCCCTGAATAGACCAGTAACAACTTCTGAAATTGATGCAGTAATTAACAGCCTACCAACCAAAAAAGTCCAGGACCAGATGGATTCACAGCCAAATTCTACCAGAGATACAAAGAGAAGCTGGTACCATTCCTTCTGAAAATATTCCAAACAATAGAAAAAGAGGGAATCCTCCCTAACTCATTTTATGAGGCCAGCATCATCCTGACACCAAAACCTGGCAGAGACACAACAAAAAAAGAGAATTTTAGGCCAATATCCCTGATGAACACTGATGCGAAAATCCTTAATAAAATACTGGCAAACTGAATCCAGCAGCACATCAAAAAGTTTATCCACCATGATCAAGTCGGCTTCATCCCTAGGATGCAAGGCTAGTTCCACATATTCAAATCAATAAATGTAATCCACCCCATAAACAGAACCAATAACAAAAACAACATGATTATCTCAATAGATGCACAAAAGGCCTTTGACAAAATTCTACAGCCCTTCATGCTAAAAACTCTCAATAAACTTGATATTGATGGAACATATCTCAAAATAATAAGAGCTATTTATGACAGACTCACAGCCAATATCATACTGAATGGGCAAAAACTGGAAGCATTCCCTTTGAAAACTGGCACAAGACAGGGATGCCCTCTCTCACCAGTCCTATTCAACATAGTATTGGAAGTTTGGCCAGGGCAATCAGGCAAGAGAAAGAAATAAAGGGTATTCAATTAGGAAAAGAGGAAGTAAAATTCTCTCGGTTTCCAGATGACATGACTGTGTATTTAGAAAACTCCATCATCTCAGCCCAAAATCTCCTTAAGCTGATAAGCAACTTCAGCAAAGTCTCAGGATACAAAATCAATGTGCAAAAATCACAAGAATTCCTATACACCAATAACAAACGGAGAGCCAAATCATGAGTGAAATCCCATTCACAATTGCTACAAAGAGACTAAACTACCCAGGAATCCAACTTACAAGGGATGTGAAGGACCTCTTCAAGGAGAACTACAAACCACTGCTCAAATTTCATATGGAACCAAAAAAAAAAAAAAAAAAAAAAAAAAAAAAAAAAGAGCCTGCATAGCCAAGACAATCCTAAGCAAAAAGAACAAACCTGGAGACATCACGCAACATGACTTCAAACTACATTATAAGGCTACAGTAACAAAACAGCATGGTACTGGTATCAAAACAGATGTATAGACGAATGGAACAGAACAGAGGTCTCAGAAATAACACCACACATCTTATAAGCATCTGATCAAAGCATCTTTGAAAAACCATATTTAATATATGGTGTTGGAAAAACTGGCTAGCCATAAGCAGAAAGCTGAAACTGGATTCCTTCCTTACACCTTATACAAAAATTAACTCGAGATGGATTAAAGACTTAAACGTAAGATCTAAATCCATAAAAACCCTGGAAGAAAGCCTAGGCAATACCATTCAGCACATAGGCATGGCAAAGAATTCACGACTAAAACACCAAAAACAGTGGCAACAAAAGCTAAAATAGACAAATGGGATCTAATTAAATTAAAGAGCTTCTGCACAGCAAAAGAAACTATCATCAGAGTGAACAGGCTACCTATATAATGGGAAAAACTTTTTGCAATCTACCCATCTGACAGAGGGCTAATATCCAGAATCTACAAAGAACTTAAACAAATGTACAAGAAAAAAAACAAAACAAAAAACCCACAAAAAAGTAGGTAAAGGATATGAACAGACACTTCTCAAAAGAAGACATTTATGCAGCCAACAAACATATGAAAAAAAGCTCATCATCACTAGTCATTAGAGAAATGCAAATCAAAACCACAATAAGATATCATCTCATGCCAGTTAGAATGGCAATCATTAAAAAAGTCAGGAAATAACAGATGCTGGAGAGGATCTGGAGAAACAGGAATGCTTTTACACTGTTGGTGGGAGTGTAAATTAGTTTGACCGTTGTGGAAGTAGTGTGGCAATTCCTCAAGGACGTAGAGTTAGAAATACCATTTGACCCAGTAATCCCATTACTAGGTATATACCCGAAGGAGTATAAATCATTCTGCTATGAAGATACATGCACATATATGTTTACTGTGGCACTGTTCACAATAGCAAAGACTTGGAATCAACCCAAATGCCCATCAGTGATAAACTGGATAAAGAAATGTGGCACAGACTGGCCATCAGAGAAATGCAAATAAAAACCACAATGAGATACCATCTCACACCAGTTAGAATGGCAATCATTAAAAAGTCAGGAAACAACAGGTGCTGGAGAGGATGTGGAGAAATA
>NW_012103465.1:3406735-3425696 GCF_000951045.1 Mandrillus leucophaeus
CCATCAATGATAGACTTGATTAAGAAAATGTGGCACATATACACCATGGAATACTATGCAGCCATAAAAAAGGATGAGTTCATGTCCTTTACATGGACATGGATGACGCTGGAAACCATCATTCTCAGCAAATTAACACAAGAACAGAAAACCAAACACCACACGTTCTCACTCATAAGTGGGAGTTGAACAATGAGAACATATGGGCACAGGGAGGGGAACATCACACACTGGGGCTTGTCGGGAGTGGGGGACTAGGGGAGCTATTGCATTAGGAGAAATACCTAATGTAGATGACGGGTTGATGGGTGCAGCAAACCACCATGGCACATATATACCTATGTTAACAAACTTGCACGTTCTGCACATGTACTCCAGAACTTAAAGTATAATAAAAAATAAAAGTACTGAATCCCACTGATTTAATATCTAAAAAAAAAATAGTTACCTAATTTCAGTCTCTAGAATGTAAAGATTTCCTTCCTAGATGCAAAAGTGGCTCTTTTTTCAATTGAAATACATCCCCAAGTACTGTTCTGTCAGGTTGTTTTTATATAGTCACAAAAAATAAATATATCTCTAAAAAAACAGATTTTAACAATATGCAGCATGTTGAAAAACATTTCTTGGTTGTTCAAGGAGATAATAAAGTACTTTTCACTATTAAAACCATATGTTATATTGCCGTGAATTAAAGTAAAAATAAAATTTCCTCAAACAACTTTTTTGAGAAATAGGAAACTAACAATGCCAAATAAAGGTCATATATTTGCTATGAAATTTACCCAGAAAACAATGTGCTCCTCTTCTTTGACTTAAAAAATGCTACCTTTTAAAAACAGTGGAGGCATTCTAATGGGCGTGAAGTAGTATAACATTGTGGTTTTGAAGTATATTTTTTAATAAGCAATTTTTTCACGTGCAGTTTATTGGCCATTTGTTCATAGTTGGATTACTACATTCTATCCATCAAACACATTAATTGCACAGCAATTTGATAAAATGTTGACAGTCTTTGTAGAAGGAGCAATGTAGGGGATAATACTGCCTTTTGCTAGATGACAAGGAAAGTTGAAAGTAAATGAATTTTTAAAAAGCTTGGACTGGATGACTTTTGCCTCAGAGTATCAGGTGAAAATAAAAAAGTGTTATTTAAATTAGACACTCTCAAGTCTAGACACATCCCTGGTTCCTTGAGGAAAGGAACCATGTTTTCTAAAAGGTGTCATATCTGCTACATGAAATATACCCAGAAGAGTGCTACTGGAGTGGTAGAAGAGAATCATAGATTTAGTTGAAACCGTTTATAAGCTAGCTGAAGAAGTTAAGTCTAAAGAGGTTAGCTTGACTTGCTCACATCACAGATCTGCTCAGGAACACAGCAGGCTAGAGCCCAGCTCTTCTGATTCTGATTAGTGCTCTTTATACAACAGCATGCTAAATTATTTTATTTTTAAAGAAATGAGCCTAGGTTGTAAACAAACCACAAACTTTAATCATTTAACAAATGTTTTTTGAAAGCTTGTAGTGAACATGGCACTGCTAAATGCTTTTGGTGAACAAAGATGCTCAGATGTCTTTTCAAGGGATTTTTAGTTGAAAATAGACTGAAATGTATCTTTAGAAAGCATTACAAAGGTGACTTGCAAATAATTAGGAAAAAACCCAGAACATTAAATAGTACATTTCAAAAAAGAAGTTTCTTCTGATGAATTTACAGAAGAAAATGACAGGTAAAATTGAAGCAGCATCAGTTATGCATTTAGCAAATATATTTATTTAAGTCAAATCAGTAACCTGGGAAATATTAACCTAGAATCAAGACTGCAAAACCATTTTGTATGAAAGAGAATGACACCAACTAAAGCCATATATAAGAACTAACATTCACAGCTATCAGATCAGAACTCTCAGGCAGAACTCATCATATTTTCTCCAAAAAACAGCCTCCATCCCTAATGTACCTAATCATAATAATGACACCACACTTCTGTTAGTCATCAGAGCTCCGAAATCCTGAGTAAAAACTTTTGACTCATTTTTTACTTGCACCTTCTTTCCATTCTCTTTCAACGCTTCATCAGTCTCTGCTTTTACACTCCCTCATAATTTTGTGTTGTGATTATTATGATAACCTTCTGATTAGTCTTCCTACCTTCTCTCATTAGTCTTGCACATCACTGTTAGGTCATTCTTCCCATAGCACTATTATAACCATATCATTCTTTTGCTCAAAAGTTTTCCAATGTTCTCCATTTCCTACAGGATGAAGTCCAACATCCCAGACTGTCACCAGTGGCAGGGCCAGATATTAACTTCAATAGGAAGGAAACCTGGGGCGGGGCTTGACTTTTTTTTTTTTTTTTTTGCCTTAAGTTCAGGGTACATATGCAGGTTTGTTACACAGGTAAACTTGTGCCATGGGGGTTTGCTGTACAGATTATTTTGTCACCCAGGTATTAAGCCTAGTACCTATTAGTTATTTTTCCTGGTCTTCTCCCTCCTCCCACCCTCCACCCTTTAATAGGCCCCAGTGTGTGTTGTTCCCCTCTTTGTGTCCATGTATTCTCATCATTTAGCTCCCACTTATAACTGAGAACATGAGGTATTTGGTTTCCTGTTTCTACATTAGTTTGCTAAAGATAATGGCCTCCAGCTACATCCACGTCCCCGCAAAGGACGTGATCTCATTCCTTTTTATGCTGCATAGTATTCCCTGGTGTACATGTACCACATTTATTTTTTATCCAGTCTATCACTGATGGACATTTAGGTTGATTCCATGACTTTGCCATTGTGAATATGTTGCAATAAACATATGCATGCATGTGTCTTTATAATAGAATGACTTATATTTCTTTGTGTACATACCCAGTAATGGAACTGCTGGATCAAATGGTATTTCTGCCTCTAGGTCTTTGAGGAATAGCCACCCTGACTTCCACAATGGTTGAACTAATTTACACTCCTACCAACAGTGTAAAACTGTTCCTTTTTCTCCATAAGCTCGCCAGCATGTGTTTTGACTTTTTAATCATAGCCACTCTTATTGGCATGAGATGGTATCTCATTGTAGTTATGATTTCCATTTCTCTAATGATCAGTGATGTAGAGCTTTTTTTCACGATTGTTGGCCACATGTATGTCTTCTTTTGAAAAGTGTCTGTTCATGTCCTTTGCCCACCTTTTAATGTTTTTCTTGTAAATTTAATGGATTTTTTTCTTGTAAATTTAAGTTCCTTATAGATGCTGGATATTAGACCTTTGTCAGATGCATAGTTTGTAAAAATTCTCCCCCATTCTGTAGGCTGTCTGTTCACTGTGATGATAGTTTCTTTTACTGGGCAGCTCTTTAGTTTAATTAGATCCCAATTATCAATTATCACTTTTGTTGCAATTGGTTTTGTCATCTTCACCATTAAATCTTTGCCCATGCCTATGTCCTGAACGGTATTGCCTAGGTTGTCTCCCAGAGTATTTATAGTTTTGGGATTTATATTTAAGTATTTAATCCATTTTGCATTAATTTTTGTATGTGGTGTAAGGAAGGGGTGAGTTTTAATCTGCATATGGCTAGCAAGTTATCCCAGGAGCATTTATTGAATGGGTAATCCCCACTGCTTGTTTTTGTCAAGTTTATCAAAAATCAGATAGATGTAGGTGTGAAGTCTTATTTCTGTTCTCTATTCTGTTCCATTGGTTTATGTGTCTGTATTTATACCAGTACCATATTATTTTGGTTACTATGGCCCTTTAGTGCAGTTTAAAATTGGGTAGCACGATGCCTCCAGCTTTGTTCTGTTTGCTTAGAATTGCCTTGGCTTTTAGGGCTTTTTTGGTTCCATATGAATTTTAAAAGTTTTTGCTAATTCTGTGAAAAATGTCAATGGCAGCTTAACAGGTATAACACTGAATCTATAAATTGCTTTGGGCAGCAGGGCCATTTTAATTATATTGATTCTTCCTATCCATGAGCCTAAAATGTTTTTCCATTTGTTCGTGTCATCTCTGATTTCTTTGAGCAGTTGTTCATAGTTCTCCTTACAGAGATCTTTCATCTTCTTAGTTAACTGTATTTCTAGGTATTTTATTCTAACTGTGAATGGGAGTTTGTTCCCGATTTGGCTCTTGACTTCAGTGTTGTTAGTGTATTGAAATGCTAGTGATGTTCTGCACATTGATTTTGTATCCTGAGACTTTGCTGAAGCTGTTTATCAGTTTAAGAAGCTTTTGGGCTGAGACTATGGGGTTTTCTAGATATAGGATCGTGTCATCTACAAGCAAAGATAATCTGACTTCCTCTCTTCCTATTTGAATACTCTTTCCTTCTCTTGCCTCATCACCCTGGCCAGAACTTCCAGTACTATGTTGAATAGGAGTGGTGACAGATGACATCCTTGTTTGGTGCCAGTTTTCAAGGAGAATGCTTCAAACTTTTGCCTATTCAGTATGATGTTGGCTGTGGGCTTGTCATATATGGCTCTTGTTATTTTGAGGTATATTCCCTTCAATACCTAGTTTATTGAGAGTTTAACATGAATGTGTGTTAAATTTTCTCGAAAGCCTTTTCTGCATCTATTGAGATAATCATGTGGTTTCTATCTTTAGCTCTGTTTATGCGGTCAATCACATTTATTGGTATGTGTATGTTAAACCAACCTTTCATCCCAGGGATAAAGCCTACTCGATTGTGATTGATTAGCTTTTTGATGTGCTGCTAGATTCTGTTTGCCAGTATTTTGTTCAGGATTTTTTATTGATGTTCATTAAGAATACTGGCCTGAAGGTTTTTTTTTTATTGTATTTCTGCCAGGTTTTGGTATCAGGATGAGACTGACCTCATAAAAGGAGTTACAGAGGAGTTCCTCCTCCTCAATTTTTTTTTTTTTTTGAATAGTTTCAGTAGAAATGGTACCAGCTCTTCTTTATAGATCTGGTATAATTCAGCTGTGAATCCATCTGGTCCTTGGCTTTTTTTGGTTGGTAGGCTATTACTGCCTCAACTTCAGAGCTTGTTAGTGGTCTGATCAGGGATTCAATTTCTTCCTTGTTCAGTCTTGGGAGGGGGTATGTATCCAGGAATTTATCCATTTCTTCTATGTTTTCCAGTTGATTTGCATAGAGGTGTTCATAATATTCTCTGATGGTTTTCTGTATTTCTGTGGGGTCAGTGGTAATATCCCCCTTGTCATTTCTGATAGTGCACATTTGAATCTTCTCTCTTTGCTTCTTTATTAGTCTAGCTACTGGTCTATTTTACTCGTTTTTTCAAATAAACAGCTCCTGGATCCCAGATTTGTTAATCTTTATTTATTTACTTATTTTTATTTTTTGAGATGGAGTCTCACTCTGTTGCCCAGGCTGGAGTGCAGTGGCATGATCTTAGCTCACTACAACCTCCACCTGCTGGGTTCAAGCAATTCTCCTGTCTCAGCCTTCCAAGTAGCTGGGATTACAGGCACCTGCCCCTGTGCCCAGCTAATTTTTTGTATTTTTAATACAGACAGGGTTTCACCATGTTGGCCACGCTGGTCTCGATCTCCTGACCTCAGCTAATCCACTCACCTCAGCCTCCCAAAGCGCTGGGATTACAGGCATGAGCCACTGCACTGGCCAATTGGTTGATTTTTTGAATCATTTTTCCTGTCTGTATCTCCTTCACTTCAGCTCTGATTTTGGTTATTTCTTGTCTTCTGCTAGCTTTGGAATTTGTTTGCTTTGGGTTCTCTAGTTATTTTAGTTGTGATGTTCGGTTGTTAACTTGAGATCTAACCTTTTGACGTGGGCATTTAGTGCTACAAATTTCCCTTTTAATACTGCCTTAGCTGTGTCCCAGAGATTCTGATACGTTGTATCTTTGTTCTCACTAGTTGCAAAGAATGTCTTGACTTCTCCCTTCATTTCATTATTTACCCAAAAATCATTAAGGAGCAGGTTATTCAATTTCCACATAATTGTATGGCTTTGAGTGAACTTCTTAGGTGTGATTTCGAATTTTATGGCACTGTGGTCCAAGAGACCGTTTGTATGATTTCAGTTCTTTTGTATTTGCTCAAGAGCGTTTTACTTCTGATTATGTGATTGCTTTTAGAGTATGCCAAGTGGTGATGAGATGAATGTATATTCTGTTGTTTTGGGGTATCTATCAGTATCCATTTGATCCAGTGCTGAGTTCAGGTCTTGCATATCTTTGTTAATTTTCTGTCTTGATTTAATATTGTCAGTAGGGTGTTAAAGTCTCCTACTATTGTTGTGGGGGGGGGGTGGTGTCTAAGTCTCTTTGAAAGTCTCCAAGAATTTGCTTTATGAGGGTGTTCCTGTATTGGGTGCATACATATTTAGGATAGTTCCATTTTCTTCCTGAATAGAACTCTTTACCATTATGTAATGCCCTTGTCTTTTTAAATCTTTGTTAAAGTCTGTTTTGTCAGTAACTAAGATTGCAACCTCTAATTTTTGTTTTCCATTTCCTTGGTAGATTTTTCTCCATCCCTTTATTTTGAGCCTATGTGTGTCTTTGCATGTGAGATGGATCTCTTGAAGGCAGCATACCAATGGGTGTTGGTTCTTTATCCAGCTTGCCATGCTGTGTCTTTGGGGGCATTTAGCCCATTTATATTTAAAGTTAGTATTGCTATGTGTGGATTTGATCCTGTCATTATAATCCTAGTTGGTTATTTTGTAGACTTGTTTATGTGATTGCTTCATAGTATTACTGGTCTGTATTCTTCAATGTGTTTTTGTAGTGGTTGGTACCGGTCTTTCCTTTCCATATTTAGTCCCTCCTTCAAGAGCTCTTGTAAGGCAGGTCTAGTGGTAACAATATCCCTCAGTATTTGCTTGTCTGAAAAGGATCTTATTTCTCCTTCACTTATGGAGTTTAGTTTGGCCAGATATGAAATTGTGGGTTGGAATTTCTTTTCTTTAGAATGTTTAATATTGGCCCCCAATCTCTTCTGGCTTGAAGGGTTTCCACTGAGAGGTCCACTGTTAGTAAGACAGACTCTCCTTTGTAGATGACCTGGCCTTTCTCTCTAGCTGCCTTAATATTTTTTTCCTTCATTTTGACCTTGGAGATTCTGAGGATTAAGCATCTTGGGGTTGATCTTCTTGTGGAGTATCTTACTGGGGTTGTCTGCATTTCCTGAATTTGAATGTTGGCCTGTCTTGCTAGGTTGGGAAAGTTCTCATGGGTGATATCCTGAAATATGATTTCCAAGTTGGTTCCATTCCTCTCAGCTCTTTCAGGTACACCAATCAGTTGCAGGTCGGGTCTCTTTACATAATCCCATATTTCTTGGAAGGTTTGTTTATTCCTTTTCACTCTTTTTTCTCTATTCATGTCTGCCTGCGTTATTTCAGAAAGGCAGTCTTCAGGCTCTGAGGTTCTTTCCTCTGCTTGGTCTATTAATAGTTGGGATTGCATTATGAAATTATTGTAGTGTGTTTTTCAGCTCTATCAGAATGGTTACATTCTTCTCTAAACTGGCTCTTTTGTCTTTCAGCTCTTTTTATTATGATTTTTAGCTTCCTTGCATTGGGTTACAATGTACTCCTGTGGCTCAGTGAACTTCATTCCTATCCATATTCTGAATTCTACTTCTGTCATTTCAGCCATCTCAGCCTCAATCCAGTCCTTAACCCTTGCTGGAGAGGTGATGTGGTCATTTGGAAGAAAGAAGGTACTCTGGCTTTTTGAGTTTTCAGCATTTTTGTGCTGATTCTTTCTCATCTTTGTGGGCTTATCTACTTTCAATCTTTGAGGTTGCTAACCTTTCGGGTTTTTTTCTTTTATCCTATTTGATGACTTTGAGTGTCTGATTGTGGCATAAAGTGAATTCAACCAATTGGCCTTGTTTCTGGAAGATTTTAGGGGGCCAGTGTTCAGCTCCCAAATCCTGGACTGTGTGCCGTAAGTCTGAGGGACTTGAATTGGGTCCCAACATTGTTCTCTGGCTCCTCAACGTTTGCAGTCTACTATGCTAAGTAGACCAACATGTGGCAGCTGCAACAGAGTGCTAGTGGATTCAGGGGTGCCTGCCTCCCTGCAGGCATTCACCACAGTAGTGGGAGCAAAGTGTTGGTGGGGAGCAAGGGGCCCCTCCTGGAGACTGTGTGCACTGCTGCACTGGAGGTAGTTTGGTTTGAGGTGGGGTGCTGGACAGCACAGGTGTGGGTGCCATCTCTGTGCCCCATAGCAGGAGTGATCACTCAGGGTGTGAGAGGATACCCTGTTCTCTGTGCAGCATTAACACAAGGGCGGAGCAATGGTAGGGGTGGGGCTTGCTGGCTCTGTGCCTGCCAAGGCTCCATCTGCAATGGCAGTCATCAGAGGTTGAGGGGAGTACTGTACTCCTGTGTGCTGGTGGGGCAAGTAAAGCAAAACCTGCCCATGCAGACATGGGCCAGCAAAGTGATGCAGGCAGTTGTGTGGGTTTGGGGGAAGCTAATGTATGGGGATGAAATGTATGGGCTGGTACACAGCCATAGGGACTGCCTCATTGGAGCTGTCCACCAGTCAGGCATGGTCCACTGGTGCAGAAGCTATGGTGTGGGCCTCCAGGGCACCTGAGACTTCCCTGTTAGCAGGTATGACCAGGATGGGGCCCCGGGAGAGGCCAACACCAAGGAGTGTTCAGGTTGGACCAGCCGTATCTGATGTGCAATATCACCCTTCAGAGATCAGGTCCAACAGTTTCCCTAGAACCAACGTCTCTTATGGGAGCAAGCCAAGCCTAGAGAGGTGGTCATCTCTGGCCACATTCTGCTACAGATGCTCCTGCAGCACATCAGTTGGCTGCTACTCTACCACTTTGCTTGTCTCCTGGGGACTCTACCCCAGAGTGACGTGGGTCAGCAATTCCTCAGTGCAATCAGTCCAAGATGGAGGGTCTGTGCTGTGGAACTAAACCAGGGGTTCCCTGTTTGATGACAAGCAGTGGGGGATATGTGGGAACCACAGGAGACAGACTAGACTCCTCTCCTTGGGTCGACTACAGCTTGCTGGAGGTGTGGATAAGGTGCTTAGGGTTTTTGCTCCTGTTATTCCAAGGGTAGCAAGGAAGGGTCCGCTGCAGAGGCAATGGCAGAGAGATTTTCACTTGCCCCTGGAGGCTCTGTCTAGGGAGTTGCCAAGTTGCTACTGGCTTGATAACTCTGGCAAGGGGTAGCTAGAGGTCCAGGTCTGGAAGACCTGCCTGGTGAGGAGATTTCGGAATGGGGTATCTTGCTGGACTTGTCTGTATTTCTTGTACTTAACATGTCAATCTCTCTAACGAGATTGGGGAAATTTTAATAGACTACCTTCAAATATATTTTCCAAGTTTCTTATTCTCTCTTTCTCTCTCAGGAATGCTGATGAGTTGTAAATTTAGTGTCTTTACATAATTCCATATTTCTTGGATGTTTTGTTCATTTTTACTTCCTTTTTATTTTCGACTGTGTTGATTTGAAAAACTGGTCTTTGAGCCCTGAGATTCTTTCCTCAGGTTGGTCTGTTCTTCCATTAATACTTCTGATTGTATTATGAAATTCTTGTAGTGAACTTTTCTCCTCAAGAAGTTCAGTTTGAGTCTTTCTTAAAATGGGTATTGTCTTTCAGCTGTTAAACTGTTTCACTGGATGGCTTGGCTTCCTTGGATTTTCAATTTTCTCAATCTTGATGAGCTTCCTTGCCATCCAGACTCTGAATTCCACATCTGTCATTTCAGACAATTCAGACTGGTTAAGAACCCAACTGCTAGTGAGCTAACAGGCTCCTTTGGAGGTTAAGGGGATACTCTTTTTTAATGGCCAGAGTTTTTATGCTGATTCTTTCTAATCTGGGAGAGCTGGTATTCCTTTAATTCTGGTGTAAACTGAGTATAGTCCACTGGCTACATATCTGGAAGTTTTCATAAGACTAAGGGTCTGTACAGGGTCTTTGAATTTTTGCACATAATTATGTAGAGGGGAGAATTAATGATTTTTGGTGTACTGTTTTGGCTGTGATCCAGGAGATGGTGCTTGAGAGCAACAGGTTCTTAGTCACAAAGTTCCTGGCTTTTGCAGCTGTATTCTGCCATGTTAGGGAGAGAAAGGTGACCCCCCCTCACCCGGTCGGCTCATGGACCTTGGGAGAGACACCTCTGATCACTGGCACTGTGCTCACAATTTTGCTGTCATTATCATTAGGTCTTTTGGGCCACAGAGCTCCCGTGGGGAGAGGTCAGATAGGGAAATAGGCCACAGCCTTACAGGACCAGCCCTGTGGAGGGAGGCATGCCTAGGCCCCATACCAGCCTGCAAACCTGTGCAACTCATCTCTCCGTTTTCTAGGAGTGTGGGCTCCTTCCCAATTCAAGTGTCCAGCAGTTCCTGGCTTGGCACTCCTGAGCTACAGACTACAGCCCTGGGGCACCAGGACCTGCTCCTGGCTCCCTTTTCCAGACATTTGGGGTTGGGTTCCCAGTGTGGTGGGAGATCCAAAGGTTTCCCAGGCTGTCAGAATGTATTCAGGTAGAGCAAGCCACCAGGCTGTGCATCAGAGCTTCACTGAGAACACTACATACTCCCACAGGGCAGCTAGGCAGGGACCCTGGGAGGTGCTGGTGGGTAAGCTGGCCTGCAGAACAGACATGCTGTGTCCAGTGGAGAAGTTGGCCCTGTTCTCTCCCCAGCAGTTAGCTGAGGCCAGAGTCTCTCAGAGGGAGACAGGCAGCCTTGAGCAGTAGGCACTTATGGCCAGTCTCTGCCAGAGCTGCCCCAAATTCAAAGGTCCCTGGCTCTGAGCTTGCTTTAACTCCATCTCTGTCAAATCTCTGGGGAGATCCCCCTGCCATCTCACACATCTGTGGGAGTGTGGGGTCCCCTGTAGCAGCTAAGATCCTAGAGGTACATGGCAAGAGTAAGCAGACCCCCAGTCCCTTGACTCACCCCTTTCTCGGGTGCCCTTTGGGGCCAGGAATCAGCCATAGCATTTAGGCAACCCACACAGGATTCCCAGCTCCCTCTGTTTTCAGGCTCAGCAACTGTATCTTTTTTCTATTCACCTTCAGTGTTTTCTTTCTGAAGATCTGTTCAAATTTTGTTGGTGTAGTCTCTGCATGAATTACTTTTCCCAGCTGCATCTACTCAGCCATTTTGCTTACCCTCCTACCCCCCATGATTTCAGCAGCATTTCTATACACGAGTAACAATCAAGCTGAAAACCAAATCAAGAAGGTGATCCTATTTGCAATAGCTACAAAGAAAAGTACCTACAAATACAGTTAACTAAGTATATGAAAGATCTCTATAAGGAAATCTATAATGCAGTGATGAAAGAAATTATAGATGATACCAACAAATGGAAAAACGTCCAATGCTCGTGGACTGAAATATCTTTAAAATGACCATATTGCTCAAAGCAATCTACAGATTAAATACAATTCCTATCAAAATAGCAATGTCATTTTTCATAGAATTAGAAAAAAAATCCTAAAATTCACAAGGAACCAGAAAGAGCCCACGTGGCCAAAGCAATCTTAAGCAAACAAGAAAATAAAAAATTTAAAGCAGGAGGTATTACACTATGTGACTTTAAATTATATTACAAGGCTATAATATCCAAAGCAACATGCTACTCATATAAAAACAGACACATAGATCAGCAGAACAGAATAGAGAACCCTGAAATAAAGCCACATACCTACAGCCAACTGATCTCTAACAAGGTTGACAAAAGCATAGGCTGGGGAAAGATCACTCTAGTTTAAAAATGGTGCTGGGAGAATTGGATAGCCCTGTGCAGGAGAATCAGTCTGGACCCATCTCTCTCACCAAATACAAAAATTAACTCAAGATAGATTAAAGATTTAAATGTCAGAACTGAAACTATAAACATTCTAGAAGAAAATCTCAGAAAAACTTTTCTGGACATAGGTTTAATCAAAGAATTCATGACAAAGTCCTTGAAAGCAAATGCAGCAGAAACAACAAAATACAAATGAGACATAGTTAAACTAGAAAGCCTCTGCACAGCAAAAGAGATAATCAACAAACACACAACCTACAGAATGGGAAAAATATTTGCAAAATAAAATATGAATCTGATAAAAGATTAATATCCAGAATTTACAAGGAACTCAAACAATTCAACAAGGATAAAACAAATAATCCCGTTAAAAAGTGCACAAAGGACATGAACATTTTTAATGGTCAATAAGCATATGAAAAAATGCTCAACATCACTGATGTTCAGAGAAAAACAAATTGAAACTACAATAAGATGATATCTTACACTAGTCAGAATGGCCATTATTAAATCATCAACAAATAACAGATATTGATGAGGATATGGAGAAAAGAGAACACTTACTTACTTATTACTAAGTTAGTACAACCTCTATGTAATATAGTATGGAGATTTCCCAGAAAACTAAAAATAGAACTACCATTCAATCCAGCAAACTCACTACTGCATGTCTACCTAAAGGAAATCATTATAGCAAAAAGATACCTGCATTTGCATGTTTATAGGACCACTCTTCACAAAGACAAAGATAGGAAATCAACCTAAGTATCCATCAACAGATGACTGGATAAAGGACACACACACACACACACACACACACACAAACACATCATGGAATACTACCCAGCCATAAAAAGAATAAAATGTATTTTGCAGCAACATGGGTGGAACTGGAGGCTATTATCTTATGTAAAATAACTGAGAAACAGAAAGTTAGATGCTGCCTGTTCTCACCTAAAAATGGGACCTAAATAACGTACACACATGGTCGTAAAGTGTAGAATGATAGACAATGGAAATGCAGAAGTGTGAGAGAGTGGGGGGTGGAGGTGGATGGTGAGAAATTAACTAATGGGTACAGTGTACACTATTCAGGTGATGGTTATACCAAAGGTCCAGACTTCACCACTATGCAATATATCCATGTAACTAATCTGCACTTGCACCCCCTAAATCAATATTAACAATAAAATGATTGTATAAGTAGAAAAGCATGAAAAAGACATTGTAGGATAAATTTGATACTAGTAGAAGAAATATTTTCCTTTGGAAGAATGAAAAATAAGAAAATAATGTGTGCAATGGCAATAATCTCATTAAAAGTATATAAATAAAAAGATAACTGGTTTAAACAAAGTAATAAAAATGTTCATGTGGTTTATAATGTATGCAGCAGTAAAATGTATGGCACAAACACCAGAAAAAAATGAACAGGGTGTGGGGACGGAAAGAAAATTGAAGTATACTATTGTAAAAGTCTTAAACTGCCTGTGAAGTGATATCTCATTATTTGAAGGTAGTCTGTGATATAAAGATGTATATTGTAAACCCTGAAGCAATCACTAAAAACTAAAGTTTAAAGTTAAGATAAATAAATAATCAATAGAAGAAATGAAATGAAATTATAAAAAAAATTCAACCCAATAGAATGCAAAAAAGGACAAAAAGCAACAGATCAGATGGAGCACATAAAAAGCAAGACTGTATATTTAAACACAAATCATATTGATAATTACATCAATACAATATTAAACACTCCAATAAAAAAAAATACTGTGAACTTGATGAAAAAGCAAGAACCAATGACATGTTGTTTACAAGAAACTAATTTTAAACATGAAGATACAGATAGGTTAAAAATAAATAGTGGGAAAATGATATATGATGGAAACATTAATCATAACAAAGCTGGAATATTAGCAGTGATAAAAGGAGATATGACACAAGAATCAACTTACCAAAAAAAGATATGTAGCTAGCAAAATAATTTTGAAATACATTATGAATGAATCCATGAAAAAAATATAAATGACCTGAGAAGGCAAATAGGCAAATCCATTATTACAGAGATTTCAATACTTATATCTCACTCACTGAGAGAACAAGAAAGCAAGATCAGTAAAGACACAGAACAATGAATAACACTGTCAACCAACTTGACCTAACATCTATAGAATATTCCATCAAAAAATAGCAGAATACACATTTGTTTCATGCACACATGGAATAATTACCACAAATTATTATTTATGGACTATAAAACAATTCTCAAGAAATTTTAAAATATTAATATTCACTGTCAAAATATTAAATTAGAAATTAACATAAGAAAGGTATCTAGTAAATACTGAAACAGCAATTTTAAAACAAACCTATATAACCCATGGGTCAAGAAAAATCACAAAAAAATGAATGAAAATAAAAACAACATTAAACTTAGAGCTGTGAGTACAGTGAAATTTATAGCTTTAGATGCTGCTATTTAAAAAAGATATAAAACCAATACCTTAAGAAACTAGAAAATGGTCTTAATAAGACTATTACGGAGGTAATCAGGAGGAAATAATAAAGCTAGAAGCATAAATCAGCAAATGAGAAAAAGAAAATGCAGAATATCAGTAAAGGCAAAAAGTGATGATTTGAAAAGACCAAGAGTTGCTGGTGAGGTGGCCAAATAGGAACAGCTCTGGTCAGCAACTCCCAGCAAGATCGACACAGAAGGTGGGTGATTTCTGCATTTCCAACTAAAGTACCATATTCACCTCATTGTGACTGGCTGGACAGTGGGTGAAGCCCAAGGAGGGCAAGCTGAAGCAGAGTGGGGCGTCGCCTCACTCGGGAAGCGCAAGGGGTCAGGAAACTTCTTCTGCAAGCCAAGGGAAGCCCTTAGGAACTGTAGCGTACACTTTAGTCCAGATACTGCGCTTTTCCCACAGTCCTCACAACCACAGACCGGGAGATACCTCCCAGTGCCTACACCACCAGGGCCCTGGGATTCCAGCACAAAACTGGGTGGCTGAGCAGACACTGAGCTAGCTGCAGGAGTTTTTTCCTTTCATACCGCAGTGGCGCCTGGAAAGTCAGCAAGACACAACTGTTCACTGCCCCAAAAAGGGGGCTAAAACCAGGGAGCCAAGTAGTCTGGCTTGCTGGGTCCCACCCCAATGGAACCCAACAAGCTAAGATCCACTGGCTTGAAATTATTGCACCAGCACAGCAGTCTAAGCCCCACCTGAGACACTTGAACCTTGTAGGGGGAGGAGCATCTGCCATTGCTGAGGCTTGAGAAGGTGGTTTCACCCTTGCAGTGTAAACAAAGCCACTGGGAAGTTTGAACAGGGTTGAGCCAACCCAACTCAGCAAGGTCACTGTGGCCAGACTGCCTCAGGCAAGAGAAAGAAATAAAAGGTATTCAATCAGGAAAAGAGGAAGTCAAATTGTCTCTGTTTGCAGATGACATGATTGTATATTTAGAAAACCCCATTGTCTCAGCCCAAAATTTCCTTAAGCTGATAAGCAACTTCAGCAAAGTCTTAGGATACAAAATCAATGTGCAAAAATCACAAGCATTCCTATATACCAATAACAGACAAACAGAGAGCCAAATTATGAGTGAACTCCCATTCACAACTGCTACAAAGAGAATAAAATACCTAGGAATACAACGTATGAGGGATGTGGAGGACCTCTTCAAGGAGAACCACAAACCACTGCTCAGTGAAATATAAGAGGACACAAACAAATGGAAAAACATTCCATGCTCATGGACAGAAAGAATCAATATCGTCAAAATGGCCATACTGCCCAAAGTAATTTATACATTCAATGCTACTGCCATCACGCTACCTTTGACTTTCTTCAGAGCATTGGAAAAAACTACTTTAAATTTCATGTGGAACCAAAAAAGAGCCTGCATAGCCAAGACAATCCTAAGCAAAAAGAACAAAGCTGGAGGCATCACACTACCTAACTTCAAACTATACTACAAGGTTTCAGTAACCAAAACAGCATGGTACTGCTACCAAAACAGAGAGATAGACCAATGGAACAGAACAGAGGCCTCAGAAATAACACCACACATCTACAACCATCTGATCTTTGACAAACCTGACAAAAACAAGCAATGGGGAAAGGATTTCCTATTTAATAAATGGTGTTAGGAAAACTGGCTAGTCATACGCAGAAAGCTGAAAATGGATCCCTTCCTTACACCTTATACAAAAATTAACTCAAGATGGATGAAAGACTTAAACATAAATCTAAAACCATAAAAACTCCAGAAGAAAGCCTAGGCAATACCATTCAGGACATAGGCATGGGCAAAGACTTCATGACTAAAACACCAAAAGCAATGGCAACAAAAGCCAAAATTGACAAATAGCATCTGATTAAAGAGCTTCTGTACAGCAAAAGAAACTATCATCAGAGTGAACAGGCAACCTACATAAAGGGAAAAAGTTTTTGCAATCTATCCACTTGACAAAGGGGTAATATCCAGAATCTACAAAGAACTTAAACAGATTTACAAGATAAAACCACCCCATCAAAAAGTGGGCAAAGGATATGAACAGACACTTCTCAAAAGAAGACATTTATGCAGCCAACAAATATATGAAAAAATGCTCATCATTACTGGTCATTAGAGAAATCCAAATGAAAACCACCATGAGATACCACCTCACGCCAGTTAGAATGGCGATCATTAAAATCTCAGGAAACAACAGATGCTGGAAAGAATGTAGAGAAATAGCAATGCTTTTACACTGTTGGTGGGAGTGTAAATTAGTTCAACCATTGTAGAAGACAATTGGTGATTCCTCAGGGATCTAGAACTAGAAATACCATTAGACCTAGCAATCCCATTACTAGGTATATACCCAAAGGATTGTAAATCATTCTCTTATAAAGACACATGCACACGAATGTTTATTGCAGCACTGTTCACAATAACAAAGACTTGGATCCAACCCAAATGCCTACCAATGATAGATTGGATAAAGAAAATGTGGCACATATACACCATGGAATACTATGCAGCCATAAAAAAGGATGATTTCATGTCCTTTGCAGGGACATGGATGACACTGGAAACCATCATTCTCAGCAAACTAACACAAGAACAGAAAACCAAACACTGGGTGTTCTCACTCATAAGTGGGAGTTGAACAATGAGAACACATGGACGCAGGGAGTGGGACATCACACACTGGGGCCTGTTGTGGGGTGGGGGACTAGGGGAGGGATTGCATTAGGAGAAATACCTAATGTAGATGATGGGTTTATGGGTGCAGCAAACCACCATGGCACATGTATACCAATGGAACAAGCCTGCGTGTTCTGCACATGTACCCCAGAACTTAAAGTAAATTTAAAAAAAGAAAAAAAAGACCAATACATTTGTAAACTTCAGCTAGAATAATCAAGAGAAAAAAGAAAAACCACATGTTATCAAAATCAGTAATAAAAGAAGCACTAGCATTTATACAGATTCTACAGACATTTAAAGGACGGTCAGGGAATATGATGAAAAACTTTATGACAATAAATATGACTAAGAACTTTCATTCAATTGACAAATTTCTTAAAAGGAAAAAAAGGCCAAATGAACTTAAGATACAGAAAATCTAAACAGACCTATAACTTTTCAAAAACTTAATTTGTAATTAAAACCTGCAAGCCAAAATAACTTTATTGGTGAATTCTAGCAAACAAGGAAGAAATCATATAATCCTAAACAGATTCTTTATGAAAATAAAGCGGGCAACACTTCACAACTCACATTAGGAGTCCCCCATTACTCTGATATCAGAACCAGATAAAGACATAAAACTATAAATGAATATCTCGGTGGATATTGATGCAAAACCCCATGCCTATTAGCAAACATATCTGGATACCTCAAATGATCAGAATAAAGAAGAAAGCCCATATAAAGATTTCCATATATGCAGAAAAAGTATTGGACAACACTCAACACCTACTCATGGTTAAAAACAAATTCTTAGCAAACAGAATATAAAAGGAAACTTTTTCAGTCAGATAAACTGTATCTACAAAAATCCCAAAACTTTCCCTAGTTAATATTGCATTCTCTAGTTAATGTGGCACTGGAAGTCGTAGGCAATGCAATGAGTTAATAAAAAGAGATTAAAGACATTATATTGGAAAAGAAAAAATAAAAGTATCTACTTACAATAACAGGACTGTTTGTAAAGAAAATCCCAAGCAATCTAATCAAATATTAACAAGTTACAAGAATAAGTGAATTTACAATGTTGTAGGAGAGAAGTACTAACAGCAACGAGACCATTACATTTTAAAAATACCATTTATAGTAGCATTAAAAATAAAATACTTAAAGGTAGGAGAACTGCTTGCATCTGAGAGGCAGAAGGTGCAGTGAATTGAGATTGCGACACTGCACTCCAGCCTGGGTGACAGAACAAGACTGTTTCAAAAAATAAAAAAATAAAATAAAATAATAAAATACTTAGAGGTACATTTAACAACATATGTATTAAATTGTACATTAAACTACAAAATATTGCTGAAATTAAAGAAGACCTGCAAGAGAGGCGTGCCCAAGATGGCCAAATAGGACCAGCTCCAGCCTCCAGCTCCCAGCATGAGCAACACAGAAGACAGGTGATTTCTGCATTTTCAACTGAGGTACCGGGTTCATCTCACTGGGTTGTGTTGGACAGTTGGCGCTGGTCCACCGGTACAGCCCGTTCAGCAAGAGCTGAAGCAGGGCGAGGCACCTCCACATCTGGGAAGTGCAAGGGGGAAGGGAATTCCTTTTCCTAGCCAAAGGAAATTGAGACACACAACACCTGGAAAATCGGGTAACTCCCACCCTAATACTGCACTTTACCAAGGGTCTCAGCAAATGGCACAGCAGGAGATGATATCCCACACCTGGACCAGAGGGTCCCACGCCCACAGAGCCTCCCTCATTGCTAGCACAGCAGTCTGAGATCTAACTGCAAGGTGGCAGGGAGGCTGGGGGAGGGGCGCCCATCATTGCTGAGGCTTAAGTAGGTAAACAAAGCCACTGGGAAGCTCGAATTGGGTGGAGCCCACCACAACTCAAGGGGCTGGCCTGCCTCTGTAGGCTCCTCCTCTGGGGACAGGGCATAGCTAAACAAAAAGCAGCAGAAACCATGGCAGAGGTAAATGCGCCCATCT
>NW_012103465.1:3429376-3432107 GCF_000951045.1 Mandrillus leucophaeus
TGTCCATCAGTGACAGACTGGATTAAGAAAATGTGGCACATATACACCATGGAATACTATGCAGCCATAAAAAAGGATGAGTTCGTGTCCTTTGTAGGGACATGGATGCAGCTGGAAACCATCATTCTCAGCAAACTTTCGCAAGAACAGAAAACCAAATACCACATGTTCTCACTCATAGGTGGGAACTGAACACTTGGACACAGGAAGGGGAACATCACACACCAGGTCCTATTGTGGGGAGGGGGTTGGGGGGAGGGATAGCATTAGGAGACATATCTAATGTAAATTATGAGTTAATGGGTGCAGCACACCAACATGGCTCATGTATACATAGGTAACAAACCTGCATGTCGTGCACATGTACCTTAGAACTTAAAGTATAATAAAATAAATACATGAATATATATATAAATAAAAGAAATAATAGAGAAGAACATGGAAATATGAAATAACCAAAAAAAGACCTGCAAAAATGGAAAATATATAATACCATGTTCATGGATCTCAAGGCTCAATTCTCCTCAAACTGATCTGTAGATTCAATGCTATCCCTATCAAAATCCCCAAAAAGTGTTGTAAAAAATAGCAAACTGTTTCTAAAATTTATATGAAAATACAAAGGCCCAAGAATAGCCAATTCAACTCTGGAAAAGAAGAAAAGGGTTGGAGAACTTACACTATTTAAAGATGTAATATAAATCTACAATAATCAAGAACGTGTGGTATTGGCATAAATATTAATGTAAAGATTAATGAAAAAAAGAATGTCAGAAATAAACCCACTCACATATATTGTCAACTGACTTTTGTAAGGCATAGCCTTTATAATAAATTTACTGGAACTACTGGTTAAGAATTTGTAGGAAACAAACAAAAAAAAAGACCCTGACTTCCATTTTCACCATACAGAAAAATGAACTCAAATGTATCACAGACCTAACATAAAAGCTAAAATTATAAAACTTCCAGAAGAAAATGTGGGAGAAAATCTTAAGAAATTCGTAATAAGCTAAAATTTAAAGTGAAACACCTAAGTTCCTTCAAATAACTGGAAAGACTTCCCAAGTTCCTTCAAATAACTGGAAAGACTTCCCAAGAAGGACTAGTACAAATAAACCCAGACTGCGAAGACTACAATACATACCTAACTCTTGAGTGCTCAGATACTAATAAACATCCACAAGCATCAAGACTACCCAGGAATACGTGAGCTCACCAAAGGAACTAAATAAGGCACCAGGGGCCAATCCCAGAGGGACAGAAGTATGTGACCTTTCAGATAGAGAATTCAAAAGAGCTGTTTTGAGGAAACTCAAGTAAATTAAAAATAAAACAGAAAAGAAATTCAGAATTCTAACAGATAAATTTAACAAAGAAATTGAAATAAAAAGAATAAAGTAGAAATTCTGGAGTAGAAAAATGCAGTTGACATACTGAAGATTGCACCAGTCTCTTAATAGCAGACTCGATCAAGCAGAATAATTAGTGTGATTGAAGACAGGCTATCTGAAAATACAGAGTCAGAGAAGACAAAAGAAAAATGAATTAAAAAAAATAAATCAGGCCTACAGGCTCTAGAAAATAGCCCGAAAAGGGCAAATCTAAAAGCTCTTGGCCTTAAAAGGAGGGGGCGGAGTGTAGAATGTTTTTCAAAGAGATAACAGATAATTTCCCACACCTATAGAAAGAGGTCAGTATTCAAGTACAAGAAGGTTACAGAACACTAAGTATATTAAAACCAAAGAAGATTGCCTCAAGGTATTTAATAATCAAACTCCCAAAGGTCAAGGATAAAGGGTCCTAAAAGTGTGTCTGAAATTGGTGAGTTCTCGGTTTCACTGACTTCAAGAACGAAGCCGCATACCCTCGCGGTGGGTGTTACACTTCTTAAAGATAGTGTGTCTGGAATTTGTTTCTTCTGATGTTCAGACAGGTTCAGAGTTTCTTCCTTCTGGTGGGTTTGTGGTGTCGCTGGCTTCAGGAGTGAAGCAGCAGACCTTCGCGGTGAGTGTTACAGCTCTTAAGGCAGCACGTCTGGAGTTGTTCATTCCTCCCAGTGGGTTTGTGGTCTTGCTGGCCTCAGGAGTGAAGTTACAGACCTTTGCAGTGAGTGTCACAGCTCATAAAGGCAGTGCAGACCCAAAGAGTGAGCAGCAGCAAGATTTATTACAAAGAGTGAAAGAACAAAGCTTCCACGGCACAGAAAGGGACCTGAGCAGGTTGCCACTGCTGGCTTGGGCAGCCTGCTTTTATTCCCTTGTATGACCGCACCCACATCCTGCTGATTGGTCCATTTTACAGAGAGCTGATAGGTCTATTTTACAGAGAGCTGATTGGTCCGTTTTGACAGAGTGCTGATTTGTGCATTTATAATCCCTAAGCTAGACACAGAGTGCTGATTGGTGTGTTTACAATCCTTTAGCTAGACACAGAGTGCTAGACAGAAAACTTCTCCAAGTCTTCACCAGACTAGCTAAATACAGAGTACTGATTGGTGTATTTACAAATCTTGAGCTAGACACAGAGTGCTGATTGGTGTATTTACAACTCCTTAGCTAGACATAAAGGTTCTCCATGTTCCCACTAGACTCAGGAGCCCAGCTGGCTTCACCTAGTGGATCCCGCACCAGGGCCACAGGTGGAGCTGCCCGCCAGTCCTGCACCGTGCACACGCACTCCTCAGCCCTTGGGCAGTTGATGGGATCAGGCCTCCTGAAGCAGGGGGTGG
>NW_012103465.1:3432157-3433766 GCF_000951045.1 Mandrillus leucophaeus
CTTTGAAGAGAGCAGTGGATCTCCCAGCACGGAGGTTGAGATCTGAGAATGGACAGACTGCTTGCTCAAGTGGGTCCCTGACCCCTGAGTAGCCTAACTGGGAAACATCCCTCACTAGGTGCAGACCAAAACCTCACACCTCACACAACTGGGTACACCCCTGAGACGAACCTTCCAGAGCAAGAATCAGACAGCAACACTCGCTGTTCAGCAATATTCTATCTTCTGCAGCCTCCACTGCTGATACCTAGGCAAAGAGCGTCTGGAGTGAACCTCAAGCAAACTCCAACAGACGTACAGCTGAGGGTCCTGACTGTTAGAAGGAAAACTAACAAACCAAAAGGTCACCCACAACAAAACCCCATCAGTACATCACCATCATCAGAGACTAAAGGCAGAGAAAACCACAAAGATGGGGAAAAAGCAGTGCAGAAAAGCTGGAAAATCAAAAAATCAGAGCACATCTCCCCCTCCAAAGGAATGCAGCTCATCGCCAGCAATGGAACAAAGCTGGAGGGAGAATGACTTTGACGAGTCAAGAGAAGAAGGCTTCAGTCGATCAAACTTCTCAGAACTAAAGGAAGAACTACGTAACCAACACAAAGAAACTAAAAACCTTGAAAAAAGATTTGATGACTGGCTAACTAGAATAACCAATGTAGAGAGGTCCTTAAAAGAACTGATAGAGATGAAAACCATAACACAAGAACTACATGACAAATGTACAAGCTTCAGTAACCAACTCGATCATCTGGAAGAGAGAGTATCAGCAAATGAAGATCAAATGAATGAAATGAAGCTAGAAGAGAAGTTTAGAGAAAAAAGAGTAAAAAGAAATGAACAAAGCCTCCAAAAATAGGGAATTATGTGAAAAGACCAAATCTACGTCTGATTGATGTGTCTGAAAGTGACGGGGAAAATGGAACCAAGTTGAAAAACACTCTTCAGGATATCATCCAGGAGAACTTCCCCAACCTAGCAAGGCAGGATAACATTCAAATTCAGGAAATACAGAGAACGCCACAAAGATACTCCTCGAGAAGAGCAACTCCAAGATACATAATTTTCACATACACTAAAGATGAAATGAAGGAAAAAATGTTAAGGGCAGCCAGAGAGAAAGGTCGGGTTACACACAAAGGGAAGCCCATCAGACTAACAGCAGATCTCTCCACAGAAACTCTACAAGCCAGAAGAGAGTGGGAGACAATATTCAACATTCTTAAAGAAAAGAATTTTCAACCCAGAATTTCATATCCACCCAAAATCAGGTTCATAAGTGAAAGAGAAATAAAATCCTTTACAGACAAGCGAATGCTTAGAGATTTTGTCACCACCAGGCCTGCCCTACAAGAGATCCTGAATGAAGAACTAACATGGAAAGGAACAACAGGTACCAATCATTCCAAAAACATGTCAAAATGTAAAGTCCATCGATGCTAGGAAGAAACTGCATCAACTAGCGAGCAAAATAACCAGCTAATTAGGATCAAGCTCACACATAACAATATTAACCTTCAATGTAAATGGAGTAAATGGTCCAATTAAAAGACACAGACGGGCAAATTGGATAAAGAGTCAAGACCCATCAGTTTGCTGTATTCAGGAG
>NW_012103465.1:3433816-3440506 GCF_000951045.1 Mandrillus leucophaeus
AAGACTACCCAGGAATACGTGAGCTCACCAAAGGAACTAAATAAGGCACCAGGGGCCAATCCCAGAGGGACAGAAGTATGTGACCTTTCAGATAGAGAATTCAAAAGAGCTGTTTTGAGGAAACTCAAGTAAATTAAAAATAAAACAGAAAAGAAATTCAGAATTCTAACAGATAAATTTAACAAAGAAATTGAAATAAAAAGAATAAAGTAGAAATTCTGGAGTAGAAAAATGCAGTTGACATACTGAAGATTGCACCAGTCTCTTAATAGCAGACTCGATCAAGCAGAATAATTAGTGTGATTGAAGACAGGCTATCTGAAAATACAGAGTCAGAGAAGACAAAAGAAAAATGAATTAAAAAAAATAAATCAGGCCTACAGGCTCTAGAAAATAGCCCGAAAAGGGCAAATCTAAAAGCTCTTGGCCTTAAAAGGAGGGGGCGGAGTGTAGAATGTTTTTCAAAGAGATAACAGATAATTTCCCACACCTATAGAAAGAGGTCAGTATTCAAGTACAAGAAGGTTACAGAACACTAAGTATATTAAAACCAAAGAAGATTGCCTCAAGGTATTTAATAATCAAACTCCCAAAGGTCAAGGATAAAGGGTCCTAAAAGTGTGTCTGAAATTGGTGAGTTCTCGGTTTCACTGACTTCAAGAACGAAGCCGCATACCCTCGCGGTGGGTGTTACACTTCTTAAAGATAGTGTGTCTGGAATTTGTTTCTTCTGATGTTCAGACAGGTTCAGAGTTTCTTCCTTCTGGTGGGTTTGTGGTGTCGCTGGCTTCAGGAGTGAAGCAGCAGACCTTCGCGGTGAGTGTTACAGCTCTTAAGGCAGCACGTCTGGAGTTGTTCATTCCTCCCAGTGGGTTTGTGGTCTTGCTGGCCTCAGGAGTGAAGTTACAGACCTTTGCAGTGAGTGTCACAGCTCATAAAGGCAGTGCAGACCCAAAGAGTGAGCAGCAGCAAGATTTATTACAAAGAGTGAAAGAACAAAGCTTCCACGGCACAGAAAGGGACCTGAGCAGGTTGCCACTGCTGGCTTGGGCAGCCTGCTTTTATTCCCTTGTATGACCGCACCCACATCCTGCTGATTGGTCCATTTTACAGAGAGCTGATAGGTCTATTTTACAGAGAGCTGATTGGTCCGTTTTGACAGAGTGCTGATTTGTGCATTTATAATCCCTAAGCTAGACACAGAGTGCTGATTGGTGTGTTTACAATCCTTTAGCTAGACACAGAGTGCTAGACAGAAAACTTCTCCAAGTCTTCACCAGACTAGCTAAATACAGAGTACTGATTGGTGTATTTACAAATCTTGAGCTAGACACAGAGTGCTGATTGGTGTATTTACAATTCCTTAGCTAGACATAAAGGTTCTCCATGTTCCCACTAGACTCAGGAGCCCAGCTGGCTTCACCTAGTGGATCCCGCACCAGGGCCACAGGTGGAGCTGCCCGCCAGTCCTGCACCGTGCACACGCACTCCTCAGCCCTTGGGCAGTTGATGGGATCAGGCCTCCTGAAGCAGGGGGTGGTGCTTGTCGAGGAGGCTTGGGCTGCCCAGGAGCCCACAGCAGAGGGAGGGGGAGGCTCGGGCATGGCAAGCTGCAGGTCCTGAGCCCTGCCCCGTGGGGAGGCAGCTGAGGCCCGGGGAGAATTTGAGCACAGTGCTGGCAGGCCAGCACTGCTGAGGGACCCGGCGCACCCTCTGCAGCTGCTGGTCCCGGTGCTAAGCCCCTCACTGCCCAGGGCTGGCAGTGCCAGCCAGCAGCTCCGAGTGCAGGGGCCTGCCGAGCCCATGCCCACCCGGAACTCACGCTGGCCCACCAGCCCTGGTTCCCACTTGCGCCTCTCCCTCCACACCTCCCCACAAGCAGAGGGAGCTGGCTCCAGCCTTGGCCAGCCCAGAGAGGGGCTCCCATAGTGCAGCAGCAGGCTGAAGGGCTCCTAAAGCATAGCCAGAGTGGACGCTGAGGCTGAGGCGGCACCAAGAGCGGGTGAGGGCTGGCGAGGGCTGCCAGCACGCTGTCTCAAAAGCAGCAAGAGAAAAGAAACAAACAAGATATTAATACAATGGAACTTCAACATGTCTGGTAACAGACTTTTCAGTGAAAACCTTACAGGCCAGGAGACAGTGGCATGACATATTTAAAGTGTCGAACAAAAGAAAACCTTTTGCCCTATGAGAGTATATCTGCCAAAATATTCTAGAAACATGAAGGAGAAATACTTTCCCAGTCAAAAAAATAAAAGAAGAAAAAAAATGCTGAGGAGCTGCATCAATACAAGATCTGTCCCACAAAAAATAAGAACATTCTTCAACCTAAAAGGATGTTAATGACCAAGAAGAAATCATCTGAACATGCAAAACTAACTGGTAATAGTAGGCACACAGAAAAAAACAGAATATTGTAACTGTTACTATGGTGTACAAACTACTCATATGTAGAAAGATGAAAAATGATCAAAATAATGACAAGAACTTTTCAAGACACAGACAGTATAATAAGATATAAATAGAAACAACAAAAACGTAATGAGTACACAAAGTTAAAGTACAGAATTATTAGTTTTCCTTTTGCTTGTTTGTTTATGCATCAGTATTACATTGTCATGACTTTAAAGTAATGGATTATATTATTTGCAAGCCTCATGGTAACCTAAAATCTAAAAACATACAACAGATACACAAAAAATCAAAATGCAAGAAATTAAAATATACCAACCAAGAAAATCTCCTTCACTAAAAGGAAGATAGGAAGAAAGAAAAGGCAGAGAAGATCACAAAACAACCAATAAATATACAACAAAATGGTAGGAGTAAGTCCCTACTTATCAATAACAAAATTATGTGATAACAATAACAAAAACAAAAAGAATGTGAATCTAAACTCCCCATTTAAAAGACATGGAGTGTCAGAATGGATTTTTTTTTTTAAAGGATATAACAATCTTTTGCCTACAAGAAACACACTTTTGTGTACACAGACATACATAGACTCAAAATAAAGGGATAGAAAAAGATCTTCCATGCCAATGGAAACCAAAAACAAGCAGGAGTGACTATATTTACAGCAGACAAATTAGGTTTCAAAATAAAAACTATAAAAAGAGAGAAGATCACTATATAATATTAAAGGGGTCAATTCAGTAAGAAGATATAACAATTGTAAACATATATGCATCCAATGCTGGAGCACCCAGATGTATAAAGCAAACATTGTTGGAGGTAATGAGAGACCCCCAAATACATTAAAATTTCAAGACTTCAACAACCCACTTTCAGCACTAGACAGATCATCTGGACAGAAGATCAACAGGACAGATTATCCAGACAGAAAATCAACAAAGAAACATTGGACTTTATCTGCACTATAGAACAAATGGACCTAATAGGTATTTACAGAACACTTCATCCAACAGCTACAGAATACATTCCTCTCCTTAGCACGTGGATCATCCTCAAGAACAGACCACATGTGGCCAGGTGTGGTAGCTCACGCCTGTAACCCCAGCACTTTGGGAGGCCAGGGCAGGTGGATCACCTGAGGTCAGGAGTTTGAGACCAACCTGGTCAACATGGTGAAACCCTGTCTCTACAAAAAATACAAAAATTAGCTAGGTGTGGTGGTGGGTGCCTGTAATCCCAGCTACTCAGGAGGCTGAGGCAGGAGAATCACTTGAACCCAGGGGGTGGAGGTTGCAGTAAGCTGAGATCGCTCCACGGCACCCCAGCCTGGGCAGCAAGAGTAAAACTCTGTCTCAAAAAAAAAAAAAAAAAAAAACATTAGGCCACGAAACAAATCTTAAAACATTCCAAAAAACTGAAATTATATCATGTATCTTCCCTGACCACAATAAAATAAAACTAGAAAGCAAAAGCAAAAGGAAATTTGGAAACTATACAAACACATGGAAAATAAACAACATGCTCCTGAATGACCAGTGGGTCAACGAAGAGATTAAAAACAAAATTTTAAAATTTCCAGAAACAAAAATAATGTAAACCCAATATACCAAACCTATGTGATATAGTGAAAGCAGTACTAAGAGAGAAGAATACAGCTAAAAGTGAAGTGCCTACATCAAAAAGGCAAAACTTAAACAACCTAATGATACATCTTAAACAAACAGAAAAGCAACAGCAAGCCAAACCCAAATAGAAGAAAATAAATAAATAATAAACATCATAGCATAAATAAGTGGAATTGAAATGAATACAAAAGATCAATGAAACAAAAAGTTGGTTTTTAAAAGTCAAACAAAACTGACAAACCTTTAGCCAGACTAACTTAGATAAAAAGTGACAAGACACAAATAAATAAAATTAGAGATATAAAAGGAGAAATTACAACTGATACTGCAGAAATTAAAAGGATCATTAGAGGCCACAATGAGCAACTATATGCCAACAAACTGGAACACCTACAAGAAATGGATAAATTCCTATACACATACAACTTACCAAGATTAAAACATGAAGAAATCCAAAATCTGTGAACAGACCAGTAACACATAATAAGATCGAAGCTACTATAAAAACTCTCCAAGCAAAGAAAAGCTCAGGACCAATAATTTCACTGCTGATTTTAACATTTAAAGGAAAATTAATACCAACTCTACTCAAACTAATCCAAAAAGTAGACATGGAGGGAATACTTTCAAACTCATTCTATGAGACCAATGTTACTCTGATACCAAAACCAAATAAAGGCACATAAAAAAAAGGTAAACTATAGGCCATTATCTCTGATGAACACTGATGCAAAAATCCTCAACAAAATACTAGTAAACCAAATGCAACAACACATTAAAAAATCATTCATCATGACCAAGGAGTATTTATTCCAGGAATGCAAGAATGGTTCAACATCTGCAAATCAATCATCGTGATATATCAACAGAATGAAGGACAAAAACCATATGACCATTTCAACTGATGTACAAAGAGCATTTGATAAAAATAAAAACCTCTCATGCTAAAACCCCTCAAAAAATTGAGTATAGAAAGAACATACCTCAACATAATGAAAGCCATATATGACAGACCCACAGCTAGTATCGCACTGAATAGGGAATATGAAATAGGAAATAGGGAAAAACTGAAAATCTTGAATATCTGGAACCTGACAAGGTTATCCACTTTCACCACTGTTATTCAACATAGTACTGGAAGTCCAAGCTACAGCAATCAGACAAGAGAAAGAAACAAAGGACATCCAAATTGGAAAGAAGTGAGTAAAACCATCCTTATTTACAGGTGCCAAGATTTCATATTGGGAAAAACTTAAAGACTCCACACACACACACACACACACACACACACACACACACACACAAAACTATTAGAACTCATAAGCAAATTCAGTAAAGTTGCAGGATACAAAATCAATAGACAAAAATAACTACCATTTCTATATATCAAGAGCAAACAATATGAAAAAGAAATTATGAAGGTAAACCCAGCACTTTGGGAGGCAAAGGTGGGAGGCCAGGAGCCCGCAGACCAGCCTGGGCAACACAACAAGACTCTGTCTCTACAAAAAAATATAAAAAATTAGCCAGGTAGTGGAGTGGTATGAACCTGTAGTCCTAGCTACTCAGGAGGCTGAGGTGGGAGGATCACTTGAGCCCAGGAGGTTGAGGCTGTAGTGAGCTGTGATCACACTACTGCATTCCAACCTAGGCAACAGATCCTGCCTCAAAAAAAAAAAAAAAAGGATAATTTCTACTTAAGATTTTATTGACATCAGTAGTCCTGAGCAGTAGTCCTGTTAGGATTAAAATCTTGATCCACTTCTACCACTAACAAGTAACTTAACACGGACCCTCAATAAGTTGCTTAATATCAAGGTATCTCAGATTTCTTTTTTTCAATTTGGGATTGCTCTAAGGAGTCTATAAATGTGAGTATTCTATCAAAATGTACCACATCATTAGTGCAATTTTAAATATTAAAAGGCAGATGTCAAACCAAAAAGCAAATTAAATAGAACCCAACATACAAATTATTAGTGTGTAGGGAAGTATATAGCTATGCAAATAACACACTTGGTTAATATAATTTTCTAATTGGGACTTCTGATGTGTGTATATAAGTAAGCTAACTTTATTCTTCAACTACAAGTACAGAACCACACCCTTTCAAACTGAATCATGTACATGGCTGTATTTTAGCCAAAACATAGACAACATGCAGCATTTTCATCTAACGCTTAGCAGACCTACTCTACCACTGAACCATACATAATATTATCTGTTTTTATATCTACATGGGGAGCTCCCTATATTTACAGATAACGGAACACAGACTGTACCCTGGAACTGATTAAAAACATTCAAAAATTTTTTTTATTTTTTTTATTAAAGTTCTAGGGTACATGTGCACAATGTGCAGGTTTGTTACATATGTATACATGTGCCATGTTGGTGTGCTGCACGCATTAACTCATCATTTACATTAGGTATATCTCCTAACGCTATCCTTCCCCCCTCCCCCCTCCCCACATTAGGCCCCAGTGTGTGATGTTCCCCTTCCTGTGTCCAATGATTCCATTCAGTTTCCACCTATGAGTGAGAACATGCAGTGTTTGGCCTGTTCACTCTGATGGTAGTTTCTTTTGCTGTGCAGAAACTCTTTAGTTTAATTAGATCCCATTTGTCAATTTTGGCTTTTGTTGCCGTT
>NW_012103465.1:3442056-3443108 GCF_000951045.1 Mandrillus leucophaeus
CAGAACTTCCAGCACTATGTTGAATAGGAGTGGTGAGAGAGGGCATTCCTGTCTTGTGCCAGTTTTCAAAGGGAATACTTCCAGTGTTTGCCCATTCAGTATGATATTGGCTGTGGGTCTGTCATAAATAGCTCTTATTATTTTGAGATACGTTCCATCAATACCGAATTTTATTGAGAGTTTTTAGCATGAAAGGCTGTTGAGTTTTGTCAAAGACCTTTTCTGCATCTATTGAAATTATGTGGTTTTTGTCTTTGGTTCTATTTATATGCTAGATTACATTTATTGATTTGTGTATGTTGAGCCAGCCTTGCATCCCAGGGATGAAGCCCACTTGATCATGGTGGACAAGCTTTTTGATGTGCTGTTGGATTCAGTTTGCCAGTATTTTACTGAGGATTTTTGCATCGATGTTGATCAGGGATATTGGTCTAAAATTCTCCTTTTTTGTTATGTCTCTGTCAGGCTTTGGTATCAGGATGATGCTGGCCTCATAAAATGAGTTAGGGAGGATTCCCTCTTTTTCTATTGATTGGAATAGTTTCAGAAGGAATGGCACCAGCTCCTCCTTGTACCTCTGGTAGAATTTGGCTGTGAATCCGTGTGATCCTGGACTTATTTTGGTTCGTAGGCCATTAATTATTGTCTCAATTTCACAGCCTGCTATTGGTCTATTCAGGGATTCAACTTCTTCTTGGAGTAGTCTTGGGAGAGTGTAAGTGTCCAGGAATTTATCCATTTCTTCTAGATTTTCTAATTTATTTGTGTAGAGGTGTTTATAGTATTCTCTGATGGTAGTTTGCATTTCTGTGGGGTTGGTAGTTATATCCCCTTTATCATTTTTTATTGTCTATTTGATTCTTCTGTCTTTTCTTCTTTATTAGTCTTGCAGGTGGTCTATCAATTTTGTTGATCTTCTCAAAAAACCAGCTGCTGGATTCATTGATTTTTTGAAGTGTTTTTTGTGTCTCTGTCTCCTTCAGTTCTGCTCTGATCTTAGTTATTTCTTGCCTTCTGCTAGCTTTTGAATGTGTTTGCTCTTGCTTCTCTAG
>NW_012103465.1:3443929-3504856 GCF_000951045.1 Mandrillus leucophaeus
TGTCTTTTAATAGGACTATTTAGTCCATTTACATTTAAGGTTAATATTATTATGTGTGAACTTGATCCTGTCATTGTAATATTAGCTGGTTATTTTGCTCGTTAGTTGATGCAGTTTCCTCCTAGCATCCATGATCTTTACATTTTGACATGTTTTTGCAGCGGCTGGTACCTGTTGTTCCTTTCCATGTTAGTGCTTCGTTCAGGATCTCTTGTAGGGCAGGCCTAGTGGTGACAAAATCTCTAAGCATTTCCTTGTCTGTAAAGGATTTTATTTCTCCTTCACTTATGAAAGTTAGTTTGGCTGGATATGAAATTCTGGGTTGAAAATTCTTTTCTTTAAGAATGTTGAATATTGGGCCCCACTCTCTTCTGGCTTGTAGAGTTTCTGCCAAGAGATCTGCTGTTTGATGGGCTTCCCTTTATGGGTAACCTGACCTTTCTCTCTGGCTGTCCTTAACATTTTTTCCTTCATTTCAACTTTGGTGAATCTGACAGTTACATGTCCTGGAATTGCTCTTTTGAGGAGTATCTTTGTGGTGTTCTCTGTATTTCCTGAATTTGAATGCTGGCCTGCCTTGCTAGGTTGGGGAAGTTCTCCTGGATAATATCCTTCAGAGTGCTTTCCAACTTGGTTCCATTCTCCCTGTCACTTTCAGGCACACCAATCAGACATAGATTTGGTCTTTTCACATAATCCCATATTGCTTCGAGGCTTTGTTCATTTCTTTTTACTCTTTTTTCTCTAAACTTCTCTTCTTGCTTCATTTCCTTCATTTGATCTTCAATCACTGATACTCTTTCTTCCAGTTGATTGAGTTGGTTACAGAAGATTGTACATTTGTCACGTAGTTCTGGTGTCATGGTTTTCATGTCTATCAGTTCGTTTATGGACTTCTCTGCATTGATTATTCTAGTTATGCATTCTTCCATTCTTTTTTCAAGGTTTTTAGTTTCTTTGTGCTGGGTACATAGTTCCTCCTTTAGCTCTGAGAAGCTTGATCAACTGAAACTGTCTTCTCTCAACTCATGAAAGTCATTCTCCATCCAGTTTTTTTCTGTTGCTGGCGATGAGCTGCGTTCCTTTGGAGGGGGAGATGCACTCTGATTTTTTGAATTTCCAGCTTTTCTGCACTGCTTTTTCCCCATCTTTGTGGTTTTATCTGCCTTTGGTCTTTGATGATGGTAATGTACCGATTGGGTTTTGGTGTGAGTGTCCTTTCTGTTTGTTAGTTTTCCTTCTAACAGCCAAGACCCTCAGCTGCAGGTCTGTTGGAGTTTGCTTGAGGTCCACTCCAGATGCTGTTTGCCTGCGTATCAGCAGCGGAGGCTGCAGAAAATAGAGTATTACTGAACAGCAAGTGTTGCTGTCTGATTCTTGCTCTGGAAGCTTCATCTCAGAGGCGTACCCCGTCGTGTGAGGTGTGAGGTGTGAGGTGTCAGTCTGCACCTAGTGGGGGATGTCTACCAGTTAGGCTACTCAGGGGTCAGGGTCCCACTTGAGCAAGCAGTCTGTCCGTTCTCAGATCTCAACCTCCATGCTGGAAGATCCATTGCTCTCTTCAAAGCTGTCAGACAGGAACATTTACATCTGCAGAGGTCTACTATTTTTTGTTTAGCTATGCCCTGTCCCCAGAGGTGAAGTCTACAGAGGCAGGCAGGCCTCCTTGAGCTGTGGTGTGCTCCACTTAGTTCAAGCTTCCCAGTGGCTTTGTTTACCTACTAAGCCTCTGCAATAGCAGGCACCCCTCCTCCAGCCTCGCTGTCACCTTGCGGTTAGATCTCAGACTGCTGTGCTAGCAATGAGGGAGGTTCCGTGGGTGTGGGACCCTTCGGGCCGGATGTGGGATATAATCTCCTGGTGTGCCGTTTGCTAAGACCCTTGGTAAAGTGCAGTATTAGGGTGGGAGTTACCCGATTTTCCAGGTGTTGTGTGTCTCGGTTTCCCTTGGCTAGGAAAAGGAATTCCCTTCCCTCTTGTATTTCCCAAGGGAGGTGATGCCTCGCCCTGCTTCAGCACTTGCTGGTTGGGCTGTACCCACTGACCAGCACCAACTATCTCACATGGCTCAGTGAGATAAAGCCGGTACCTCAGTTGAAAAGCAGAGATCACCCGTCTTGTGTGTTGCTCATGCTGGGAGCTGGAGGCTGGAGCTGTTCCTATTTGGCCATCTTGGGTGCTCCCTCCCAAAAATATTTATTAATGCATTCAAAGTATGTATGACATAGATATAAGTGGAACCTTTGTCCTAAGAATTAACAAAGCCAAATAGAAATAAAAAATTTAAGAACATTATTGTACATATTTGGGAAAGAAACTAGAGAACGATCTCAAATGCTGCTTATCAACTAATTAATGGGTATGAAGTAGGAATTCCATTTTGGGTTCACCGGGCTGTTTTGCTCTAATTTGCAGTACTGAAATTATTACATGTGTGGACAGAAAAAAAAAAACACCAAAAATTTAGTATTATAACTTGTATACTGACTTGAGATATGCAAGCACTTGAATAGTAGGACTTCAACAATATGCATACATTAACTCTATTACCAGTGGTTTTTGATCTTTAACCTACTTCAGAATAGCCTAGAAGGCTTATTAAACACAGATTGCTGGCCCCCATAACTAGAGTTTCTGATTCAGTAGGTTTGAGATGAGACTTTAGAACTGCATTTCTAACAAGTTCCCATGTGATGCTTATGCTGCCGATCTGGTCAGGGACCACACTTTAAGAACCTTTTCTACAGATTTCTCAATCAAATATTGAGATTTATACGTTGATTCAAAGCAAAGACAGGGTATGTTGGAGAGATTTTAGTTTAGATTCACAAAACTCTCTTTTAAGTCCTCAGTAGAAATTGTGAAGAGAAATTACTATAATAAAACTCAAGGAATCAGAAGTGTAACTACTATTACAGTACGAGGGCTTCTACCAGGAATGGTAGTTGATTTGTTATTTTTAAGTTGGTGGGACAGATGGGTCAGCATTTTGGGGTAAGCCTAACTGTCATGGGCATCAGTTTGCATGTCATACAGATGGAAAGCAGAAGGTTCCATAATCCTTCTTAAAATACGGTTTAAGAGAGTTTCAATGATAATGACAAGTGAACAGGTAAGTCTTAGATGTCTGCATGGGTCAAACCACCTCCAGAAACATCTTCAAAAAGCATATGAAAACTAAGGAAAACAACAGGGTCACCAAATAAAACACTAAGATTCCTATTACCACTGTAAGGTATGGTCAATTGCTTGCAAGTGCATTCAGACACTGTTCACAGCATATCACTTATAAGCACAATTACAAAAAAATAAAAATAGAGTAAAATAAATGTATTAAGCTTTTATTAGGTTAGAAAAATTTCTATAATGGTTAGTATATCTTAGTTACAAGTGATGATCTTTTTTCCTTTAACCTTTTAAAATCAATATATGGAAGACATGCAATGCTAAGTTCTTCTTTTGTACATCCTGTAAGACAACACTTTTCTGAATATCCTCTGCGTTTTCTTTGGGGATGATTCCCCCAAAACAAATTGCTTAAGGTTTTAATTTTGTTTCTACTTTTCTTCTGAAATTTTGCATTCTCATGAATATATAGATTGATATTATGTGATGAAGAAAATTCTCTTTCCTTATCAAGGGGTGAATATGCCTTTTTATCCTGATACTCAGGTAGTGACTGCATTTCCCAATTGTTTACTGCTTCTTCCCAAGAGGCAGAAGTAGACACTGTTGAGAGAGAAGAAAAGAAATGCTCCTTTATTAAAATCTTCCTTTAGATGAAAATTTAATATTGGATCAGTAAAATCAGCTAATTATTAAAAAACAATCACATTTTAAATAAAGAATGGAAAGTATGGTTATTCAAAAGCAATATTTATTTTTAACTAAAGCAGGTGTAGTGTTTTCCTATAAAAAGGCTGTACACATTTGTACATTTTGTATTAACAAATGAAGTTGAGATATCATTCACATGCCACAAAGTTAGTCATTTTAAAGTATACAATTCGGTGGGTTTTAGTGTATTCACAGGGTTGTGAAACTATATATCTAATTCCAGAACATCTGTATCCAAAAAGAAACCCTATGCCCATTAGCAGTCATTTGCATTTCACTCTCCCACTATTCCGTGGCAATCACCAATCTACTTTCTGTTTCTATGGATTTGCCTATTCCATATATTTCATATAAATGAAAGCATACAATACATGACCTTTTGTGCTTGGTCTCTTTCACTTAGCATAGTATTTTCAAGGTTCACCTACATTGTAGCATGTATCTTTTTATGGCTGAATAATTTTCCATTGTGTGGATATTCCACATTTTGTTTATCCATTTATCAATGGACATTTGAGTGGTTTCCACTTTTGGTCATTATGAATAGTGCTGATGGCCCAGCATGGTGGCTCATGCCTGTAATCCCAGCAATTTGGGAGGCCGAGGCAGCAAGATCACTTGAGGTCAGGAGTTCACTACCAGCTTCGCCAACATGGCGAAACTGTCTCTACTACAAGCGCACAAAAAATTAGCCAGGCGTGGCGGTGCACTCCTGTAATCCCAGGTACTTGGGAGGCTGAGGCATGAGAAACACTTGAATGCGGGAGGCAGAAGTTGCAGTGAGCTGAGATAGCGCCACTGCACTCCAGTCTAGATGACAGAGCAAGACTGTCTCAAAAAATAAAAAAAAAGAATAGTGCTGCTATGAGCTTTCACATACATATGTGAACATATGTTTTGAATTCTTTGGGGTGTAACCTAGGGATGGAAGGAGCACTGCATGATATAATTGTGTTTAACGTTGTGAGGAACTGCCAAACTTTTCCACAGCAGCTGCACAAGTTTTCAATCCCAGCATCAATATAGTAGAGTTCCAATTTTTCCACATCCCCATCAAAACTTGACATTTTCCATTTTTTGATTATAATTATCCCCACGGATGCACAGTGGTATCTCGCTGTAGTTTTGATTTGCATTTACCTCATGGCTAATGATGTTAAGCATCTTTTCATATGTTTATTAAATATCCTCTTTGAAGAAATGTCTGTTCAAATCCTTTGCCCATTTTCAGATTTTATCATTTGTCTTCCTATGCACATCTTATAACTGAGCAGTAGAAACCATTTTGTTCTTTATTTTAATAAAGAAATAGAGAAGTGGTAATATGCTCTAGGTACAATGAACTGATTGTCACTGTTATGCTGCTCTTAACTCACTTAGCAATACTGGATACTGGAAACCAAAATAACTCCAGAAGGTAATTATTTGAAGATTTATTGTGCTTCCATTATGGCCCTTGCTCATATACAGTACTTTCTAGGAGGATATATTTGCCAGTAGCCTCTACTGTAGTGCCAGCTCTTAGGCAACCATGTTCTGAACCATGTGACTCTATTCTCTAGCCACAGTTGAACAAACTAGAGGTTGGCACCTGACCCCAAAGAAACCAATCTATCACAATGGCTAGCAAGCCATGTCATGTGAAAAACATGAATCGATCCAATTAGATTTCCTCAGTTTGAAACTAGAATAAGTAACAAGAAAAAAATGAGTTAGTGAGAACCAAAGCTAAAAGGATTCTACGAGGTTTGTCATGACAAGCTAAAATCATAAAGGAACATAGAAAAGATTCAGAGACAGAGAGACGAAGGCAGAAGTTTTTTGCTTTTGTTTTTTAGAGCTAATATGATTCCCCAGGCTTTACCAAGTCTTTCTAGGTTCACTGCTATACCTTTTTTTTTTTTTTTTGTAATAACTACTATCCCCTTTTATCTTGAGGTTATTTAGGTGAATCTATGTCCTTTGCAGTTAGAGGCCTATTAGAGCACTCTTTAATAACTTTTTATTTAATTAAAAAGTTGCTTGTTTAAAAGAATAAGAACTCTATCCAGACTAATCAGGAACAAAAAAGATGGAAATGAACAAAATACAGCAGAAAAAAAGAAATAAGTAGATACAGTTTTAAAGCAAATATCTTAACAAATGTTTTTTAAATTTTTAAAACAAATATTGTTTTAATTTAAAACATAATATTTTTAAAGTTTTAAAATAAATATTATGAATGCTTATACATTTAAAAATAAAGATTAAATGGATGAATTCCTAGAAAAATACAAGATGCCTTAATTGGTACACGATGACACAGAAAACCTAAATGTACCAACAACATTCAAAGAAATGAAAAGGGTTAGTCAGTTATCATCTTCAAAAAAACATATATATGGATGGTTCCACCTATTTTTAAAAAATAGGAAATACTAATCATATACAAGTTGTTCCAGAAAAAGAGCAAAAGTTGCCCAGCTCATTTTATGAAGTTGGCATAATCTTTATTCCAAAACTAGATAAGAACAATATGAGATTTTAAAATATTTAAAAACTCATTTCACTTTCAAATATTGATTTCAGACTCCTAAATATTAGTTAACTGAATCCATAAACATGTTTTACAAATATATTAAGAAAGGGTTCAGGGGAGCAGCCAAGATGGCTGAATAGAAACACCTTTGCTCTGCAGTTTCCACTGAAAAGGACGAAAATGGCAAGTGGATTCTGCATCTTCAATTGAGTTACCAATGTTCTTTCATTGGGACTGACTAGGAGGTTGGTGTGACTCACAGAGAGCAAGGAAAAGCAGAGTGGAGCAAGGGCCCACTTGGGAGTCACATGGGGCAAAGGGAGCTCCCCTCCCCAGCCAAGGGAGGCAGAGAGGGATCGTGCTACCCTTCCCTGAAAACCATGCTTTTCCCACGAATTCTTGCAACCTGGGGATGAGGAGCTCCCCTCATGAACCAGGGCCTTGGGTTCCAAGCATTAAGCTGTGCAGACTGATAATGGCTGCTCAGGTGGGCAGGCACTGAGATCACGAGTTCCTGGTGGGGGGAAGAGGCGGCTGCCATTACTGTGTCTCCACTCCAGTTCACTGTTTTCCCTTACCATGATGCCAGCGCAGTTTGGATGGGGAGCAGTTCCCCAGCACAACACAGTAGCTGGGACAGTTTGTGGCCAGACTGCTTCTTAGGTGGGACTCCAATCCATTCCCCCTCACAGAGCAGGGCCTCCCTGTGGGAATTTTGGCATCTGCAGTGGAGGGTTTATGGATAGAACTCTGATATCCCTGAGAAGAGGGTCTAGGAGGGGGGTTGGCTGTGCTATCATGGATCAGCCATCTTAGTCTTTTCTGCCTACTGGCTCTGGAGAGGGAGATTTCTCCCAGCACATCACACTCGCTCCACCAAGGGGCAGCCGACTGCTATATTTAAGTGGGTCCCTGATCCTATTCCTCCAAACTGGGTGAGACCTCCCAAAAGGAGTGTTCCACTGGCATCAGATCAGTGCCCCTCTGGGACAAAGTTCTCAGAGGAAGGAGCAGTCTGCCATCTTTGCTGGTCTGCAGCCTCCACGGTGATACCTCCAGGGACAGAAGAAACCAAGGTGAATAAAGTCTGGAATGGACTCCCAGCAAACTGCAGCAACCCTATGGAAGAGTGGCCCTACTGCTAAAAGAAAAACAAACAGGGAGCAACAACAACAACATAAACAAGAAAGACCTCACAAAAACTCCATCCAAAAGTCATTGGCCTCAAAGATCAAAGGTAGACAAACCCATGAAGATGAGAAATAATCAATGCAAAAATGCTGGAAACTCAATCTTCTCCAAATGACTGTAACATGACTCCAGCAAGGGCACAGAACTGGGCTGAGTCAGAGATAGGTGAATTGACAGAAGTAGGCTTCAAAAGATGGATAATAACAAATATCCCTGAGCTAAAGGAATATGTTCTAACTTGCTGCAAAGAAGCTAAGAACCATGATAAAACATTACAGGAGCTGTTTAACAAGAATGACCAGTTTAGAGAGGAAGACAAATAACCTGAAGGAGCTGAAAAATACAACCTGTGAACTTCATGATGCAAATTCAAGTTTGAAGTCTGCAACTGAACAAACCAAGTGGAAGAAAAAATATCAGAGCTTGAAGACTATCTTGCTGAAATAAGGCAGGCAGGCAAGATTAGAGAAAAAAGAATGAAAAGGAATGAATAAAACCTCTGAGAACTATGGGATTATGTTAAAAGACACCCCACAACTGACAGGGGTACCTGAAAGAAATGGGGAGAACAGAAACAAGTTGGAAAACACACTACAAGATACCATGCAGGAGAATTTCCCCAAACTAGCAAGACAGGCCAACATTCAAATTCAGGAAATCCAGAGAACCCCAGTAAGATACTCCATGAGAGGATCAGCCCGATGACATATAATCATCAGTTCTCCAAGGTCGAAATGAAGGAAAAAATGTTAAGGGCAGCCAGAGAGAAAGGTCGAGTCACCTATAAAGGGAAGCCCATCACACTAACAGCAGGCCTCTCAGTGGAAACCCTACAAGCCAGAAGAGACTAGGGGCCAATATTTATTTGATGTTTTTTTTTTTTCTGAGATGGAGTTTCACTCTTGTCACCCAGGCTGTAGTATAATGGCATCATCTCAGCTCACTGCAACCTCAGCCTCCAGGGTTCAAGCAGTTCTCCTGCCTCACCCTCCCAAGTCCATGGGATTACAGGCATGTGCCACCATGCCCAGCTAATTTTGTATTTTTAGTAGAGACAGGGTTTCGCCAAGTTGGCCAGGCTGATCTCAAACTCCTGACCTCAGGTGATCCACTTGCCTTGGCCTCCCAAAGTGCTGGGATTACAGGCATGAGCCACTGCACCAACCTGATATTCTTAAAGAATTTCTAACCTAGAATATTGTATCTGGTCAAACTAAGCTTCATAAGCAAAGAAGAAATAAAACATTTTTCAGACAAGCAAATTCTGAGGGAATTAATCACCACCAGACCTGCCTTGCAAGAGCTCCTGAAGGAAGCAGTAAATATGAAAGGAAAAACTATTATCGGCCACTACAAAAACACACTGAAGTACACAGACCAGTGACACTATGAAGCAACTACATAAACAAGTCTGCAAAACAACCAGCCAGCATCATGATGACAGGATCAAATTCACACATAACAATAATAACCTTAAATGTAAATGGGCTAACTTCCCCAATTAAAAGACACAGAGGGCAAGCTGGAAAAAGAGTCATGATCCATTGGTGTGCTGAATTCAAGAGACTCATCTCACATGCAAAGACACACATAGACTCAAAATAAAGTATGAAGGAAAATTTATCAAGCAAATGGAAAACAGAAAACAGCATAGGTTGCAATCTTAGTTTCTGACAAAACAGACTTTAAACCAACGAAGATAAAAAAGACAAAGAAGAACATTACATAATGGTAAACAGGTCAATTCAATAAGAAGAGCTAACTATCCTAAATATATATGCAAACATGCAGGAGCACCCAGATTCATAAAACAAGTTCTTAGAGACCTACGAAGAGACTTAGACTCCTGCATAATAATAGTGGAAGACTTTAACACTCCACTGTCAACATGCGACTGACCGTTGAGACAGAAAATTAACAAAGATATTTAGACTTGAATTCAACTCTGGATCAAATGGACCTGATAGATATCTACAGAACTCTCCAACCCCAAACAAGAATATAAATTCTTCTTGGCACCACATGGCACATCACATAATTGGAAGTAAAATACTCCTCAGCAAATGCAAAAGAACTGAAATCATAACAACCAGACTCTAAGACCATAGCACAAACAAATTAGAACTCAAGATTAAGAAACTCACTCAAAATCACACAAGTACATGGAAATTCAACAACCTGCTCCTGATTGACTCCTCAGTAAACAGTAAAATTAAGGCAGAAATCAAGAAGTTCTTTGAAACCAAAGAACAAAGAGACAACATATCAGAATCTCTGGGACATAGCTAAAGCAGTCTTAACAGGAAACTTTATAGCACTAACGGCCCACATCAAAAAGGCAGATCTCAAATCGACACCCTAACATCACAACTAAAGGAACTAGAGAACCAAGAGCAATCAAACCCCAAAACTGGAGAAGAAAAAACCAAGCTTAGAGCAGAACTGAGGGAGACAGAGATACAAAAAACCCTTCAAACAATCAATGAGTCCAGGAGCTGTTTTTTTTTTTTTGGAAAAATTAATCAAATAGACCACTAGCTAGGTTAATAAAGAAATGAAAGAAGAATCAAATAGACACAATAAAAATGATAAAGGGGGTATCACCATTGACTCCACAGAAATACAAATAACCATCAGATAATACTATAAACACCTCTATGCCAATAAACTGGAAAATCTAAAAGAAATGGATAAAATTCCTGAACACGTGCACCCCTGCAAGACTAAACCAGGAAGAAGTTAAATTCCTGAATAGACTAATAAAAAGTTCTGAAATTGAGGCAGTAATAAATAGTCTACAAACCAAAGAAAAGCCCAGGACCAGATGGATTCACAGCTGAATTCTACCAAAAGTACAAAGAGGAGCTGATATTCTTTCTTTTGAAACTATTTCAAACAATCAAAAAAGAGGAACTCCTCCCTAACTCATTCTATGAGGCCAGCATCATCCTGATACCAAAACCTGACAGAGATATAACAACAAAAAGAACTTCAGGCCAATATTCTTGAATAATATCAATGTAAAAATCCTCAATAAAATACTGGCAAACCAAATACAGCAGCACATCAAAAAGCTTATCTACCATGATCAGGTTGGCTTCATCTCCAGGGTGCAAGGGTGGTTCAAAATACACAAAATCAATAAATGTAATTAATCACATAAACATATCTAAAGACAAAAACCACATGATTATCTTAATAGATGCAGAAAAGGTCTTCCAAAAAATTCAACTTCCCTTCATGTTAAAAACTGTCAATAAATCAGGTGTTGATGGAGCACACCTCAAAATAATAGCCATTTATGACAAACCCACAGTGAAATATCATACTGAATGGGCAAAAGCTGGAAATATTCCCCTTGAAAACTGGCACAAGATAAGGAGGCCTTCTCTCATCACTCCTATTCAACATAGTATCTGAAGTCCTGGCCAAGGCAATCAGGCAAGAGAAAGAAAGGTATTCAAATAGGAAGAGAGGAAGCCAAATTGTCTTTGTTTGCAGATGACATGCAAACATAGACACCCCATCTAGAACACACCATCGTCTCAGCCCAAAAGCTTCTTAAGCTGATAAGCAAATTCAGCAAAGTCTCAAGATACAAAATCAATGTGCAAAGGTCACCAGCATTTCTACATACCAAGAACAAGAAAGCAGACAGCTGAATTATGAACGAACTCCCATTCACAATTGCTACAAAGAGAATACATCTATGATTACAGTTAGCAAGGAAAGTGAAGGACCTCTTCAACGAGAACTACAAACCACTGCTCAAGGAAATCAGAGAGGACACAAACAAAAAAAATTCCATGTTCACAGATAGGAAGAATCAATATCGTGAAAATGGCCATCCTGCCCAAAGTAATTTATAGATTCAATGCTATTCCCATCAAACTACCATTGACATTCTTCACAGAATTAGAATAAATTATTTAAAAAGTCACGTGGAACCAAAACAGCTCAAATAGCCAAGACAATCCTAAGCAGAAAGAACAAAGCTGAAGGGAGGCATCACACTACTGGACTTCTAACTACACTACAAGGGTACAGTAACCAAAACAGCATAAACCAATAGAATTTCTGTTCCAGAATTCAGAAATAAGGCTGCACATCTATGACCATCTGATCTTGGACAAACCTGACAAAAACAAGCAATGGGCAAAGGATCCCCTATTTAATAAATGGTGCTGGGAGAACTGGCTAGCCATATGCTGAACACTGAAACTGGACCACTTCCATACACTCTATAGAAAAATTAACTCAAGCTGAATTAAAGACTTAAATGTAAAACCAAAACTATAAAAACCCTAGAAGAAAATCTAGGCAATGCCATTCACAACATAGGCATAGGCAAAGATTTCATGACAAAATCACCAAAAGCAATTGCAACAAAAGCCCAAATTGACAAATGAGATCTAATTAAACTAAAGAACTTCTGCATAGCAAAAGAAACTATCATCAGAGTCAATAGATAACCTACAGAGTGGGAGAAAAATTTTGCAATCTATCCACTTAACAAAGGTCTAATATCCAGAATCTATAGGAACTTAAACAAATTTACAAGAAAAAACAAACAACTCCATTAAAGAGTGGGCAGGTCGGGTGCAGTGAGTGGCTCACGCCTGTAATCCCAGCACTTTGGGAGGCTGAGGTGGGCAGATACCTGAGGTCAGGAGTTCGAGACCAGTATAGCCAATGTAGTGAAACCCCATCTCTTCTAAAAGTACAAAAATTAGCCAGGCATGGTAGCATGTGCCTGTAGTCCCAGCTACTGGAGAGGCTGAGGCAGGAGAACTGCTTGAACCCAGGAGGCAGAGGTTGCAGTGAGCTGAGATCATGCCATTGCACTCCAGCCTGGGCGACAAAGCAAGACTCCATCTCAAAAGATAGAAAAAAAAAAGAGCAGGCAAAGGACATGAAATGACATTTCTTAAAAGAAGGCATTCATGCGGCCACCAGACATTTGAAAAAAAGCTCAACATCACTGATCATTAGAGAAATGCAAATCAAAATTACAATGAGATACTAACTCACAACAGTCAGAATAGCAATTATTACAAAGTCAAGAAACAACAGATGCTTTTGAGGTTGCAGAGAAATAGGAACTAATTGCCACTGTTGGTGGGATGTAAATTAGTTCAATCATTGTGGAAGACAGTGTGGTGACTCCTCAAAGATCTAGAACCAGAAATACCATTTGACCCAGAAATACCATTATTGGGTATATACCCAAAGGAATATAAACCATTCTATTACAAAGATGCGTATGTTCATTGCAACACTATTCACAATAGCAAAGACATGAATTCAACCCAAATGCCCATCAATAATAGACTGGATATAGAAAATGTGGTACATATACACCATGGAATACTATGTAGCCATAAAAAGGTATGAGATCCTGTCCTTTGCAGGGAAATGGATGGAACTGGAAGTCATTATCCTCAGCAAACTAAGGCAGTAAGAGAAAACCAAATACTGCAAGTTCTCACTTATAAGTGGAAGGTGAACAATGAGCTCACATGAACATGGGGAGGGGAATAACACACAATGGGGCCTGTCAGAGGGTGGGGTTGGAGGGCTAGCATTTACGAAAAATAGCTAATGCATGCTAGGCTTAATGCCTAGGTGATGGGTTGATAGGCATAGCAAACCACCATGGCACATGTTTACCTATGTAATGAACCTGCATATCTCGCTCATGTATCGCTGAACTTAAAAATAAAATTAAAAAAAAAAAAAAAAGAATGAAAGGGTTCATCCCAGAAATGCAAGGATAGGTCAAGATCACAAAATCTATCAATGTAGTTTACCATGTTAATAGACTCCCATCCTCACTCACAGCTGGATTTGCTTTCTACTTCAGGAGAAAATTCAAGCAATCTGAAAAAGAACTTGCATCAACTCCCTTTGCCAAATTTTTAAATTCATCTCTTAACATGTACACCCATATACTCTCCCTTTCTACCTATTTCTACAGATGAACTATATACTCTAAAGCCAATTTCTGCACTTACATATTACATCTCATCTCCTCTTGCCCACTCTAGGACACTACTCCAGCAATCCTTCTCTGTATTCTTCATCAGTTTTTAACTTCTATTGAATCACTCTTATCAGAAAACTTGTTATTTCTCCCACTTACAAAAACACACACACACAAACCCATACATATTTCTCTTGGCCCCACTTACCCTGCCAGATACCATCGTATTTATTTTCTCTTTTCTGTGACAAAACTCCTTGATAAGAGTTTTGTATATTTACTAACTTGTTCCTCTTCTCTCACTGTCTTAAACCCACTCTAATTAGGCTTTTGTTTCATCACTCTACCGAAACTTCTCTTATGAAGGTCACAAACATATTGCTAAATTCAACAGCCATTCACATCTTAATTGATTTATCAAATACACCTCTTCCCGATATACTTTCATCATTTGGTTTCCACAGCACCACACTCTCTTTTCTTCCAACCTAAGTAGCTGTCCCTTTTCTGTCTCCTTTACAATTCTCACTCCCCAACTTTTTAATGTTGGTGTTTCTGAGGACTCAGTTCTTAGTACTATTTTCTATGTACACTTACTCTTCTGGTGATCCCCTCTAGTCTTACGGCTCAAAAAATTACGTATCTACCTATGACTCCTGAACTTCTACCTGCAAACAAGATTACTCTTTCAAACTCCAGATTTATATACCTTACTTCCTACTCAACACCTCCACATTAATGTTTCAAACTCAACATTGTTAAAAACGCCATGAAATTCAACATGTCCAAAACTGAACTACTGATACTGTCTTCCAAACCTGTTCCACTTTGAGGCCTTTCCTATCTCATTTATGACAATCCTATCCTTCCAGGTGTTCCATATACAAAATTTCAGAATCAACAATGTTTTGGAGTCATTCTTGATTTATCTTCCTCATATCTCACATCAAATATGGCCCATGTATAACTAGAATTTAAGTTTTCACTACCTCCACTTCTATCATCCTTATCTAAGACCCTCCCTAACAAGTCTCTGTTTCTACTCTTGCCTTTCTACAGTCTATTCTCAACACAGTAGCCAGAGTCATCCATTTAAAATGTCAATTATGTCACTTCTCTGCTAAAAAATCTTAATGACTCCTTGCATCACCCCAAAACAAAGTCTTTAAAATGATCTAAAACAGGGGGTCCCCAACCCCTGGGGACTTAACTGGTCTATGGCCTGTTAGGAACCAGGCCACATGGCAGGAGGTGAACAGTGGGCAGGGGAGCGAGCAAAGCTTCATCTGTATTTACAGCTGCTCCCCACTGCTCGCATTATCACCTGAGCTCCACCTCCTGTCAGACCAGGGACAGCATCAGATTCTTATAGGAGCGTGAACCCTATTGTGAACTGCACATGCCAGGAATCTAGGTTGCATGCTCCTTATGAGAATCTAATGACTGATTATCTATCACTGTCTCCCATCACCCCCAGATGGGATCATCTAGTTTCAGGAAAACGAGTTCAGGGCTCCCACTGATTCTACATTATGGTAAGTTATATAATTATTTCATTATACATTATCATGTAATAGTAATAGAAGTAAAGTACACAATAAATGTAATGCACTTGGATCATCTGAAAATCATTCCCTTCCTAGTCCAAGGAAAAACTATCTTCCATGAAACTGGTTCCCAGTACCAAAAAGGTTGGGGACTACTGGCCTAAAATACTCTATTTTATCATGTCTGCCTATTACCTCTTCTACCTTATCTTCTACTACTTTCCTCACTTTCTCTGCTCCAACCACACTTGGCCTCTTAGGTATTCCCTGTATACATCAGGCAGAAGGGTATCTGCTCCACTGTTTCCTCTGTGTGAATGTCCTTTCTTCAGATATCCGCTTGGCTAATTCCCTTACCACTTCTTTTCTCGTATCTCATCTTTTCAATAATTGGTCTACCCTTACCACACTGTTTAATACTATACCCCACTTTTCAACTCCTTGCTCTGTTTATCTCCCTTATACTGTTTTTTCATTTTTCTGTAGCTCTTACTACGTTCTAATATTTACTTATTATGTTTATTACTTCAGAGCGCTCCATAAAGCCTTTGATCTTTGCCTGTTTTGTCCACTGATATATTCCCAAGAATCTAAAATTGTGCCTGGGTGCTTAGTAGGTACCCAATGAGTATTTGCTTAATTAATGACAGAAAAAATCGTAAGACTATGCAAAAGTATGCCAAAAGAAGACCTTAATAAAGTACAGCCCTATTTACAATGATTAAAAAAAAATCTCTTAGCAAGCTTCCTTACCTTAGTGAAGATTATATAGCATAAACCTACAAACATCATACCTAATGGAGATATTTTAATGTATGCCCTTTAAGCCTGGGAATAACACAAGAAATCGAAGCAAAAAAATGGTGTAAGTTTAGAGAGAAAGTGATATAACTATCATTTTCAAATGATAAAAAAAAACTTACAGAATCAACAAACTATTAGAACTATGAAGATAGTTCAGCATGGTTGCTGGATAAAGATCAACCTATAAAAGTAAATTGCATTTCTCTAGCCAAGTCACTAACTAGCAAATATAATTCACAGGTATTAACAATAGCTGAAAAAAAATTATTAAGCATGAACTTGCCCGATACCATAAAAATTTCCATAAAGAAAACTTTAAAATCCTAATAATAGAATATAAGTAATTTCATGACTTTGATTAGGATGACTTTATGTAATAAAGATATCAATAGCGGGGAGGGGAACAAGATGACCAATTAGATGCAGCTGTGATCCGTGGCACTCAGGGAGAGGAATAAAAGAGTGAATTCAGCACCTTCAACCAAAATATCCAGGTTCTCACACTGGGACTGACTAGGCAAATGACTTGACCCAAAAAGAATGAAGAAATACAGGGTGGAGCAATGAATGGCCCACCAGGGAACAGCAGGGAGCCAAAGGAACCCCACCCTCAGCCAAGGAAAGTGGTGAGTGATTGCGTCACCCCGCCCGGGAAACCACGTTTCTCCCAGAGATCTCTGAAACCCAGATCAGGAAATCCCATCTTTGATCCCTGATCTTTGCAGATCAGGAGATCCCATCATGAGCCCATGCCACTATGGCCTTGGGTTCGATACACAGAGCTGTGTGGAGTCTCAGCAGAGCAGACGCTCAGGCACACACCAAGGCCCAGGAGTTTTACAGACTCTGGCCCCGGCATCCCGGCAAGGCGGGAGATACAACAGTGCATATCCGAGGGAAGGGGGCTGAATCCAGGGAGCCAAGCCATTGTTCTGCACGTCACACTTCCACAGTACCTCACAAGTTAAGACCTGATTTGGAATTCCAGCCAGCCAAGGCAAAAGCTGGAGTCTGCCTGAAATGGGACAGAGTTCCTGGGAGGAGGGGCAGCCGCCATCTCTGGGAAAGGTCAACTCAGCCTTTTCAGCCTCCCGACTTTGGAGAATCCAAACAGTCGAGAGGAGGAAGGTACCTCACAGTCCAGCACAGCTGCTGTGTCAGATTGTGGCCAGAATGTTTTTTTTTTCTTTTTTGAGATGGAGTCTCACTCTGTCATCCAGGCTGGAGTACAGTGGTGTGATCTCAGCTCACTGTAACCTCTACCTCCCAGGTTCAAGCGGTTCTCCTGCCTCAGCCTCCCGAGTAGCTGGGATTACAGGCACGTGACACCATGCCTAGCTAATTTTTGTATTTTTAGTAGAGACAGAGTTGGCCATGTTGGCCAGGCTGGTCTCGAACTCCTGATGTCGAGTGATCTGCCCGCCTTGGCCTCCCAAAGTGCCATGATTACAGGCGTGAGCCACCACGCTCAGATTGCTGCTTTAAGTGAGACCCCAATCCATTCCTCCTCCCTGGGTGGGACCTCTTTGTGGGGGCTTCAGCCACTCCAGCCAGGGGCACAGGGACAGAGACGTGATCTCTCCCTAGGACTGAGCTCCTGGGGAGGAGAGGCTGCCACCATCTCTGCAGTTCCCTTTACTCAGCTGTTCCAGCCTGCCAGTTGGCATGAGAAAGGGTTCCCCAGAAGGCAGTACAGCTGCTTTGGCAGATTGTGACCAGACTGCTTCTTTAAACAGGACACCGATCCATTACTCCTCACTGGGCAGGACCTCCATGTGGAGGCTTCAGCCACTCCGGCCAGGGTTATACAGACAGAGCTCTGATCTCACTCTGGGACAAAGCTCCTGTGGGGAGAGGCAGCCACCATGTCTGTGGTTTTCTGCATCAAACTACCCAACTTCAAACTATACCACAATGCTACAATAACCACAACAGCTTGGTACTGGTACAAGAACAGACACATAGACTAATGGAACAGAATAGAGAACTCAAAACCACACACCGCACACCTACAACCATAGGCTCTTGGACAAACCTGACAAAAACAAGCAATGAAGGAAGAATTCCCTATTTATTAAATGGTGCTGGAAGAATTGGCTAGCCGTAGGCTCAAAATTGAAACTGGATCCCTTTCTTACACCCTACAAAAAAATTAACTCAAGATGGATTAAAGACTTATGTAAAATCCAAAACCATAAAAACCTTAGAAGAAAATCTAGGCAATACCATTCAAGACATAGGCACAGGCAAAGATTTCAAGACAAAAACACCAAAAGCAATTGCAACAAAAGCAAAAATTGACAAAGGGATTTAATTAAACTGAAGAGCTTCTGCACAGCAAAAAAAAAAAAACTATCATGAGAGTGAACAGACAACCTATAGAATGGGAGAAAATTTCTGCAGTCTATCCATCTGACAAAGCTCTAATATCCAGCATCTATAAGTAACTTAAACAAATTTACAAGAAAAAAAACCACCCCACTAAAAAGTGGGCAAACAACATGAACAGAGAGTTCTCAAAAGACATATACGTGACCAACAAACATGAAAAATAGCTCAACATCACTGATCATTACAGAAATGCAAATCAAAATTACAATGAGATACCATCTCATGCCAGTCAGAATGGCTATTATTAAAGTTAAAAAACAACAGATGCTGGCAAGGTTGTGGAGAAAAAGCAACACTTTTACACTGTTCGTGGGGTTCAACCATTGTGGAAGACAGTGTGGTGATTTCTCAAAGACCTAGAGGCAGAAATACCATTTGACCCAGCAATCCATTATTGGGTGTAGGAATATAAATCATTCTATTATAAAGATACATGCAAGCATATGTTCACTGCAGCACTATTCACAACAGCAAACACATGGAATCAACCTAAATGCCCACCAATGATAGACTGAATATAGAAAACTCGATACATATATACCATGGAGTACTATGCAGCTATAAAAAAAGAATGAGATCATGTCCTTTGCAGGGACATGGATGGAGTTGGAAACCATCATCCTCAGCAAACTAATGCAGAAACGGAAACCAAACACCACATGTTCTCACTTGTAACTGTGAGCTGAATGATGAGAACACATGGACACATGCGGGGGAACAACACAATGGGGCCTGCCTGACAGGGGGCCTGGGGGAATGGAGAGTATCAGGAGGAATAGCTAATGGAAGCTGGGCTTAATACCTAGGTGATAGGATGATCTGTGCAGCAAACCACCATGGTACACATTTACCTATGTAACAAACCTGCACATCCTGCACATGTACCCCTGAACTTAAAACGTGAAGGAAAAAAAGAAGTCAATCCTCTTCAAATTAGTGTATACATTATGTTGCCAGAAGTCAGGGACCCTGAACAGAGGGTCTGGCTGGAGCCGCAGCAGAGGAACATAAATTGTGAAGATTTCATTTTAATGTGGACATTTATCAGTTTCCAAATAATACTTTTATAATTTCTTATGCCTGTCTTTAATCTCTTAATCCTGTTATCTTCATAAGCTGAGGATGTACGTCACCTCAGGACCACTGTGATAATTGTGTTAACTGTACAAATTGATTGTAAGACATATGTGTTTGAACAATATGAAATCAGTGCACCTTGAAAAAGAACAGAAAAACAGCGATTTTTAGGGAACAAGGGAAGGCAACCATAAGGTCTGACTGCCTGCGGGGTTGGGCAAAAAGAGCCATATTTTTCTTCTTGCAGAGAGCCTAGAAACATTCATCAGTCCAGTCCACAGAAATGCTTGTTTGGATCCCTGACAATTGGTGAGCTGTCTGTGTATTGTCCGGGGTAACTATGGGTCATGAAGAATCTAAACATTATGCTTATCTCTGCTATATTAACCTCCTGTTAAAACAGGCAGGAGTTCAAGAGCCCATGGAAAATATGGTCACCCTATTCAGGGCAGTGGAGGAACACTGTCCTTGGTTTCCTGAAAAGGGAACATTAGATGTGGAACTATGGGATCGTGTTGGTACAAAATTCCGGGAACTGGTCCCAACAGGGAATTATGTTCCTGTCACTGTTTGGAGTGATTGGCCCTTGGTACGTGCCATCCTAATGACATACCAATCCCATGATCCCCTGCAGTTACAATTTTCTGAATCTGGTGACCCTCTACCTCTTTCTCAGGTTTCCTCTCCCGTTTGGCCTTCGTTATGTGCTCAGCCTCTCCCTTCACCTACCCCTCCCCGACCTGACGATATTGAGGATTCAATATCTAACTCTGGTGACTTTGGCTTAACGTCACCCCCTGATGACCTTATTTCTTTTCAGAAAGAAATAAGGGCTCCCATGGCCCTGACTTGGACAGCCCGGGACCATAACTATGCTAACTCTTCCCTCTTCAAACCTTTGCAGCCTTTGACTCCAGAGCCATCTAATGGCTCCGGGACCAAACTACAATTTACCTGTAATTCTGCAGGCCCTCCCCCATCCTCCACAGCCCCTCACCCTCCTGTCATTTCGGTCCCTCAACCGGTCACTTTGCCATCCACTCAACCTGCTCCTCTACCCTTCTTCACACATGGATGCCCCTGCCATTCTGGTTGCACAGGATTGGGACAATAATCATCAGTATGCATCTGCCTCTTCTCCCCCAATGCCCCTTTCTCACACTCTCATACCGGTCTGACGTCCTCAACCTCAGTTTCCCTTATCTACATATACTTTTCCTGTCACTTCTATGCCGACTCTGTCTCATGTGCCTATTCTTGAAACTACCATGCAACATTTACTACACCAGAACAAAGAAACAAGTGGATTAGAGGCATGGGCTTATCCCGTCGCACTGGAACCTCCCAATGCTCAAGGAGCACAAGTGTGTTGATATGTGCCAATCTTACCTTTTTAAAAGAATTCAAGGATGCTTGTACTCAGTATGGTCCTACTTCTCCATATGCTAAAATGGTATTACAGACTCTTTGTACTGAGGTCACTTTGCTTCCTTTAGACTAGGACCTTTTGGCAAAAGTTGTTCTAACTTCATCTCAGCATTTACAATTCTGTACCTGGTGGTCAGAGGAGGCCCATGTGCAGGCTCAGCTAAATCGGGCTGATGGCATTCCAATGACTCAGGCTCAGCTCACAGGCTTGGATATTACTCTGACACTACTGCCCAACTAGGCTTTGATGCTCTCACTACAGAACAAGTAACAATGGTGTGTATGAGAGCTTAGGATAAATTACACACCTCGGGCCAAGCTCCTGTTTTCACCACTGTTAAACAGGGTCACAATGAATTATACCCTGATTTTTTGGCTAAATTACAAGATGCTGTTGAAAAATCTGTCTCTGATGAGCACGCTCAAGGTTTTCTCCTTCATATGTTAGCTTTTGAGATTGCGAACCGTGAGTGTAAAATGGCCATGTGTTGCTTCCAATGACAAAATTTACCTCAATTACATTTAGCATTGTTTAAACTTTCTAAATGTTCCTGAAGACAATACTCTGACTGCAGCTGAATGCCATTATACAGCCAAAAATATTCTCCCTAAATGAAGGCAAGCCAGTGTTATGGAAAAACTCCCAAACCAATACCTGGGAACCTGGAACAATTAAAATGTGGGGAAGAGGGTATGCTTATGTTTCACCAGGAGATCATCAATCCCCTGTCTAGGTGCCCACTAAAAGACTTAAACTTCGTGTGAATACTGACAATGAAAACCACAGGGAAGAGACGTCTGCATCAGAGACCATCCTCATACCTGGTGAGATCTGTGCCAACTCCTCATAAACTGGCACACCAAATCAAAATGGGTCTGGTTCAATCCTCCCTAATGGCAACAGAGACCCCTCTAACTAATCCCACTTCTCCTAATTCCCTTTTTCTCCTTACGAACCTAAAAAATCTCACCATTTCTACTAGCCTGAAAATAATAACCCCCTGTTCTTCTGTTCCTCCTTCAGCACTAGATCTCGCTTACAATAGGTTTTATTTAATAATTCTCTTCCTTATAGTTTGTCTCACCAGTTTTCCCTCAAACTGATTTACCTGCTACACAAAATTATTCTTATTGGGCTTATGTGCCTTTTCCTCCACTTATCCAACCTCTCACCTGGGTGGATGCTCCTGCAGAAAGGTATACTAACAATAGTGTGTGGATGCCTGGAGCTACAGATGACCGTTGCCCTGCTCAACGAGGAGAAGGAGGCACTGCATTTAATGTTACTGTGGGTTATAAATACCCTCATCTGTGCCTCAGACATGCACCTGGTTGTATCCATCTAGAAACTCAAGTCTGGGCTGCTTATCTTCCAGAGAGATTAGCCACAGGGGAATGGGGACATTTGGTCCCCGGTCTCTCCCTTTCTCTTTTAAGACAAATGAAAAGGGGAGTAATAGGAGATCCCCATATTTTCAATATAAACCTGTAGGAAAACCATGTTCTAAAAATTTTGAGAGCCTATCTAAAACTTTAATTTGTGAAGACTGTGTTAGTTCACATGCAGTAGTATTTAAAAAATGACTCATATGGTTTAGTAATAGACTGGGCTTAAAGGGCTATTTAAAAACAGTTGCTCCTCTGGCTGAAAGGAATGCCTAGAGGCTACTTATTTTATTTCTTATTGGGAGGACAAGGATCATCATCCTACTTTGCATAGAAGGTTCAGCTCGTTCTTTCCCTTAAAACGGGAAGATAATGGCATTACCCACACACCCCCCCACCCCCGCCAAGGCCTCATATGATATTCCCCATTCTGAGTCCAGAACATCCAGAACTGTGGAAATTGGCTATTGCCATGTCTGGACTGTGAGTATGGGAATCGGAAGCTTTTCTGTCTGTTGTCCCCACTATCGCCCCTCACGTACGTGATTCTGAACCCCATGATAAATCCCCTTTGAACTCTTACCCTCTTTTTGATGCCGATCCTCCTTTATGGGACTCCAATTGGCCTTATAATTCTTTTTGACCCAGGTATGCCCCTCTACCTCTTTGGCATCCCCGGGCACCTCGGATTGCTTCTTTACGGTGGAGAACATTGGGTGTTGCCACCGCCGCTCTTCTCCCTCAGTATCAATGTAGATTCAAACATTCTGCTTTGTTTACCTCCAGCCTGACCATTCCTATACAGAGTTGTGTTAAGCCTCCTTACATGCTGTTAGTGGGAAATATCAAAATTTGGATGAAAAATCAAACTGTCCAATGCATTAATTGTCATTTATACACTTGTGTTAACTCCCATTTTGACTTCGGGAAAACTGTAATGTTGGTTCAAGCTTAAGAAGGAATCTGGATACTGGTAACTTTACCCAGACCTTGGGAATATTCCCCCTCAGTACATTTAATTAACGACGTGTTACAACAAATTCTCAAAAGATCAAGAGATTTGTTTTCACTTTAATTGCTGTGATCATGGGCCTAATTATAGTGACTGCGCTGGCCACCACTGCCGGAGTGGCATTACACCAATCTATTCAAACGGCTCACTTTGTTAAGGAATGGCAAGGCAATTCCACCCAAATGTGGAATTCTCAGCAGGGCATCGATCAAATATTAGCTAATCAAATTAATGATTTAAGACAGTCTGTTATTTGGCTTGGAGACTGGCTAATGAGTCTCGAACATTGCAAGCAAATGCAGTGCGATTGGAATACTTTTGATTTCTGTATCACACCATATTCCTACAATGAGACTGACCATTCATGGGAAATGGTCAAAGGACACCTTCTAGGTAGGGAAGATAATTTATCTTTGGACATAACTAAATTAAAGAAACAAATTTTTGAAGCCTCTCAAGCTCATTTATCCATTGTGCCTGGAGCTGAGGCGTTAGATAGGGTGGCAGAAAGTCTTTCTGGACTAAACCCCACAACTTGGATTAAGTCTACTGGGGGCTCCATGATAGTAAATTTTGGAATCATGTTTCTCTGTTTAATCAGCTTGTTTTTAGTGTGCTGGACCAGTCAAAGAATCCTGCGTCAAAACCGAGAGAATGAACAAGCCTTCATCACCATGACACATTTATACAAAAAGGGAGAGATGTCGCGGGAAGTCAGGGACCCCGGCTGGAGCCACGGCAGAGAAACATAAATTGTGAAGATTTCATTTTAATACGGACATTTATCAGTTCCCAAATAATACTTTTATAATTTCTTATGCCTGTCTTTAATCTCTTAATCCTGTTATCTTCATAAGCTGAGGATGTACGTCACCTCGGGACCACTGTGATAACTGTGTTAACTGTACAAATTGATTGTAAAACATGTGTGTTTGAAAATATGAAATCAGTGCGCCTTGAAAAAGAACAGAATAAAACAATTTTTAGGGAACAAGGGAAGGCAACCATAAAGTCTGACTGCCTGTGGGGTCAGGCAAAAAGAGCCATATTTTTCTTCTTGCAGAGAGCCTATAAACGGACGTGCGAGTAGGGAAGATATCGTTCAATTCTTTTCCTAGCAAGGAATATTAATATTAATACCCTGGGAAAGGAATGCATTCCTGGGGGTAGGTCTATAAACGGTTGCTCTGGCAATGTCTGTCTTACGTAGCTGAGATAAGGACTGAGACACACCCTGGTCTCCTGCAGTACCCTCAGGCTTACCAGGGTGGGGAAAAACTCCACCCTGGTAAATCTATGGTCAGACCAGTTCTCCGCTCTCGAATCCTGCTTTCTGTTATCTAAGATGTTTATCAAGACAATACGTGCACCACTGAACATAGACCCTTATCAGTAGTTCTGCTTTTGCCCTTTGCCTTGCGATCTTTGTTGGACCCTTATCAGTAGTTCTGCTTTTGCCATTTGTCCTGTTCCCTCAGAAGCATGTGATCTTTGTTAGACCCTTATTAGTAGTTCTGCTTTTTGCCCTTTGAAGCATGTGATCTACTCCCTGTTCTTATACCCCCTCCCCTTTTGAAACCCTTAATAAAACACTTGCTGGTTTGAGACTCAGATGGGCATCACAGTCCTACCAATATGTGATGTCATACCTGGCGGCCCAGCTGTAAAATTCCTCTTTTTGTACTCTTTCTCTTTATTTCTCAGCTGGCCAACACTTATGGAAAACAGAACCTACATTGAAATATTGGGGGCAGTTTCCCCCAATAACATTCCATGCATCCCAAATAAAATACCATGTGGATTTTTTAAAAAGAAATTCAATAAGCATACTTTTAAATATATATGAAAGAATAAAGGTTGAAGATTTAGCTTAGTCAATCCTAAGGGAAAAAATAAACATTGAAGACTTGTCCTGCCAGATAAATCACATCCTATAGAGTCACAGTATCAAAAATAGTAATGATACAAGGTCAAATAAATGACCAATTAAAATAGGAAGCTCAAACTTATCAATAATGGTAATCCCACAAATTAGTGAGAAAAACAGTTGATTAGTAGAAAGTGTTCAGAAAACTAGCTCCCTATGTAGAGAAAAATAAGACTTATTGAGAAACTGAGGTAATATTCCTACCTACACCAGAACTAAAAACTGGCCTAATAATTAAGGACTTAACGTGAAAAGTAAAACTGAAAAGTTAACAGAAGGACAGAAAAGGACCTCTAATACATAAGGCAAAACACTTACTGCCTAATTATGTAAAAGTTAAGACTTTCAGTCAAGCAATACCAATAGACAGATGTCAAAATGGGAGAACACATTTGTGACATCTAAAACCAACAACTAGTTATTATTGTATCTAGATTTGATTAACTCCTACAAATCAATTGGAAAATGATAACAATTCCAACAAGAACTGGGCAAAATATATAAACAGGAAATTTTAAGAGAAAATCCAAAAGGCTAACATATATATGAAAAGATGTTCAGACCCAGAGCAAGTTAAAATAGACTTATAATGTCATTTTATGTCTATTACACTGGTAAAAGTTAATAACTGTATAATGCTCATTGTTGACATATATATGAGGACATAGGATTAGTGGTACAACTATACGTTGGTGTAGTCATTCTGAAGAGCAATCTGACACTCCTCAAGCAAATTAAACATACACATACTTCATGACACCGTAAATCCACTCTAGATGTGTATCCCAGAAACACTTCTAGGTTCATAAGGGGACACATACAATGATGTTCATGGTAGTGTTATTTATAGTGGTAGGGAGTTCAAGGCTATATAGATTAGGTGTTCATAATTGAATAAATCAGTAAAATGTGAGGAATGCACATGAGTACTACGCAGTAGTTAGAAGCAATGGACTAAATGTTCACATGGCAACAACAAGATGTAGATCTTAAATGCCATTTAGATATATCTTAAAAACATACGCACAGGAAAGAAGCATAATTTGCAAAAACTTATACAGACAAAAAATATATAACGAACACATTACAACTGTCAATAACAGGAGGAGAATGGAAGTGCAGAAAGGGGCTAAGAGAGGACAATCATCTTCTGTAAATTATAATTTACTTATGTTTATTGTCTATCTTTACTATTCTGTAGGCTTCATGAGGGTAGGAGCCTTCACTGTTTAACATCCCAAGCACCAAGAAAAATGCCTAACACATAATAGACACTCAAATTTTGTTAAACTAATGTATAAAGAAAAAGGCCCTTTACAGATTAGTTGTGATATCTGAAACATAAAGAAACAAAAAAAAACAAGAATATGTGACATGAAGACCAAGAATATGAGAATATGATTAATCTAACTGGAATAGAGGTTACAGATTATGAAAAGCTGATTTTGAAACATTAATGATTTCACCTGGCACTAATATCTGGGAAGCACAATACTCAGTCGTAATTTAGAAATATGTTGTCAACTTCATGGTGCCACATTATGGGTAGGTCTTGGAGATACTGCCTCCACCTTCAGGGTTCATTAACAAGAAGCACACAATTACAGATTCAAGTTATGTATGAGTAGCTTTGAAAAAAAGCATTTTTTAATAGCGGCGTAGCAAATTATATTTTTCTGTGTCAGACTCAAATAGATCATCAGAATACTAAAATTTCAGACAACTGACTTGATTTAACACAACAACTTGTCCTGCTGGTAAAAGTGAAATAAAAAGTAACCAACTTTCCAGCCACATTCATATATAAAAATGACGGCACAATTATGTATTCTATATTAGATACACATACATCTCTGCAACTTCTAAATTATTTCCTAGAAATTGACAGGACAGAATAAATGTCATCTTCCCTTATAGATTAACAATTTTTAAAATAATACAATTCATATTGATAACCTAACTCATTTTTCCTTCCTCTACATATTTCAATACAACTGTGGTTTTACAGCTACACCGTATTTCCACTTCAGCAAATTGTCTTTTACATAGTTTCCATAGTAGCAGGTTTTGTGTGTATAATAATTTTCAAATATTGTCAGACACATTTTTATTTTCTACAAGTCTTGTTTCATTGCAGCTCCCTGCTCATTGTTAATGACATTTATTCTTCCAGGGGAGTGTGAATAATACCTAAAACAAAGGGATCATTAACAAGCTGAGTTTTAAAGTTGAACATTTTTATTAAGAAAATTGTCTTTAGAGCACTTGGTTGAGAAAAGGCATTCCAACCTCTATTTAAATAACAGCCTCAAGCTTGGAGGTCTAAAAATAAAATTTTGACTACAGTATTATAGCACAGGTAGTGAGAGCACAGTATTTGATGTAAGAGAAATGCCCACCCAACATAAAGCAGAAAGGGAAGGCTCTTCTTGCACTCCTGGGAGAGAAGAACAAGAAAGAGGAGTTAAAAAAAAAAAAGAGAGAGAGAGAGAGTAAGCTGGACCTTGTTACTCAAAAGTGTGGGCCACCAACAAGCAGCACCTGGGAGCTAGTTAAAAATGAAAAATCTCGGGCCCCACCCCAGGCCTACCAACTCAGAGGCTGTAAATTAACAGGATTCCCAAATGATTCATACGCACATTAAAGCGTGAGAGTCACTGAACTAAAGTAAAAGTAGAAGACTGGGGAGAGACACTTCCTTCATTCTAACAGAAGGACAAGGTGTGGTTTGTATGTGGGTTAGTTTGACGGTCAGTTTGAAAATGATCAAGAATCAGTCTCATGGTTTCTGTCTTTAAAAGTTTTCATTCTCTCAGCAACAGTGATTTTATAAATTGTATTCATTTATTTCAAAAAAGTTAATGAGTGCCTACAATGTGCACTGTTTGACTTTTTTCAGTACTCTACATTAGGGTCTCTTTTTGGCATGATAGTTTACTCATTTCCTTAATTTCAGAAATATTCACTTTTGCAAACTTTGTCCAAATCAAATAAACTGAATTACTGTAAAAGGCAGTAATTTTCTTCCTATGGATAGACTATAAACAAAGTGCAATTTCTCTTAAAATGGCAAATCATATTGGGAATAAAATGTGTTAAGTCACAAATGTAAAAACATAGTAAGATGATACCAATGAATCTGAAACAAGAATATTCTTCCTGCAGACTGCTTGAAAGCATTAAGTATGAATTCAACACATATTAAACACATGCTACGTGCTAGGCCATGTGCCAGGCATTTCAGACAAAAATATGCATGAAATAGTCCCTATAAGATAGTATGGTATATAAGGCTGACTTCATGGGACTGAAACCTGTGTAGTCACACAGGCCTTGCATTTGGTTTAAATGTTCCGTTGTTGTAGTAGAAATTCTCAATAAATTTACCTTTGAAACTGTAAGTGAATGAAATACAAGTACGTAAACTTTTAAATGAAGCCTGATAGAATGAACCAGGCCTGTCTCCTGGTGCGTGACCAGGGGATATGAACAAGTAAAGAAAACAGTTTTATATTTTACCACCTTTATTTTAATGGCCCTTTCCTGCTTTTTTGAACAAGGTATCTGCATTTTTATCTTCTACAAGGTTGGCTCATTCTATAGCCAGTGACGACAGTCAAATAGAACTATGTGCTAGATACTGTGGTAGAAAGGACAATGGAGCTATTGGATATGAAAAGGTCAATGATGACTTCACAGGGAAAATGATACTTAAGTTGGGCTTTGAAGGACAAAAAGGAGTTTGCCAGATGACAGGCACTCCTGAAAGGAACAACATTCTTACACAAATTGTAGACTTACAAGTGTACACTTATTTCCTCTAAGTTTAAAAAAACAAAAAAAAGCGCTTCGCTTAAGTTTTGTATATTTTCAATACACTGTTTTTTACAATTTTTTTAAAAAGCTGTATACTAGGCACAAATTCCACTTCCTGGGGAAGCTTACCTTCTGGCAAAGCAAATACAGGAATAAGAAATGTACAGAGGTGAACAAGCATGTCTTCGGTTTAGATTTTTACCTGGGTTTCTGCCTCTTCCCCGGGCCGGGAAAGCGGTTTGCGGGCTTTCGAACTGGTAGGGGCTGAAGGCTTCGACCTTTTCCGAGGCCTGTGCAATCAACCGTGGGAAAGGGGTTTCCTCCTCGAAATGGAACTGGCTCCAGCTGGCATGGCCGCAGAGTTTTTCTATTTCTTTCACCAAGTACCTGCCGCACAGCTTCCTGGCACTGCTGATGTCGCTCAGTTCATGGGAAAACCGAACCAGCAGGAGTCCAAGCCACAGCATGCACAAGCAGAAGCGCCTCAGCATTCCTGTGGCCGCAGGCGACTCCTCCGCCTTGTGCAATGGCGGTCGGCCTGACCCTGCTCCCTCTCTGCGCCTGCGCCAGGCCGAGCCGCGCGCACAAACCCTGCGGAATTCCGAGCGCGTGGGGGCCTCGCGAGAACGTCAAGGGAAGGCGCGCGCTGGCGGCGCCGAGGCTTTCCCGCCCTCCCAGGGGTCTCAGGTGGTCGAAGGTAGCAGGCCCTGGCTGCTAAAATGAAAGCCAAAATCCCCTCCACTACCCCGCCACCCTCCGGTTTGATTCATTTTTCTTTCGTTCCCCAATGGGAGATTCCTCACCAAGCGAGAGAGCATAGGACCTCTGTGACCTGATAATGTACGTTAAAAGGTGTTGCTCCCTCCACCTGGATTGCGTTTCCCGTTCTTGTTTGCCGGGTTGTTAATGAAGCTTCGTCTCCCTCACGAAACCCCCTCTCATCTCTTTCACGGTGTTAATCGACCTGTTTCCATCTGTGGGCGTGTGACCTCTTTCCTGAGACCCCCGCTTCATGAAGGCAGGGCCTGCGTCTGTTCTTGCTTTCCACTGTACCCCGGGGGCTAGCATTTAGCTGGCAATCAAATATGTGGTGAAACGTTTGTGTGTTGCATATGGGCATGTGCATTTAGTCAGGTTCAAAGCTTCTTCAGAAAAATCCTACTGGTTCACAGGGAGGCATAGGCCTTAGCCTCAATCTCCGGAAAAAAGAAGTAGGGATGCTGTCTTGAGGTGCCTGGGATAGAAATCTGGTTCTTTCGGTTAGAGAACGTAGAGGATTGTCTGTTACCAAATTAACTTGTGACAGGGACCCCTAGAGGATTTGCCTTGTAAGAATAACAGCATGCGGCATGAAATGCTCATTTAGGTGAGATAATTTTGCTCAGTAGGGAAGGGGCATGGAAGCGAAGCACAATCGGCATAGGCAGCTTTATCATTTTAAATGAAGTTCTGCATTATTAGTGTGTTGGCGTGGAAGGATGTACTATCGGCCACAAGAGGGCATTCGGGGGCTGTCTCAGGAATAAGCTTCAGGATGCTGAAGCTACAGGTGCCAGCTTATCAGTGATCTTACCATTTCCCTACACAATTTTATTTTTTTCTCCCTTTCTTTTCTGTCTTCTGACTCTGTCTTTTTCTTCATTTTCCATTTCCCCATCTTTTCCTTGCTTCCCAGTGGCATCCATGAATGCTGTTATATTAACTGCCCATTGGATTTTTTAAATGGTTGATATAATATAGATTAGTAAAATTTAATCACCTTCCTTGAAAAACAACTTATGTCCGAACTATAGTGGGCCATGAGTCCTAGTCAGAACTTTATCAGGTAAAGTTTTTGAGAAAGGAAAATATTAATCATACTGAGATGAATGTAAGCCCACTATAGTGGCAAAACGTAAAAAATGTAAGCCCACAAGGCAAAACCTATAGTAGATATATAAAAGATAAAAAAAAAAAAGAAATCAAAGCATACCACTACAGGAAATCATCTAACCACAAAGAGAGCAAGAGAAAAAGAAAAGAACAAAGAATCTACAAAATAACCACTAAACAATTAGCAAAATGGCAGTAGTAAATTCTAACCCATCAATAACTACTTTGAATGTAAATGGATTATGTTATTTGATTAAAAAAACAGGGCTGAATGGATTAAAAAAACAAGACTCAACTATATACTGCCTACAAGAGACTCATCAAGGGACCTGAACTATACTTTAGAACAAGTGGAGCTAACAGATATTTATGGGACATTCAATCCAACAGCAACAGAATACACATTCTTCTAAAATGCACACAGAACATTCACCAGAATAGATCATATGTTATGCTACAAAGCAAGTCCTAATAAATTTAGGATAATAAAATAATATCAAGTATCTTTTCTGACCACAATGGGATGAAAGTAGAAATCAATAAAAGGAATTTTTGAAAACTCACAAATATGTGGAAATTAAAGAACATGTTCCTAACTACCAATAGGTCAAAGAAGAAATGTAAAGGGAATTTAAAAAATATCTTGAGACAGGCTGCTCAGTGGCTCATGCCTGTAATTCCAGCATTTTGGGAGGCTGAGGCGAGTGGATCACTTGAGGCCAAGAGCTCAAGACCAGCCTGGCCAACATGGTGAAACCCTGTCTCTACTAAAAATACAAAAAATTAGTCAGGTGTGGTGGCAGGCACCTGTAATCCCTGCAGCTCAGGAGGTTGAGGCAGAAGAATCGCTGGAACCTGGGAAGCGGAGGTTGCAGTGAGCTGAGATTGCATCACTGCACTCCAGCCTGGGTGACAGAGTGAGACTCCATCTCAAAAACTCCAAAATGGAAACACAACATACCAAAATTTATGGTATGCAGCAAACACAGTGCTGAGAGAGAAGTTTATAGTAATAAGCACCTATGTCATAAAAGATCTCAAATCAACAACTTAACATTGTATTTCAAGGAACTAGAAAAACAAAGTAAGCCCAAATTTAGCAGAAAGAAGGAAATAACAAAAGTCAGACAAAAAAATTTAAAAATAGAGGCTAGCAAAACAATAGAAAAGTTTCACAAAACTAAAGTTGGTTCTTTGAAAAGATGACCAGGATTAGGGACCCACTTAAATAAGCAATCTAACTGCCCCTGGGCAGGGTGGGTGTGCTGCACTGGTGGGAATCCCCCTCGTCTGGGCTGCCCTTACTCTTCAGAGCCAGCAGGCAGAAAAGACTAAGATCGCTGATCCACAATACCACAGCCACTTCTCCTCCGAGGGGCTCCTCTCGGGGATATCAGAGTTCTGTCCATGAACCACTGACTGGGATGCTGAGATTCCCACAGGGGGGTCCCTGCCTGGTGAGGAGGAGTGGATCAGGATCCTACTTAAAGAAGCAGTCTGGCTACAAACTGACCCAGCTGCTGTGCTGTGCTCTGGGGAGTCCCTCCCAATTCAGACTGCTGAGTCTCGTTGGCACCAGTGGCATGGGAAAACTGTGGACTGGAACCACAGTGATGGCAGCACCCCCAAGAACTCAGTCTTTTTAGGCAGTCTCTAGCCTGCCATGCTGGCCAGAGAGGATTCCAAGCCAGCAGGTTTTAGCTTGTGGGGTTCTGTGGGAGCAAGACCTTTTGGCTCCCTGGCTTCCGCTCCCTTCCAATGGGAGTGGATGGATCTCCTGCATCACGGGAGTTTCCAAAGCTGAAGTATGCACATATTCCTGTGTCTCAGTGCCTGCTCTACTGGCCACCCACCCCAGCCACCATCATGAGTGTGTACAGCTTTGTGCTTGTGACCCAAAGCCCTCGTGGCATGGACTCACAAGGGGACCTCCTGATCTGCAGGTTGCATTGATCCATGGGAAAAGTATGGTTTTCAGGGTAGGGTAGCACAATCCATCACTGCCCCAGATGGCTGGGGGAGGGAGTTCCCTTTGCCCCATGCAGCTCCTAGGTGGGCCCTCACTCTACCCTGCTTTTTCTCACCCTCTGTGGGTCGCACCAACTACCTAGCCAGTCCCAGTGAGAGAACCTTGGTACCTCAATTGACAATGCAGAATTCACTCTCCATTTTCATCCTTCTAGGTAAGAGCTGCAGAGTGGAGCTGTTTCTGTTCCGCCATCTTGGCTGCTCCGGGATTCAAGGAATTTGCCTATCTTCTGTTTTATTTAGCTCCATTGTAATCTTCATTTTTTTTTCTTCCTTCTTCTGGCTTGTTCTCTTTCTACCTACTTAAGGTGCACTTACTTAATACTGCTGATATGGTTTGGTTCTGTGTCCCCACCCAAATATCATCTTGAATTATAACTTTGCAGAGGAAGAGATGAGGGATATGGGCCAGGGACAGGCTCGATCTAGGAAGCTGCCTTTTATTTCTGGGGCAGCATGTTTGTCTTGTTCTAGCATTAACTTTGCTGGGCATTGTTCTCATTCTTTTGGATTAGAATCAGTATTTCAGACAGCACTCTCACTGGCTTTATCCCAGGTAGCTGATGGTCTCTGAGGTTCTGAAGCTCTTTTTTGTATTCTGTTGCTCATAGCCTTCTATCTGTACCATCTTCCAGTCTCCATTTCATCCAGTCAGAGGTTCTTAGATAAACTCATTTTGATTTGAGATCATATCTGCCACTCTTTTAATTTCATGACCAATTTCTTACTAACAACTTCATATTTTCTGTGAATTCCTCACTGTTTTGCCTGACTTGACAACAGCAAACAATTTACATTCAATCCCTAACAACTTCTAAAACTGAAGTTTCTGATTTTTAACAAATTAAATTTTAAATTTTTTGATAATTACAGATTGACACATGCCAATATAATAAATAATTACTAGACCCTTTCCAGTTTTGCCAAAAGGTAACAGCTATGAAACTACAGCATATATCAAAATGAGGATATTGACAGTTGAATAGTCATGATATAAATCTGTTCCACCACCATAAGGATTCCTTAAAGTCATACCAACTTCCAACCTGCTCCCTAACCCAGTCCTTAAATTTTGAAAAAGAGATTTTCCATTTTTAAATTTTGTCATTTTGTGAATGTTTTATAAATGAATCATACAGCATGTAACTTTCTGGAGTTAGTGAAAAAGCTCAGCCTGATTCTCTGGATAGTCATGTGGCTTGTTGCATTTGTCACTAGTTGGCTGTTTTTATTGTTGAGTCTTATTCAATGGCGTGGATATACCACAGTTTATTTAACACGCATAAAGAACATTTTGTTTAGTTCCAGTGTTTGGCAATTACAAATCAGCCTATATAAACATTCATGCACAGAATTTACATAAACATTAATTTTAAATTCCTGGGAAAATGTTCAGTAATGTAATCTCTGCTTTGTAAGGTGGTTGCATTTTAGTTTTTCTTAAAAAGTCACCAAAATATTTTCTGGGGTGGCTGTACCATTTTGTAGTCCCAGGAGAAAATTTTGCCTCTATGTTTTCTCAGAAGAGTGGTTTATTTTTATTTCTGTGTATCAAGGGAGGGAAGAGAGGTAAATGAGTGTATTCTTTCAGCCGCCCTGACTGTCCTGTCTGGATTTCTCCTCAGGCTCTGTTATGCATTGAATTGTGTCCCCGAAGTGATCCACTGAAACCATACATACCTGTATTTCAGAATGGGACCTTTATAGACCCTAGTGTGACTGCAGATGTAGTTAGTTAGGATGAGGTCCCTCTGGAGCTGGGCCCTATATTCAGTAGGATGGATATCCTTACACAAAGATAATGTGAAGGCAAAGGAACAGAGAGCACCATGTGTCAAAAGGGATAACATTGAAGAGCTGCAGCTGCAACGAAGGAATGCCAAAAAGCAGCAGCAATCCATGTGAAGTTAGGAAGAAGAAAAGAGGATGCTCCCCAAAGGTTTCGGAACAACATTGGCACTGCCAACACCTGGATTTTAACTTGCAGCATTCAGAACTATGAGAAAAAAAAATTTCTTTTGTTTTAAACCAGTTTAGGTTCTTGGTTACATCCAACCTGGGAATCTCACAGTAGGGCCTTAGAGCTACTCTAGGAGTCTGTCCTTTTACTTCAGTTGTCACACTGATTTATAAGGAATATTAAAACTAAGAATAAAGGGAAATTTATATCTTACAAATGTCCTCCAGGAAACAAAGCTTTGAACATTTCTTGGTTAAGAGATTTAAAATTATATACACTAGTAAAATTATGAAACTTCATCTATTATTATTTTCCCTCACATCTTATTTTTATAATAATAGCAGGGTTATATATAGAGTGCATATGGCAAGGGAAAGTTGAGAAACAGTTATGTGTCTAGGTAGAAGCTCCATGTGAGCAACAATTTTGTGGGTTTCCCCCCAACTATTAAACCTTAAGGACATAAGACACTGCTAGGCATGTAAGAGGAGGAGGTTGATAATTGTTTGCTGAATAAATGAATAGGATCCCCCAAATATTGATAATTTATTTATCATTATTAATGTCAAATCATATAACATATCTGATCCTACTCCTTATTCTCACAGAAGAAGGTAGAGTAACTTGGGCAAACCAGAGGATTTATTTCAAAGTGTGCAATATATTCTATGATTCCTGGGTTCTCTGCCCTAATGGTCCCAAGATTCCTTCTCATTCTGTGTCCAGTATTGATGGAAAACATTTTCTATGCAAGAGAAATTGTAATCATGAGTGGTTCCCGAACACATAAGGATGCAATCTAAACTCCATATCCAGGATGAACTAGATGAGTTACGAATCCCTCTTCCTGCCTCCATCTCCAGCCATACCTTGATAATCCCCTTTACAGTAACTGGCCTCCTATCCTACTGACTTCTGGGCAGGTTCACACATACTGTGCTTTCTGTTGTTCTCTATGTCTTTCCCTGTCCCTTGTTGCCCTCTCATTTGCTCAGATACCTTTTAAGATTCAGATCCAACATTACTTCCTTTAGGGAAATTACCACAAACTCTCTTCCCTTATGTTGCTTCCTCTATGTTTTCTCCTTCCCATGATGGAAATAAAGTAGACCCCATTCCTTGTGTGTTCATTACATTCTCAGTGATGCTTTAGTGATATCATAGCCCTTTTTCCCCCTTACTTATTGGCCTCCCACACTAGACTGACTATGAGCTTCTGTGAGCTCACTGTAAGGTCAGTTGCACGCACATGGTAGCTGCTCAACACATCATATTAGTTAAAGGAAATTGCACTTCATCACAAGATATTTGCAGACTCTGGGGCTGGAGGATAGGAGGATGGTGGAACCGTAGAACCTGGCTACAGAGTAAAAAATGCACTGAGTGCTCAGGTTAGTAGAACTAGAAAAAGGCAAAGCCTCTATGATTAGTGATCCTGTGCCATACAGGGATGAGGTCAGGGATGCAACAGGAGGACCCGACCCATCCTAGGGTGATTCACCTCATTGATGAAGTTAACCGGTGTAGTCACTATGGATAAAAGTACAATTCACAGAGGACTGTGGGTTAGAAGGTGGGGGACCGAGAGGGAGTTAGAGGGTCTATATGGGCAAAATCTAGGGCAGCAGAGCTTTCAAGATGTGTATGGGGTTTCTCCTAGGTAATCATGCCTAATTCCTCATACCACCAAACCAATCTTTTAGTTCCTTTTATAATCTTTAGCCTGGTGTTAAACTAGAGAAGGTAGCTCCTTTAGCTCTTGCCTGCTTTCTACTTTAAAGAGGGCAGAATATATTGAGATCTACCTGTTTGTGAATATGTTTAGGGCTTCAAAAAATTCCTTCTAGTAGTTTTTGGTTCTTACTTCCTGCATATTTTGTCCACATTCATAATCAAATGGTCACATTTCCACAAGATTTAGGAACTATACATCCTGATGAGCAAAAATTAACTTTCCAATAAAGTCTTATCACATATAATCCTGACATTTCTTCCTCAAAAAAAAAAAAAAAAAAAAAGTGACTGTTCCTTCAAATCAGCCAGTCATTTCTGGCCCCCACTGCACTCTTTGTGCTAACTCACCCCACACCCCGCCCCAGTAGTTCTCCGGTGTATTAATAGCAGCACATTGGAATCACATGGGAACCTTTAAGAACACCCTTTCCCGCTGTTGCACTCTGAAACAAGGAAGTCATATCTCTGGGTGTGGAGCCAGTCCCGAGTATTTGTGAAGATCCCCAGTGGTTTCTAGTGTGCTAAAAGTAGGAGAAATATTACCTAGCTATTCCCCAAAGACCTTGTAGGAAGATTTTAGGAGTAATTCAATCGCATCTATTGTCTATCCCTTTGTATTTCGTAATGTTACAACTTTTATATACTGTGTACACCAATCATTAGCAACACAGGGTGAAATATGAAAGAGTAAAGGAGAACAAGAGGCAAGAGTCACCACTGGATTTGGGCAGTGGGGGCCATTGTGGCATCTGACAGAGTCAGAGTGTGAGAGGGAAGCCCATTTACAGTGGGACCCAGCGGTAATGAGAAGTATAGAATTTCAGAGATACTTTAGAGTTTGGTGGAGAAATGATTGGTGTTTGTTTATGAAAAAATATTAGAAAACCAGGACTAATGCCAGGGAGAAGGAAAGGCTGAAAAGGTTAGTGATCAGTATGTGTGTTAGGATAATTTCTTGAGATGTTATCCTGGTTTGGCGTGATACTGTACTATTCCATCTCACATTTCCATTCCCTAGCCCAGCTCAAGCAGGCTGCCTGGGCCTTGGTTTTTGCCTGTCTAGCTTACTTTTGAAGGGCTATACTAGAAAGGAGATGCCTGACACTGCACGGCCAATTGTTTATAAATGCCCAAAGACAGGTAAAAAGTTATGCAAGTAACCCTGATAGGACTTGAGCCAGAGAGAGAGAAATACAGAGACAGACACAGAAAAAGAGACAGAAGGGAGATAATATGATTATTTCTTTAAACTACCCTGGGGTTGAAACTTCCCTATCCAAGGGAAGAGATATCATCCTTGTCAGCATTCTTTCTGTCCCCAGTGAGGGACACAGGTACAGAAGTGAGAGGACTATGTGGGGTTGCACTGAGTGTTGCAGTGGTAGCCATTGAGGATAGTGCAGCCCAAGGGTCTTGGTGCTTTAGTGCTAAGGCCCTGGGTTCAGTGCACACCTTCATGGGTGTCCCCATTAGAACAATGTCTGATGTTGAATTCTCTACTAGGTGACAGAATTGGGATTGCTATTGATTTGATAAAGAAGAAAGGTGGATATTTTCTGCATGTGAGAGACCGTGCCTTAAAATTCATACCTGTTGCACAAAAACAGTCTTTGGGAATAAGAAAGGTAGGGGTCATGACACAACTGGGAAAGGAGAGGGAAAAATGGAGAGAAAGATAGGCTAGTAGTAGGAGTATATACGGGTGCAGATTGAGGCAACTATGTCAGTAGATAATAGATAGATAATAGTGATAGTCCTCAGTGTTATCAGTTAAGGACAAACTTGGAGAAAATGTGTTCTGTAATGGACAGTGAGCTGCATACTGTGGATAAGTAGGTTTGAATGTAAGAGTTACAATGAGCAACAAGGGTTCCACCATGAAAGCACAACTCTTAAAACATGTTGGCTTTCTGCGCAAACAGTTACATTCTGTCGTTCTCTGCTCTCTCAGTGAGAAGAAGCTCTCCAGGAGGGACTAGGAGAGGACATGATAAACCTCCGAGCCTTGGTTATCATTGACCATGTATGGAACTTTGGAATATAGGAACTTCTGTGTTCATCTCCTATAATTCTGTTTACAGACATTTGATTGAAGCAATTTACTTTTTCTAAAGTAAATTTTTTCTAAAGTGCATTTTCTCTGTAGAGGCTAGTTAAAATGTATGGATACAGAGGTTGAAGAAACTGACTAAATTTAAAAATGATACCATGATGCTTTACCAACTCTAAGAAATGCTCATATTATTTCATGGTTTATTTTGCTTACATAAATGTTCTGTAAATTCTAAAATGGTAGACTTGAATCCATTTCCTTACCAGTTCTAACACCAAAAAATGAGTTATTTATTCAGTTATCTATATGATGATATATTTATTTAGAAGCATAAAAAAGCCTTACTAGAGAAACAGTTGAGTTCATTTGGGCACAAAAATCTGAATATATTTATTGTCAGTTCAGATTGTTTTCAAATAATATTTCACTAAACCCCAAACCCTCCCACTTCCAATGAAGTAAAATATTACAATGTGTGTGGTTTTGTGTTCATGTAGTGTATGTTGACAAAATTGATTCAATAATGTGTAACTGTTATATGTGGTTGGTGTCAGTTGTGTATAAAAAGTTATGTTGGTTAAAGTAATAAAGCTTTTATAAACATTATATAGTTAATAAGATTCAAAAGCAATTGATCTAAATATACTATTAATAAAAAAGAAAAAGACTTTTTCAGCAGAAAAAAGATCAATTTCATAGAAGTACAATAGTGGAAAGACTATTGTTACAGAGCAAGTGAAACATGTAAGCATTAATAATGATTTCTCACATTCTAACAATCAGTGGTGACTGAATTGGACATCAGTGAATGTTTCATGGAGAATACATAGGAGGTTAGGTGAGAAGTTCACAATTACCTACTTTGTGCATACTTTCAGAAAAGTCCCTTTGTCACAACATTCTTCACAGTATAGTTTACTGGCATCATCAGCTTCACTTCTCTTTGGTCAGGAAAGTAGTACCTTTCTCAATGACAGCTGCCCCTCAGACAGAATTGCCCTTCAGCTCCTGTGACAATTTAGGAATGAATCCCAACATCATATCTAAGGTCTCTGCATCTTTGTTAATGGTGGATGACATCATCTCTGTGAAGTCAAAAAGGAGGGGTGGAAGGTGAGGAAAACTATTCATGTCAAAGAGGATTAGAAAAATTACAGAATTTTGCCTGGATCACATTATAACCATTGCCTCAATGTAATTAAACACCAAAGGGAATCAGAAAGTATCCTAACATCTAAACAACTTAGCTTACTTAGAGTTGGGCACCTTGAAGTACTACAGTATTATTAAGGATCTGCTAACTTCACTCTCCTGTCTGTGGACTCTTTCCATGACAATCAAAATGCTTGCATCATGGCACTTTTGACTCTCTCTAATGCTATTTTGATTGATAACTTCCAACTGCATTATCGACTAGATAACAATAAGGAAATTTCTTTCATAATCAAAAATTTTCCAGTAGAAAGACTCACATATTTGTCTCTATTCACATACAACTCTACGTCTATATCTACATCCACCCCAATGCCAGACATTTAACATTGATTTTCTATGTGTACTTCCCATTTTTCTTGTTAAATTCATCTATAGTTTTCAAATATTTTTAATGAGCATTTTTACTAATTTAATCAGAAAAAGTGAAAATTAAACACAAATTGTACTATAATCTACTCTTTCTTGATTTGCATTAGTAATTTTCCTAAACTGTGTTGTTTTTCCCTATTTTATAATAAGATAAACAAACTCTGACCAACAATGTAGGAAAAGTAAATAACTTTGAAATCACGCTGTGAATCCTATAAAAAGGAAGCAAGTGTTTGCTGTCCATGATGACTTTTAATGGGGTCATTTAGTGATTTAATATAGGTTATGTATATAGTCTACAAGATGTAATTTTGGAAGGCAGCCATGTACACCACTATACCACCAATGCACTTACAAGATGTAATTTTGGATTCACACATTGCGTATTCAAAACCTGTTTCCTCTACATTAAATGTAAAACAATAATTAGTAATTTGCCTTGGCTTCTCAGAATTTAATACAACCTATTAGACCGACTAGAGTAGCCTCTATAGCTTTTGAAAGATGCCCTTGCTAATTCTAACTTAACTTGCAATTTATCTTTATGACTACCCTATGACTTGGTAAGGTTTAAACACCATTCTGGTATTGAACTATTCTCAACTCTGAAATTTCACTTTTAAAATCCATTGCAGCTTCAAATGTTGAAAACATTAATCAGATCTTCAGCTACAGTGGTCTGAAGGGGTAGCTTCCCTTGTCTCTGGTCCTCTCCAGTTTCTCCTGTAATGATCCAGGCATCTTTCTCTTACAACCCTTGTCTCTCAACACCCTGTAAGACCCATTTAAAAATATGCGAAGCAAGGCTGGCTTGGAGTGCATTTAAAACCATTAAAAGAGAGAGAGAAGGAGGACGCTTTTAACTGCTTAGGCCACAGTCTAGCTTTTGGACAAAAGAAGATTCATTAAATCTAAGGCCCTTTCTGTCTTCCATTCGAGGACCCTAACAGGTCTCAGAGTGCCTGTGCCTGTCTGGCATGTAAAGCAGCTTGATAACCAGTGCACCACCTCTCTGCTTGCTCACTTTTCTCTCAGTTCGAAATTCGCTGTCCAGGTGCCTGTCCTCCTCTCTCCCAGCACCTTCCCCTGCCCCCCACCCAGGTCCTACCTCCTCCCAACTGTCCCACTGAGACCCTTTCAATAAAAGTATATTACAAAGGAAAAGCCCAAACTTCAGGTATCAACATCTGTGGAGTAAGGACTGAGCAAGGGCAGCTACAGAGCTGTGGAGCCAGGCCTTGCAGGCCGCTGTTCCAATTGATTGTTTGCCCTAAGGCAACCAATAAGAAGTGTGGGATGGCCAGGGATTGGGGGGCCATTTGCCTGTGGATTGTCCAGATACCTGCAGAAACTCCTCCTGGATGCTCGAGATTCTGTCCTGGGGATCCTTGTACATTGTGGTCTCTTGGAATTTAATGCCACTTAACTTCACCTTTTCATCACTCACCCACTTCATGGGGTTCTTTCTGAAGCTGACTTTGCAGTAGCCAGAATGCTGGCATACAGGACCAGAACAGTTGAGCATGCTGGAGCTGGTTTGTCCTGTTCTGGGCATTTCAGTCTTTCTTTAGGGAGTGTCACTGCTGTTCCCTAACAGCCTGTGCTTATGTACCAACCTGGGCTTCAGACTACTTTCTATATGTCTTCCTAGAGCTATTACTCACCTTTAGAGTCAATGGTCCAAGTTCTACCACTTTTCCACCTACCCACAAAGAACTTTCTCCCTCAGTTCTTATTCACCCTTCCTACCTCCACTCCTCATATCCCTTGTCATCTCCATGCTCCCAACTTCTACCCTTTCCTCGATTTTAATTTAAATTTTCTACTTCTTTTTTCTTTCCTCCTCCATGAGTATTTTTATGTTTACCAAAATATTTGTAATTTAAATGTCATTTGCTTATTTAAAGGTATGTCCTGGTCATTATGGAAAATTTAGGTAAAATAAAAGTGAAATTGAAATGTAAGTTCATCAGATAGAGACTGTCTCCATTAACACTTGCTGTATAACATTTACTATTCTTTCTAACTTCCCCCATTTTGTTTTTATTTCTTCTTCGAAGCAGTTAGAGATTATAATTAGATCGATTTCTATAGTGCCTTGTTTATGCATCTGCAGTATTGTGATGAGTGGATGGAGCAACTGCTCACAAAAGAAAGAAAACTGATGATATTTAAACCAAGTCCTGTGAACATTATTAAAATTTCAATAACATCACTTTAAGCTTGTATATAATAATGTTTAAGGTTTACAAGGCAATTCCCCATTCACAATTGTATAAACCTGAAATCTTCTTTTTTCCACTTTTATTTTGGATTCGGAGGGCACACGTGCATGTTTGTTACACAGGCATATTGTGTGATGCTGAGGTTTGGGGTATGGATGATCCCATCACTCAGGTAGTGAGCATAGTACCCAAAAGGTAGTTTTTCAGCCCATGCCACCCTACTTGTCTACCTCCTCTTGTAGTCCCCAGAGTCTATTGTTCCCATCTTTATGTCCATGTATACTTAATGTTTAGCTACCACTTATAAGTGAGAACATGTGGTATTTGGTTTTCTGTTCCTGCGTTAACTCACTTTGGATAATGGCCTCCAGCTGCATCCAAGTTGCTGCTGAGGACATTTTTGTTCTTTTTTGTGGCTGCATAGCATTCTGTGGTGTATATTTGCCACAGTTTCTTTATCCAGTTCATCACAGAGGGGCATCTAGGTTGATTCCATATCTTTGCTATTGTAAATAATGCTGCAATGAACATAAAAGTGCATGTGTCTCTTTGGTAGAAGGATTTCTTTTCCTTTGGGTATATACCCAGTAATGGGATTGCTGGGTTGAATGGTAGCTCTGTTTTAAGTTCGTTGAGAAATCTCTGAACTGCTTTCACAGTGGCTGAACTAATTAACATTCCCCCCAACAATGAATAAGCATTCCCTTTTCTCTGCAGCCTCACCAACACGTGTTGTATTTTGACTTTTTAGTAATCATCATTTTGACTGGTTGAGATGGCATCTCACTGTGGATAAACTTTAAGATTTCAACTTACAGGGAATTTCGAAGATCCATACTTTTATCTACCCTCTAGAAATCCTGTCGAGGCTGAGAAAACACAGAGACCATAGAGGCTTGACTGTTAAGTCTTGGGAGAGCACCTATGGAAGTCTTCTTAAAGTTGGGGAAAATTGGACTGTTTCTACCAATTTATTTCTTTGAACTCTCTTGGTGATTGGTGAATTGTTTTGGTTATCTAAATATTTTAATTTGATAATCTAATTATTACTGATACACATTTTCATGCACAAAAATTTATCTCTATGATTGATTTACTACATACTCTGTGTGTGGTAATTCATGAACAGAAATTTTATTTTTTAAATTTAAAAACAAGTCAACATAATTTTGGGGCAATCGGCTTATTAGAAAACTCTCAAAGTATTGGTAAATATTAAATGCAAATAGTACCACTTGATTATATGCATTGTTTGAAAACAAAACCTAGTCAGACCAGATCTGTTCTATTCAAGTAAGCCTGAGGGATTGATGGACACTATGGTATTTTGGAAATAAAATAATAAATCCTCTTTCTTCTCAATAAAAAACATGATCTATGCTCCTCATATTGGAGGAGGTCTCAATCATTACCCATCAAACGCTGATGTTATATAACTCTTCAAACAACACCTGCTAGGACTACACGATGGTCAGAATAAGTGATTTTAGCTGTGTTTTCACTAAGAAAAGGTGCTTGCAAGAGGCTTCTCAAAACTGGTGTTTCACATTTCTTTATACAGATTGATGAACTTTGGAGAATACTCTATGTGCAATGCTGTTCTACAACATAATGGATTACATAAAAATGAATTTCTAGGTGTCTCATATTATTCCTTTCTAAAAATTATTTTCTATTTTATATGTGCAGTATATTCAACCTTTCTCCATGATATAATTTATGATTATTTCTCACCATTTTGTAAATTTTCATTTTACTCTTTGGTAGTATCCTTTGACACAAAAGTTTTAAATTTTGACACTGTCAAATATGTATGTTTTCTTTTATTTCCTGGTCTTTTCCTGTCATATTCATGAAATCATTGACAAATCCAATGTCAGGATAATTTTCCTTTATGGATTCTTCTAAGAAGTTTATTTTTAGCTTTTACATTTTGTCTTTGATACAGTTTAAGTTAAAGTTATATATGGTGTGAGGTAAGGATCAAGTCCTTCTTTTGTGTGTGTATATCCAGTTTTCCCAGCACCACGTGTTGAAAAACTGTTCTTTTCCCATAATGGTCTTGACATCCTTCTAAAAAATCATTTTACTAAATAACAGCGACTAATTTCTATTCTCTCTGTTCTATTCCATTGGTCTATATAATTGTCCTCATGCCAATAGTTCATTCTTTTGATTACTAGATCTTTGTAGAAAGTTTTGAAAACAGAAAGGTTGAGTACTCCAACTTTATTCTTTTTTTATCAAGATGGTTTTGGTTCTTTAGGAGTCTCTTGAGATTGCACATTAATATTAGGAAGGGTTTTCCTATTTTTACAGAAAAACATCCCTGGAATTTTGATGTGGATAACATTAATTTTGTACATTGCTTTCGGTAGTATTGACATCTTAACAATATTAAGTCATTTAATTCAGGAAAATCTGTGAATATATCTGTTTTCTGCTATTTATGTCTTCTTTAGTATGTTCCAGCAATACATTGTAGGTTCTCCTTAAGTATATTCCTAAGTATCTTATTGTTTTTAATGCTATTAAAAATAAAATTGTTTTCTTAATTTTGTTTCTGGATGTTCATTGGCAATCAATTTTGCATGCTGATTTTTTATTTTGCTTCTTTACAGAAATTATTTATTAGTTCTAACACTTGTTTTCAAAGCCTTTGTTCTTTTCACATATAAGTTTATATCATCTGAAGGCAGACAGTATTTTACTTTTTCTCTCTAATTTTCGTGTGTTTTCTGATTAATTGGTTAATTAGTTTGTCTGACTATGACTTCCAATACTATATGAATAGAAGTGGTTAAAGTGAACACCTTTGCCCTGTTTCTGATCTGAGGGGATAAGCTTTCAGTTCTTCATCATTGAGAGTTATGGTAATGGTGGGGTTTTATATGTGAAATAAATTAAGCTTACACGTATCAGTTTCTTGTGACAGTCTTAGGCATAGTTTAGCAGCACTTGAATTTTATGTTCTAAAGAGTGAGTATGCTTCTCTTTTTTATGTCACAATTAATACCTCTCCAACTACCTCATATCTCGTATGAATTCCTACTATATTATGTGACTGCCAACAGCAATTAACCAACACCTAATCCCAGTGCCTCTTAGGACTTTGAGGAAGTTTTGAAATTAATTTTTGAATTTTAAGATAAGGTAGAATCACACATGTGAAGATCTGGAATAATGCAAAATAATCATATCTATGCTTTACCTGTTTTTTGCTAATGATAACTTACTAAAATATAACAACTGGATTATTGACAATGATAACCATGATATAAAACCATCCTAATACCACAAGAATCTTCATAGTCACACTCACTTCATTCCCATGCTCCATCCTCTAGCCTTAACCCATGGCAAAAATGTTCTCTAATTCTAAAATGTTTTATTTGAATACTAGTTTGTAAAGCAATCATAAAATATGTAACCTTTGAGGACTGGCTTTTTTCACTCAGCCAAATTCTGTGTTGGTTCTCCCAAGTTGTGTGTATTAGTTGGTTAATTAATTGGTTACTTTTTTTTATCACTGACTACTATTCCATGATATGGATATAACAGTTTGTTGAATGACTCACCGGATTTTTGATCCACAATTATTTGTTAGAAACAAAATAGTAAAGGCCATTCTGTGAACCTGGACACTCTTCCTCAGTGGTCCATTGTCCCCCCTCCCATACTAAGCACTACTCCCGCCCAGGGGATTCTCCAGTGTTACAGCACATTAGATTCCCCAAGAAGCTTTTAACAAAATCCCAATGCCTTTGTTGCATTCCGAAATAATCAAATCATTATGTCCTGGTGTCAGAGACAAACATCATTATTTTGAAAGATCCCCAGTTGTCTCCAGTACACTGAAAGTCAAAAAGCCAATGCATAGCCACAGCCCAATGACCCCGTTGCAATGTATTAAGAGTATTTCAATTGTTTTTGTTGCCTATACATCTCTCAAGAATTGATAAAGTTACAACCTTTATACATACACCAATCATTAGCACAAATGGGCAAACTAACACAGAGCAGTCAAAGAGAATCTTCTTAAAGCTACTTTTCCCATCATTTACAAACACTTGATAAGCCAAAAGGTTATCCAAGTATCTCTAACAAGATATAAGAAAAAGAGAGGAAGAGAGAGTACAGATAAAGGGATTGATTTTTCTATCTATATCTATATCTATATCTATATCTATATCTATATCTGTATCTGTATCTGTATCTGTATCTATATCTATATCTATATCTATATCTATATCTATATCTATATCTAGTTCAGGTCTTGGTTTCTGCTGTACACTGCTCAGTGGTGGTGCCATTGAGAGTTGAAGACTCCAGGGTGGGAGATGTGTAGTACCCTAGAGAATAGATGGCAACTTTTGGCAAAATTTCCCTGCACCCAGGAAGAGAAAGCTGCAAATGAGAGGACCATGCAGACTAGCCCTCAGTGTGTTGCAGTAGGAACCGTTGAGCACTATGGGCCCTGAGAGCTTTGATGCTTTGGTGCTAAGACCCCAGGATTCAACATACAGCTCAAAAGGAATAACTGTAATAAAATAATCTCTGTGAATTAATTTCCCATTTAGTGGCAGAGTTTCGTATTTGTTCATTTGTTAAAAATGAAGAAGTAGAATTTTTATTTTTATTTTGCACAGCAGAGACTTTGCTAATAAATTCATGCTTATTACACACAGAAATACTCTGTTGGGACTAATCAGTTTATCACTTAAAATGCATATCTGGATCTCTTAGAAGCATAAAAGAATTCTATTTTGACAATCATGTTTACTTGGGCACAAAATCCAAAGGAAATAGATTTTCTGTCCAATCTGATTGTTTGCAAAGAATATGTGAATAACACCATGTATCTAACTCAAGTAGAAAATTGCAAGATTTGTAGTTTTATGTCCATATGGTCTAAATTCAAAAGGTCCATGAAATAATTTTGTTCCATTTTATGTACCTGGTGTTAGGTGTGTAAAAGTTTTATTGGTTAATGTGGTAAAGACTTTATAATTATTTTAAGTAAATATAATTTAAAATGATTAATGTCACTGTACCATTTAATTAAAAAGATAAAACACTACAGCAAAAAGTGTTGATACAAATTATGCTTTGGGGAAAACTGTTTCCTACGGAAAAATGAAAATGCAAACAGTAGGTTTGATTTATCATATTTCTAATAACCTGTGGTGACTGACTTGGATGTCACGCAAAGTATAATAGAGATTGCAAAGGGAAAATATATAAGAAATCAATAATTACTATGATGAATTATCATTACATAATTTATTTTTAAAATTTCTGACACAATTTACTATACAGAAAATTAAACCAAATGGGAGAAGAAAAGGCAGAAATCCCCTTGAATATTACAGGTTCCTCAATAATAACTGACTGTCATAAAGTATATTAATTTCCTGTGGCAAATTAGGAATGAATTCCACCAAAATATTTATGGCTTCTGCATTTTTGTGGATGGAAGATTACAGGAATTCTGTTAGGTTAAAAAAGTGAGGGGGAAATAGGTGTGAAAAAACTATTAATGTCAAGGAGAGTCAGGAAAATTATGTTTTCATATTTAAAAATGACAGCATTCCCTCAATATAATGAAACATCAAAACAGTGCAGGACAGCAGAGTGCCTCCTGCAGGCCTTTGTATAGTATCATGTCTTCTGATGCTTTTCCATTCACTCCACCCTGTTGTCCTGGCTACTAAGTGGGAAGGGCCTGTCAAGTGAGGTTGTTTGCTATTTCAGCAGTGTTTTCTCTCTCTCCCTCTGATGACATTCTCAGTGAGACTCTTCCAATAAAAGTAAGTTACAGAATAGGGAAAAACTGGAAGCCTTTCTTCTAAGATCTGGAACACCACAAAGCCCATTTTCACCACTGTTATTCAGTATAGTAGTGGAAGCCCTAGCTAGAGCAATCAGACAAGAGAAAGAAATAAAGGACATCTAAAGGAAAAGAAAGCAGACATTTAGGCTGTTGTTTTGTTTGCAATTGATATGATCTTGTATTTGGAAGAAATTAAATCTCCACAAAAAAACCTATTAGAACTGATAAACCAATTCAGTAAAGTTGCAGGACACAAAATCAACATACAAAAATCAGTAGCATTCCTTTATGCCAACAGTGAACAATCTGAAGACATTTTTTAAAATCCCATTTACAATAGCCACAAATAAAATTAAATACCTAGGAATTAACCAAATAAGTGAAAGATCTTCAAAGAAAACTATAAAACACCGATGAAGGAAATTGAAGAAGACAAACAAAAAAAAAGGAAAGATATTCCATGTTCATGGATTGGAAGAATCAATATTGTTAAAATGTGCATACTACCCAAAGCAATCTACAGATTCAATGCAATAACATTCTTCACAGAAATAGAAAAAAAAAAAAACCCTAAAATTTATATAGAACCACAAAAGACCCAGAATAGCCAAAAAACTGTCCTAAGCCAAAAAATAAAAACAAAAACAAAACAGAAGGAGTCACTTTACCTGACTTTAAATTATATTACAGAGCTATAGTAACCAAAACAGCATGGTACTGGCATAAGAAAAGACACATAACCAGTGGAACAGAATAGAGAACCCAGAAAGAAATACACACACTTACAGTAAACTCATTTTTGACAAAGATGCCAAGAAAATATGTTGGGGAAAATATAGTCTCTTCAATAAATGGTGCTGAAAAACTGGATATCCATATGCAGAAGAAGCTAGATCCCTCTTACCATATACAAAAATCAAATAAAAATGGATCAAAGACTTAAATACAAGACCTTAAACTATTAAACTACTATAAGAAAACATTGGAGAAAATCTCCAGGACATTGGACTGGGCAAAAATTTCTTAAGTGATACCCAATACGCACAGGCAACCAAAGCAAAAATGGACAAATGGGATCACGTCAAATTAAAAAGCTAATGCACAACAAAGGAAACAATCAACAAAGTGAAGAGACAACCCACAGAATGTGAGACAATATTTGCAAACTATCCATCTGACAAGGAATTAATATACAAGGAGCTCAAACATAGATTTTTCTATAGGAAAAAAATCTAATCTGATTTTAAAATGGGCAAAATAGTTGAGCAGACATTCTTTAAAGAAGACATACAAATGGTAAATAGGCATATGAAATAGTGCTCAACATCACTGATCATCAGAGAAATGCACATCCAAACTACAATGAGATATTATCTCACCTCAGTTAAAATGGCTCATACCTGAAAGATAGGCAATAACAAATACTGGCAAGGATGTGGAGAAACGGAAACCTTCATACACTGATGGTGAGAAAGTAAATTAGTATAACCACTATGGAGAACAGTTTGGAGGTTCCTTAAAAAACTAAAAGTAGAACTACCATGTGATCCAGTCATTCCACTGCTGGATATATTCCCAAAATAAAGGAGATCAGTATATCAAAGAGACATGTTTGTTGCAGCACTGTTCACAATATCCATAATTTGGTTGGGAGGCCCAGGCAAGCAGATCATAAGGTCAGGAGAGGTCAGGGCAGATCACGAGGTCAGGAGATAGAGACCATCCTGGCCAACATGTTAAAACCCCGTCTCTACTAAAAATACAAAAATTAGCTGGGTGTTGTGGCACACACCTGTAATCCCAGCTACTTGGGAGACTGAGGCAGTAGAATCACTTGAACCTGGGAGGTGGAGATTGCAGTGAACCAGAATCACCCCACTGCACTCCCGCCTAGTGACAGAGCAAGACTCTGTCTCTAAATAAATAAATAAATAGCCAAAATTTGGAAGTAACCTAAGTGTCCATCAACTGATGAAAGTATAACAAGAATTTGATGTTTATACACAATGGAGTACTATTTAGCCATAAAAAGGATGAGATCCTGTCATTTGCAACAACATGGATGGAACTGGAGGTCATTATATTAAATGATATAAGCCAGTTGCAGAAAGACGAACATCACATGTTCTCACTTATTTGTGGGATCTAAAAATCAAAATAATTGAACTTATGGAGATAGAGAGTAGAAGGATGGCTATGACAGGCTGGGAAGGGTAGTAGGAAAGTGAGTGGGTAGGTGGAGTTGGTTAATGGGTACAACAAAATAGTTAGAATGAATAAAACCTAGTATTTGATAGCACAACAGGGGGACTATAGTCAATAATAGCTCAATTCTACATTTTAACACCACTAAAAGAGTATAATTGGATTGTTCGTAACACAAAGGATAAATGCTTGAAGGGACAGATACCCCATTTTACATGATGTGATTATTACGCATTGTATGACTGTGTCAAAACATCTCAGGTATCCCATAAATATATATACCTACCAGGTACCCACAAAAATGTTTTTTAAATGTTAAAGGCAAGTTACAAAGGAAAAGTCTAAACTTTTGGGCACCAGCCACAGCAGACTGGGAACTGAAAGCTGGCAGCCAATGAGATACCTAGTTGGGCCTGTGAGCAGTGGTTCTGATGACAACCAATGGGAAGTGCAGTATGACCTGGGCAGTGGGAGCTCTCATCTGAGAGTGGTACAGGTTCCAGTGAGAGTTCGTCCTGGACTTTGGAAATCCTCCTGACTTTCCTGCAGAGGGATTCTAGGCTACTGACAATCAAGTCATTAAATAAGCATTTAGGCTGACGTTTTAGAGCTTGCTGAGGTCTCACTGGGGAGTGGCTCAGCAGCAGCAAGACTCCTAGCAGGTTGGACAAGAACAGGAGCTGTATCCAGGGCCTGGTCTCTCCTGCTCTGGGCTTTTCAGCCTTTCTCTGGGGACTACTGCTGCGTTGCCTATCAACCTGAGACTGTGTGCCTATCCTGGACCTGAGGCTGCTTCCCCTACCTGGCTCAATGAGACTTGTATATCCCTTGGGCTAGCAGTCAGCTCCTGAGTCAATGGTCCCAGCTCACCCCTTTCGCACCTACCTCCACAGAATGTTTTCCCTCGGCTGTATTTTCCCTCAGGACTCCAGTTTCACGTCCCATGTCCCTTCATGCTCCCAATGTTCTTCTACTCTTTGCTTGTATTAAAGTTTGAATTGCCTTCTTTTCCCAGGCCTTTCCCCCACTACAAATATTTTTATGACTACTCAAATATTTGTATCTTTTGGGAGCTTTTTTTTTAATCTCAAAAGTATGACATTGTTATTATAGAAAATATAGGTGAACAAATATAAATCTGATTTTTATATAATTTTGTTATAAAAATAACAAATTTTATACTTCTAGAGTTTATATTGGTTAATACTTACTGTATAAACTTCTGTTTCTTCCTTTGACTCTTCTTACATTTACTTATATTTCTTCAAAACATTAAGAGATTATAATTACACTCCTATAGTACCTGATGTATTCATTCATAATACTGAGTTGGGTGGACTGATAAATTTTTTGCTAAATAAAGAGAAAACTGATGATGTTTGAATCACACCCTGCAAAAAATATTAAAGTTCCCAATAACATCACTTTAGGGTCACATAATAATGTTTAAATTTACACCACACTGTCCCATTCAATACTGCAGAACTGGAACCTTAAGCTTAGTGGAAACTGTAAATGTTGGTACTTATATCTGCTCTCCAGAGATCCTGACAAAGATGAGAAAACTCAGGATCCTCTACGGTTGCTGCACATGTCTTCAGAGAGCACTAACTATAGGTTTCTTACAGTGGTGGGATATCAGATTTTTTCAGTTTCTACCAATTACTTACATTTCTTTCACTCTTTCACTCCTCTGGATGAATGGCTGATTGTTAGCACATGAATATTTTAACTTGAGATTGTATTCTGTATCTCTAGAAACAGAAAACACACACACACACACACACACACACACACACACACACAGTCATTGTAAAGCAAAAAGCAGTAGAATCCCACAATCTGCAGAGAGTATATTGGTAACATATGTTCTTTCAAAATAATTAATACATTTATAATCACTTTCCTGTATTCTTTTTGTTTTTTGTGTGCATGTGAGAATAAATTTTTATTGTTTAAACAATTGTAAACAAATTAATACAGGTTTCTAGGCAATGGTCCCTGTAGATAACTATGAAATTATGCACTGAACTTTTAATTGCAAATAAGATCACATGTTTATAACTTGATTCGTTGTGTTCAAAATCTAGTCATATTTGTTCTGTTCCCTCAGGGAAGCCCTAGAACCTGATGTAACCAAGCACTTTTGAAATAAACTAGTAAATACCTTAAGTTCCAAATGAAAACTACCATGTAGTTTCAGCAACTTGGAAGAGGGCCTTGTCGTCATTTGACAAACCCTGGGCCTCATGTAACTCTTTAAGTACTTGTCTTATCTAGGGGATAGTTGGAGTCAGTGCTTTTGGATATTTTCCATATTTGGGAGAGGCTTCTCAGAGTTGAGGTTTGCATGGTATTTACAAGGAGTGACTAACCTTGAATAACAAACGATTACGTATTTAAAACTGAATTTCCAAGTAAATCTCCATTTTATATTAAAATTGTTTTTTAAGAAATTCTTTTTGGAGATTTCCAGTGTTTGGTTTGGCATATAAGGAGCTGGGAAGTCATCCTTCCATCCTTAGAACAAGTAAAAAAAAAAAACAAAGACATTGAAAAAGCTACTCCTCTTAGATCTGTCAGAGTAGTGAGATTACAGAACAAACTGCTATCTCCCAGAACTGGAGAGACTGATAGGCAAATATAGAGATTAACTTACTAACTACTTACTAACTTACTACAGGAGAAACCCATGAGCAGACACCTCCAGGGGGAACTGGTATTAGGGTAGGAAACCTCAACTTTAATTGAAGAATTGCTGGAGGTTCAGTGTGCACAAGTGTGAGAATTAAGAGCTCCAAGGGATTTTAGTTTTAGGGAGTATTGCACACTTTATACATCATTACTTCCAAGAGCTCAGCCAGGACTCCACTGTGAACATCAGTGAAAAATCTTGTGCTTTTGGCTGGAGGAGAAGAAATGTAGCCTTTTAAAAGATGCCAGAACATTCTGTTCTCTTAACAAAGCCTGCTCTCAAAAGAAATTATAGTACAAGAGCCTAATCTATTGGGTTTTTCTCCCCAGAGTCTAATTGATCAGGGGGAAGGGAAATACTTAACTCCAGCCCATTCTATCCATCTGGTCACACCTAAGAGGGAAGAAAGTAATTGAACAGCACCTGTGAAGTTCACAGTCTAGAGGCACAGGCTTGCTAAGAGACTGAAACTAATCATGGAACCATACAATGCTTCCCCTCCCCTGACACCTTACCACCACAATTCTTACAATTTACTATAGTTTCTTTTACCCAGTCTGACAATCCAGAAGAAATTACAAGACAAAAGGCAAAAACATAGTTGAAGTGACATAGCAACCATTAGAACTTGACCCAGATATGGCAGAAATGTTGGAATTAATAGATTGGAAATTTAATGTAACTATATTGTAGCAGGATGAGCTGCAGTCAAAACTCCTCAGATACCAAGTTAAAGAAGGAAGGGGTTTGTTCGGCCGGGAGCATCGGGCAAGACTCCTGTCTCAAGAGCTGAGTTCCCCAAGTGGGCAATTCCTGTCCCTTTTAAGGGCTCATAACTCTAAGGAGGTCCACGTTAGAGGGTCCTGATTTATTGAGCAAGCAGGGGGTACATGACTGGGGGCTGCATGCACCGGTAATCAGAACGAAACAGAACAGGACAGGGATTTTTACAATGCTTTTCCATACAATGTCTGGAATCTATAGATAACAATCAGTTAGGTCAGGTCATCCTTAACTACCAGGTCCAGGGCAAGGCGCCAGGCTGTCTGCCTATGGATTTCATTTCTACCTTTTAGTTTTTACTTCTTTCCTTGGGGCAGAAATTGGGCATAAGACAATGTGAGGGGTGGTCTCCTCCCTTAATATGAGCTTAAGTTAAGCTGGAAAAAATTACATAACCATGATTAATATGCCTGGCTCCAATAAACAAAGTACATAGGATTTTTGTTTTTCCAGGATGGCTGACTAGAAGCATTTCCAGCTGGCCTCATCAACTTAGAAGAACCAAAATAGCATGCAGATAATCACACTTTAAATTCATTACCTAAGAAGGAACACAGGAGTTCACAGAAAAGTGAAAGGAAACTTCAAATTCTGGGAGGGAGAAGGAAAACAAGCAGCACATGTGACCAAGACCAACCAAAAAGAAAACTGGGAGAGAATCCCTAACATAGAAGAGACTGCATGAGTATCTTTTTGAGGTACACTTTTCCACTGGGGAATCATACAATTCAGGCCACAGGAGAGCACCTTGGTTCTCACAAGTCCTGAATCTAACTTAGGGAGCAGCCTCAGAGTGTGAAAAAGAACCTCTCTAGGGAGTGTCCAATGCAGTCTCTCAGGTCTAAGCAGAAGCACTAAGATGCCATTCTCAATCCTAGGTCCCACAAACTGTGGGCCGTCCTGAAAACTAGCAGTGCCATTCTGGTATTAGGGAGACTTGGGCTGCAGTTTGTGGAACTCATGCGTGAGCAGGAGTGGGGCTCTGCACCAGAACTAAGAAGTCAGCATAACATGCACTCCAGCCTCTGGCACTGAAACTGGACTCCCCAACCTGCTGCCCCCACCCAGACCTGAGCAATGGGGGATTGGTCAGAGTGGTGGGAAAAACTATAAGGAAAGAAGCAGGCCTTTTGAAAGGTCAGAAGGCTCTGCAAAGCTTCAATGGAGAATAAGCTGAAGGCAGCTCTTCTCTTACCCTGAGGCAGAGGGCAAGGAGTAGGTACAAGGAAGGGGAATTGAGTGTAAACAGGCTTGTTTACTTACGTTAACCAGGAACACATCTTTGATCATCGGTGCAACTGCTCCCAGAAAGGGGGAACAATAATGTTAATTACTCACAGATTATATTGGCTCCAGGCTTTTGGCATTATGTCTGTACTGAATAAAAGCAAGGAGCTCCAGCTTATGGAGGCTGCTGCTCACTCTCCAGCAGTTGCCCTTGGAAGCTTGGGATCCAGGCTGGTAGTGTGAGCTGAGCACAGCTTGCCAGGCTGAGTGGGCACAAGGAGCCCAGTGGGCCCAAGCAAAACTCAGGCAAAGGCACCACTGGCCACAGGTTTCTGTCCAGAAAAGTGACATCCCAAGGTTCCTGCAACACTTGCACCCATAAATTTAGACAAAGAAAACAATTAAATACATAGGGTTTTTAAACAGATGGGCAATGTAAGCACAGAGATAGAAATTCTGGGGAAAAAAATAATAGAAATAATAGAATAGAAACAATAGAAATAATAGAATAATAGAAATTCTGGGGAAAAAATAATACATTAAATGTAAAGAAATGAAAAATGTCTTTCACAGTTCATTAATAGACTAGACAGAGTTGGGAAATTTTTCTATGAGCTTGAGTGTATCTCAATACAAACCTCCAAGTCTGAGGAACAAGGAGAAAAAAGATTGAAAAAAAACAGAACATTATATGGAAGATCTCTGAGATAACTATAAAAGGTATAGTTTTTCATAATGGCTATACAAGAAGGAGAAGAATGAGAAAACAGCAGAAGAAATATTTGAAGCATGAATGACTGAGATTTTTCACAAATTAATGTCAGGTAACAAGCCACGGATCCAAGGAGCTCAGAGAATACCAATGACAAACAAACAAACAACAACAAAAAAAACTATACCTAAGCATGTCATATTTTAATCACAGAAAATCATAGAAAAAATATGGGAAGTATCTAGTGGGAAAAAAAAACAAAACACCTTGTCATCTGGAGAAGCAAAGGTAAGAATTACATTAGACTTCTCTACAGATACCACACAAGTAAGGAGAAAGTGGAATAAAATACTTAAAATGTTGAGAGAATAAAACAATCCACGTACAATTCTGTAACCTGTGAAGTTATTTTTCAAAATGAAGGATAAATAAAGACTTTCTCAAATGAACAATAAGTTGATGGCAGTTATTACCAGCAGAACTGCCTTGCAAGAAATGTCAAATGAAACCTTTGGAAAGATGAATAATATAGATTGGAAACTCAGATCTCTATAAAGAAAGAGCATTGGAGAAAAAATAAATGAAAATGAAATTAGCATTTTATTTTTCTCATTCTTAATCTAAGAGAAATAATAATAGAAAACTGTATTGAATTATGGATATATTCATGCTTAGATACGCTTATGTGTAAGTGAAATGAATGACAATGATGATAAAAGAAATAAGAAGGAATGCTGAGAGTTTCTATATAGAAGTCATGTCATCTGTGAACAAAGACAGTTTTAAATCTTTCTTCCCAATCAATGTATCTTTTATATTATATTCTTGTCTTATTACATTAGGTATCATTTTCAGTATAATATAGACAATAAATGATGAGAGAGAATATCCTTGGTTTGTTCCTTATCTTAGCAGGAAACTTTCTACTATCCCTCCATTAATTTACGATAGTATCTGTAGCTTTATGGTAGAGATTCTTTATCAATTGAGGAAGTTCCCCTTTATTCTTAATTTGCTGAGCGTTATTATTATTAATGAGTATTGGATTTGCTCAAAATATTCTTGTGCATCTATTGATATGATTATGTAATGTTTCTTCTCTAGCCTGTTATGAAAATTTGCATGAATTGATTTCCAAATGTTGAATCAGACTCACATATCTTGGATAAATCTCTCTTAGTAGTGGTGTACAATTCTTTTTACATATTATCAAATTCAATCTGCTAATATTTTGTTGAGAATTTTTGTGTCTACATTCATGAGATATTTTGGTCTGCAGCTTTTTTCCTGTAATTTGTTAATCCAGTTTTGATATTAGGGTATCAAAAGGTGGAGCCTTTAAGTGGTGATTGGATCAAGACAGCTGTTCTCTCATAACTGGATTAACCCTTTCATGAATTAAAGGACTGGTGGATTATCATAGGAGTGAAATTGGTAGCTTTATAACAAGAGGAAAAGGAACCTCAGCAAGCATATTAGTGTGCTCTAGCCTTTGCTGTGTGACACTCTGTACCACCTCAAGACCATGAAGAGAATCCTCACCAGAAAGAAGGTCCTCAGGAGAGGCCAGGACATGCCCTGGCACTTCCTAGCCTCCTAAGTTGTAAGACGTAAATTTATTTTCTTTATAAATTACCCAATTTCAGGTGTTCTGTTATAAGCAACAGAAAATGAACTAAAACAATATTCATTCAGAATATGCTCATTTAAAAAATAATCTTTTACCCAGACGGACAGATCAGTGTGTGGAGACTCACATCATGAACTTTTGCTCCAGAACTACTGCAGAAATATACCAGAAAAGCCAAGAGAATCCACAGACTCCCTGAAGGAAATTGATTGCTCCTGCAGGACCCAAGAGACAGTTTAAATACTCCACCTCCATTGGTGCAGGTGCTGAATCCAGGACTGAGAGTTCTGAAGATAGTTCACATCAGAGGACTCTGTAAAGACAACTTGTAGTACTAGCCTGGAGCCTACTAGCCTGGAGCCTAGTAGCCTTGCTCGGTGACTAGATTCAGAAGAGAAATAATAATCACTACAACTCAGCTCTCAGGAAGCCACATGCCTAGGAAAAGGGGGAGAGTACTACATCAAGGGAACACCCTGTGAGACAAAAGAATCTGAACAGCAGTCTTGAGCCCCAGATCCTCCCTCTGACATAGCCTATCCAAATGAGAAGGAACCAGAAAGACAATTCTAGTAATATGACAAAACAAGGTTATTTAACACTCACCCCCAAAATCACACTAGCTCACCAGCAATAGATCCAAACCTAGAAGAAATCTCTGATTTACCTGAAAAAGAATTCAGAGGGTCGATTATTAAGCTAATCAAGGAGGCACCAGAAAAATGTGAAGTCCAATTTCAAGAAATCAAAGAAATGAGGGAATGAAATAGATAGCATAAATAAAAAACAATCACAACTTCAGGAATTAAAGGACACATTTAGAAAAATGCAAAATGATCTGGATAGTCTCAGCAATAGAATCAAACCAGAAGAAGAAAGAACCTCAGAGCTCAAAAACAAGGTTTTTGAATTAACTCAATCCAACAAAGACAAAGAAAAAGGAATTTCAAAAAATGAATAAAGCCTCCAAGAAGTTTGAGATTATGGTAAATGACAAAACCTAAGAATAATTGGCATTCCTGAGGCAGAAAAGGAATCTAAAAGTTTGGGAAATATATTTGAGGGAATAATCGAGGAAATCTTCACTGACCTTGCTAGAGAACTAGACATTCAAATACAAGAAGCTCAAATAACACCTGGGAAATTAATCACAAAAAGATCATTGCCTAGGCCTATTGTCATCAGGTTATCTAAAGTCAAGATGAAGGAAAGAATCATAAGAGGTCTGAGGCAAAAGCAACAGGTAACCTATAAAGAAAAACCTATCAGATTAACAGAAGGTTTCTCAGAAAAACCCTATCAGCTAGAATAGATTGGGGCCCTGTCTTCAGCCTACTTAAACAAAACAATTATCAGCCAAGAACTTTATATTCAGTGAAACTAAGCTTCATAAATGAAGGAAGGATAGTCATTTTCAGACAAACAAATGCTGAGAGAATTCGCTGCTACCAAGAGAGCACTATAAAAACTATGAAAAGGAGCTCTAAATCTTGAAACAAATCCTGGAAATGCATCAAAACAGAAACTCTTTAAAGCATAAATCTCACAAAACCTTTAAAAAATACAAAAAAAAAACCGAAAACAAAACCAAGGTATACTGGCAACAAATAGCACAATGAATAGAATAGTACCTCACACCTTAATACTAACATTGAATGTAAATGGCCTAAATGCTCCACTTAAAAGATACAGAATTGCAGAAAGGATAAGAATTCACCTCCAAGCATCTGCTGCCTTCAAGAGACTCACCTAACACATAAGGATTCACAAAAACTCACATAAGGACTCACGTAAAGGGGTGGAAAAAGACATTCCATTCAAATGGACACAAAAAGTGAGCAGGAGTAGCTATTCTTATATCAGACAAAACAAACTTTAAAGACAAAGCAGTTAAAAAATACAAAGAAGGGCAAGATGGCCAAATATGAACAGCTCCAGTCTGCAGCTCCCAGCATGATGGACACGGAAGACAAGTGATTTCTGCATTTCCAACTGAGGTACCTGGTTCATCGCATTGGGACTGGTCAGACTGTGGGTGCAGCCCACAGAAGATGAGACAAAGCAGGGCGGGGCATCACCTCACCTGGGAAGTGCAAGGGGTTGGTAGATTTCCCTTTCCTAGCCAAAGGAAGCTGTGACATACTGTACTGGGAAAATCAGGACACTGCCACCTAAATACTGCACTTTTCCAATGGTCTTAGCAAACAGTATACCAGGAGATTATATCCCATGCCTGGCTCAGTGGGTCCCATGCCCACGGAGCCTTGCTCACTGCTAACTCAGCAGTCTGAGATCGAACTGCAAGGCCACAAGCCTGGTTGGGGAAGGGGCATCCACCATTGCCAAGGCTTGAGTAAGTAAACAAAGCGGCCAGGAAGCTCGAACTGGGTGGAGCCCGCTGCAGCTCAAGAGTCCCACTTGCATCTGTAGACTCCACTTCTGGAGGCAGGGCATAGCTGAACAAAAGGCAGCAGAAACTTCTACAGACTTAAACATCCCTGACTGACAGCTCTGAAGAGAGCAGTGGTTCTCCCAGCATGGTGTTTGAGCTCTGAGAATGGACAGACTGCTTCCTCAAGTGGGTCCCTGACCCCCGTGTAGCCTAACTTGGAGAAACCTCCCAGTAGTAGCCAACTGACACCTCATACAGTTGGGTGCCCCTCTGAGACGAAGCTTCCAGAGGAAGGATCAGGCAGCAATATTTGCTGTTCTGCAGCCTCCGCTGGTGATACCCAGGCAAACAGGGTCTGGAATGGACCTACAGCAAACTCCAACAGACCTGCAGCTGAGGGACCTGACTGTTAGAAAGAAAACCGACAAACAGAAAGGAATACCATCAACATCAACAAAAAGGACATCCACACCAAAACCTCATCTGTAGGTCACCATCGTCAAAGACCAAAGGTAGATAAAACCACAAAGATGGGGAGAGACTGGAGAAGAAAAGCTGAAAATTCTAAAAACCAGAGCACCCTTTCTCCTCCAAAGGATCACAGCTCCTTGTCAGCAATGGAACAAAACTGGATGGAAAATGACTTTGATGAGTTGACAGAAGTAGGCTTCAGAAAGTCAGTAATGACAAACTTCTGTGAGCTAAAGGAGAATGTTTGAACCCATTGCAAGGAAACTAAAAGCCTGGAAAAAAAGATTAGATGAATGGCTAACTAGAATAAACAGTGTAGAGAAGACCTGAAATGACCTGATGGAGCTGAAAACCATGGCACGAGAACTACGTGACGCATGCACAACCTTCAGTAGCTGATTCAATCAAGTGGAAGAAAGGGTACCAGTGACTGAAGATCAAATGAATGAAATGAAGCCAGAAGTTTAGAGAAAAAAGAGTAAAAAGAAACAAAGCCTCCAAGAAATACGGGACTATGTGAGAAAACCAAATCTATGTTTGATTGGTGTACCTGAAAGTGAGGGGGAGAATGGAACCTGGAAAACACTTCAAGATATTATCCAGGAG
>NW_012103465.1:3505276-3507460 GCF_000951045.1 Mandrillus leucophaeus
CTAGGAAGCAACTGCATCAACTAACGGGCAAAATAACCAGCTAACATCATAATGACAGGATCAAATTCACACATAACAATATTAACCTTAAATGTAAATAGGCTAAATGCCCCAATTAAAAGACACAGACTGGCAAATTGGAAAAAGAGTCAAGACACATCAGTGTGCTGTATTCAGGAAACCCATCTCATGTGTAGAGGCACACATGGGCTCACTCAAAATAAAGGGATGGAGGAAGAACTATCAAGCAAATGGAAAGCGAAAAAAGGAGGGGTTGCAATCCTGGTCTCTGATAAAACAGACTTTAAACCAACAAAGATCAAAGAGACAAAAAAGGCCATTACATAATGGTAAAGGGATCAATTCAACAAGAAGAGATAACTATCCTAAATACATATGCTTCCAATACAGGAGCACCCAGATTCATAAAGCAAGTCCTTGGAGACCTACAAAGAGACTTAGACTCCCATACAATAATAATGGGAGACTTTAACACCCCACTGTCAATATTAGACAGATCAACGAGACAGAAGGTTAACAAGGATGTCCAGGACTTGAACTCAGCTCTGCATCAAGCAGACCTAATAGGCATCTATAGAACTCTCCACCCCATCTCAACAGAATATACATTCTTCTCAGCTCCACCTTGCACTTACTCCAAAATTTACCACATAGTTGGAAGTAAAGCACTCCTCAGCAAATGTAAAAGAACAGAAATCACAGCAAACTGTCTCTCAGACCACAGTGCAATCAAATTAGAACTCAGGATTAACAAACTCACTCAAAACCACACAACTACATGGAAGCTGAACAACCTGCTCTTGAATGACTATTGGGCAAATAATGAAATGAAGGCAGAAGTAAAGATGTTCTTTGAAACCAATGAGAACAAAGACACAATGTACTGGAATCTCCGGGACACATTTAAAGCAGTGTGTGCAGGGATATTTATAGCACTAAATGCCCACAAGAGAAAGGAGGAAAGATCTAAAATCGACACCCTAACATTGCAATTAAAAGAACTAGAGAAGCAAGAGCAAACAAATTCAAAAGCTAGCAGAAGACAAGAAATAACTAAGATCAGAGCAGAACTGAAGGAGATAGAGGCACAAAAAACCCTTCAAAAAATCAGTGAATCCAGGAGCTGGTTTTTGGAAAAGATCAGCAAAATTGATAGACCACTAGCAAGACTAATAAAAAAGAAAAGAGAGAAGAATCAAGTAGATGCAATAAAAAATGATAAAGGGGACATCACCACGGATCCCAAAGAAATACAAACTACCATCAGAGAAATCTATAAACACCTCTATGCATATAAACTAGAAAATCTAGAAGAAATGAATAAATTCCTGGACACAGTTACCATCCAAAGACTAAACCAAGAAGAAGATGAATCGCTGAATAGACCAATAACAGGCTCTAAAATTGAGGCAATAATAGCCTACCAACCAAAAGAAGTTCAGGACCAGATGGAGTCACAGCTGAATTCTACCAGAGGTACAACAAGGAGCTGGTACCATTCCTTCTGAAACTATTCCAATCAACAGAAAAAGAGGGAATCCTCCCTAACTCATTTCATGAGGCCAGCATCATCCTGATACCAAAACCTGGCAGAGAAACAACAACAACAAAAAAATAGAATTTTAGACCAATATCCCTGATGAACATTGATGCGAAAATCCTCAATACAATACTGGCAAACTGAATCCAGCAGCACATCAAAAACCTTATCCACCATGATCAAGTCGGTTTCATCCCTGGGATGCAAGGCTGGTTCAACATACACAAATGAATAAAAGTAATTCATCACATAAACAGAACCAAAGACAAAAACCACATGATTATCTCAATAGATGCACAAAAGACTTTTGACAAAATTAAACAGTGCTTCATGCTAAAAACTCTCAATAAACTAGATATTGATGGAATGTATCTTAAAATAATAAGAGCTATTTATTACAAACCTACAGCCAATATCATACTGAATGGGCAAACTTGGAAGCATTCCCTTTGAAAACTGGCACAAGACAGGGATGCCCTCTCTCACCACTCCTATTCAACATAGTGTGGGAAGTTCTGACCAGGGCAATCAGGCAGGAGAAAGAAATAAAGGGTATTCAATTAGGAAAAGAGGAAGTCAAATTGTCTCTGTTTGCAGATGACATGACTGTATATTTAGAAAAC
>NW_012103465.1:3509620-3519546 GCF_000951045.1 Mandrillus leucophaeus
GTACATATACACCATGGAATACTATGCAGCCATAAGAAAGGATGAGTTCATGTCCTTTGTAGGGACATGGATGAAGCTGGAAACCATTATTCTGAGCAAACTAAGTTTGCACGTTGTGCACATGTACTCTAGAACTTAAAGTATAATATTAATAATAATAAAAGACAAAGAGGGACATTATATAGCAATAAAAGACCTTGTCCAACAGAAAAATAGCACAATCCTAAATATATATGCACCTAACACTGGAACTCCCAAATTTATAAAACAATTGCTACTAGACCTAGGTAATGAGATAGACAGCAACACAATAATATTGGGAGATTCATTACTCCACTGATGGCACTACACAGGTCATCAAGACAGAAAGTCAACAAAGAAACGATGGACTTAAACTATACCCTGGAACAAATGGACTTAACAAATATTTACAGAACATTCTGCCCAACAACCACAGAATATACATTCTATTCATCAGCACATAGAACTTTCTCCAAGATAGACCATATGATAGGCTACAAAACAAGTGTAATACATCTGAGAAAACTGAAATTATATCAAGTACTTTCTCAAACCACAGTGGAATAAAACTGGGAATCAACTCCAAAGGAACCCACAAAACCATGCAAATACAAGGAAATTAACCTGCTCCTGAATGATCATTGGGTCAACAATGAAATCAAGATAGAAATTTAAAAATTCTTTGAACAGAATAATAATAGTGACACAATCTATCAAAACCTCTTGGAAACAGCAAAGGCAGTGCTAAGAGGCAAGTTCATACTCCTAAATGCCTACATCAAAAGATCTGGAACAGCACAAATATACAATCTAAGGTCACACCACAAGAAACTAGAGAAACAAGAACAAACCAAATCCAAACCTAGTAGAAGACAGGAAATAAACAATTCAGAGCAGAACTAAATGAAATTGAAACAACAACAAAAAATTAAATGAAACAAAAAGCTGGTTCTTTGAAAATATAAACAAAATTGATAGACCATTAGCAAGATTAACCAAGAAAAGAAGAGAGAAAATCCAAATTAGCTCAATTAGAAACAAAATGAGAGATATTACAACAGACACCACAGAAACACAAAAGATCAATCAAGGCTACTATGAACACCTTCAAGCACATAAACTAGAAAACCTAGAGGATATGGATACATTTGTGGAAAGATAAAACCCTCCTACCTTAAATCAGGAAGAAGTAGAAACTCTGAACAGACCAATAATAAGCAGCAAGATTGAAATGATAATAAAAAAGTGACCAATAAAAAAAAAGTCCAGGACCAGATGGATTCATAGCTGAATTCTACCAGATATTCAAAGAATTGGTACCAATCCTACTGACACTATTCCAAAAGATGGAGAAACAGGGAATCTTCCCTAAATCATCCTATGAAGGCAGTATCACCCTAATACCAAAACCAGGAAAGGACATAACAAAAAAAGAAAACTACAGACCAATATTCCTAATGAACATAGATGCAAAAATCCTCAACAAAATACTAGCAAACTGAATCCTACAGCATATCAAAAAGATTATCCACCATGATAAAGTGGGTTTCATTTCAGGGATGCAGGGATGGTTTCACGTACGCAAGTCAATAAATGTGATACACCACTTAAACAGAATTAAAAACAAAAATCACACGATCATCTCAATAGATGCAGAAATAGCATTTGACAAATTCCAGCATCACTTTTAGGTTAAAATTCTCAGCAAAATTGGCATACAAGGGACATACCTCAATGTAATAAAACCCATCTGTGATAAACCCACAGCCAACATAATACTGAATAAGGAAAAGTTGAAAGCATTCCCTCTGAGAACTGGAAGAAGAAAACAATGCCCACTCTCACCACTTCTATTCAACACAGTACTGAAAGTCCTGGAGAAATAAATCAAAAGCATCCAAATCAGTAAAGAGGAAGTCCTGTCGCTGTTTGCTAATTATATGATCTTATACCTAGAAAACCCTAAAGACTCATCCAAAAAGCTTCTAGAACTGGTAAATGAATTCAGCAAAGTTTCAGGATCCAAAATTAATGTACACAATTCATTAGCTCTGACACAAAACAGTGACCAAGCTGAGACTCCGATCAAGAACTCAGCCCCTTTTGCAGTAGCTGCAAAACAAAACAAAAAACAAAACAAAACAAAACAAAAACTACTTAGGAATATACCTAACCGAAGAGATGAAAGACCTCTACAAGGAAAACAATGAAACACTTCTGAAAGAAATCATAGACAACACAAACAAATGGAAACACATCCCATTCCAATGGATGGATAGAATCAGTATTGTGAAAATGATGATACTGCCAAAAGCAATCTACAAATTCAATGCAATCCCCATCAAAATATTACCATCATTCTTCACAGAACTAGAAAACACAATCCTAAAATTCATATAGAACCAAAAAAGAGGCTGGGCACGGTGGCTCACGCCTGTAATCCCAGCACTTTGCAAGGCTGAGGCAGGCAGATCACGAGGTCGGGAGTTCGAGACCAGCTTGACCAACATAGAGAAACTCCATCTCTGCTAAAAATAAAAAATTAGTCAGGTTTGGTGGTGTATGCCTGTAATCCCAGCTACTCGGGAGGCTGAGGCAGGAGAATTGCTTGCACCTGTAAGGCAGAGGTTGTAGTGAGCCGAGATTGTGCCATTGCACTCCAGCCTGGGCAACAAAAGGGAAACTCCATCTCAAGGAAAAAAAAAAAGAAAACAAAAAAAGCCTGCATAGCCAAAGCAAAACTAAATCTGGAGGCATCACATTACCTGACTTCAAAGTATACTATAAGGCCATAGTCACCAAAACAGCATGGTACCAGTATAAAAACAGGTACACAGGGCCGGGCATGGTGGTTCACGCCTGTAATCCCAGCACTTTGGGAGGCCGAGGCAGGTGGATCACCTGAGGTTAGGAGTTCGAGACCAGCCTGACCAATATGGTGTATTTCTACTGAAAATACAAAAAAAATTAGGTGGGTGTGGTGGCACATGCCTGTAGTCCCAGCTACTTGGGAGGCTGAGGCAAGAGAATCACTTGGAACTGGGAGGTGGAGAATGCAGTGAGCTGAGATCACACCATTGCACTCCAGCCTGGGCAAAAGAATGAGACTCCATCTCAAAAAAAAAAAAAAAAAAGAAAGAAAAAAAGAAAGAAAAAAAGAAAGGTATATAGACCCATGGAACAGAATAGATAACCCAGAAATAAAGCCAAATATGTAACAGCCAACTGATCTTTGACAAAACAAACAAAAACAAAAAGTGGTGAAAAGGACACCCTATTCAACAAATGGTGCTGGGATAATTGGCAAGCCACATGTAGGAGAATGAAACTGAATTCTCATCTCTCACCTTAAACAAAAATCAACTCAGGATAGAACAAGGGGTTAAATCTAAGACCTGAAACTATAAAAATTCTAGTAGATAATATGAAAAAAAAAACCTTCTATTCGTTGGCTTAGGCAAAGATTTCCTGACCAAGAACCCAAAAGCAAATAAGTGGGATGTAATTAAACTAAGCAAAAACAAAGATAAATAGGTTTGACTTAATTAAACTAAAGAGTTTTGCACAGCAAAAGGAACAGTCAACAGAGTAAACAGACAACTCACTGAGTGGGAGAAAATCTTCACAATCTATACATCTGACAAAGGACTATGATTCAGAATCTACAAGGTACTGAAACAAATTATCAAGAAAAAAAAAAAACCCATAAAAATGTGTGCTAAGAATATGAACAGACAATTCTCAAAAGAAGACATACAAATGGCTGACAAACATATGAAAAAATGCTCAACATCACTAGTGATCAGGGAAATGCAAATCAAAACCACAATGCAATACCACCTTACTCCCACAAAAATGGCCATTATAAAAAAATAAAAAAAAAAATTGACGTTGGCATGGATGTGGTGAAAAGACTTCTATACTGCTGGTGGGAATGTAAACTAGTACAACCACTATGGAAAACAGTGTGGAGATTCCTTAAAGAACTAAATGTAGAACTACCATTTGATCCAGCAATCCCACTACTGGGGATCTACCCAGAGGAAAAGAAGTCATTATACAAAAAAGATGCTTGCACACACGTATTTATAGTAGCACAATTGGCAATTGCAAAAATATGGAACCAGCCCAAATGCCCATCAATTGATAAACTGTGATATGCATAAATATATATATATATGCATACATACACACACGTATATGTGTGTGTGTATATAATATGTATATATATGGTGGAATACTACTTAACCATAAAAAGGAATGAATTAATGGCATTTTAAGAAACTTGGATTGTATGGAGACCATTATTCTAAGTGAAGTAACTCAGGAACGGAAAACCAAACATCATATGTTCTCACTCATAAGTAGGAGCTAAGCTGTGAGGATGCAAAGGCATAAGAATGATACAGTGGACTTTGGGGACTCTGGGGGAAAGTGTGGGAAGGGGGTGAGGGATAAAAGACTACAAATTGGGTTCAGTGTATACTGCTCAGGTGACGAGTGCATGAAAATTTCACAAATCACCACTAAAGAACTTACTTATGTAACCAAATACTACCTGTTCCCTCAAAACCTATGCGAATAAAAACTTTAAATAATTATTGTAGAGGTAGTTAAGATGAAGTCATGCTTAGCCTGAGTGGACCCTTAAATCAAAATGACTAGTGTACTCATAAGAAGACAATGTGCACACATGAAGGGAGAGCACACTATGTATGGACAGTGCAGATGCCTCCCTCCCTCCACCCTTTAGTAGTCTAGAGTGTCCATTGTTCTCATGTTTATGTCTGTGGGTGCTCAATGTTTAGCTCTCTCTTATAAGTGAGAACATGCAGTATTTGGTTTTATGTTCCTGCATTATTTTGATTAGGATTATGGCTTACAGCTCCATCCATGTTACTGCAAAGGACATGATTCTGTTCCTTTTTATGTTTACTTAGTATTCCATGGTGTATATGTACCATATTTTCTTCATCTGATTAAGCATTGATGGGCATCTAGGTTCATTCCATCTCTTTGCTGTTGTGAATAGTACTGTGACGAACATATAAGTACATGTGTCTTTTTGGTAGAATGATCTATTTTCCTTTGTGCATATACTCAGTAAAGAGATTGCTGAGTCAAATGGTAGCTCTGTTTTGAGTTCTTTGAGAAATTTCCAAATTGCTTTCCACAGAAGCTGAACTAAATTACATTCCTTACAACAATGTATAAGCACTCCCTTTCCTTCACAGCCTCGCCAGCATCTGCTGTTTTTTGACTTTTTAGTAATAGCCATCCTGACTGGTGTAATATGGTATCTTGTGGTTTTTTATTTGCATTTCTCTGATGATTAGTGATGATGAGCATTTTTCATGTTTGTTGGCCATTTATAGGTCTTTTCTGACAGGTGTCTGTTCATGTTCTTTGTCCACTTTTTAATAAGGTTATTTGTTTCTCGCTTGTTGATTTGTTTTTAGTTCCCTATGGATTCTGGATATTAGATCTTTTTCAGATTCATAGTTTGCAAATATTTTCTCTCTTTCTTTAGGTTGTTTGTTTACTTTATTAATAGTTTCTTTTGCTGTGCAGGAGCTCTTTAGTTTAACCAGGTCCCACTTGTCGATTTTTGTTTTTGTTGCAATTGCATTTGGAGAATTAGCCAAACATACTTTGCCAAGGCCGATATCAAGAAGGGTATTTTTCAGATTTTCTTCTAGGATTTTTCAATTATAATCTTTTAATGCTTTGAAGATATACATATATATATTATATATATATATATGGAGAGCTGGATGAAAATTTTAAGTTTATACAGCAAGACTAAACTGAGATGAACTCTGACAGTGAGCTTACAAGTCATATTTATGTTTGTTTTACTCACTTCTCTTTTCTATCATGACAATGCCATGTTTTTGAATTAGAAAACAAACATGAAAAACATTGCAAATATTTGAATAATCACTGAACTTTAAAGTGAGCAAAAAGTAGAACAATGCGAGGATGGACAAACATGGATGTGAGAAGGGGAGGCGAAGAGGGTGAACACGAGCTGAGAAAATTCCAGGGAGGTAGGTGGGGAAAGTGGTGGAACTGGGACCATTGATTCAATAGCTGAGTCATAGTCCAAGAGGCATAAAAGCCTGGTTGAGCCGGGTAGGGAAAGCAGCCTGAAGCCAAGGACAGGCACACAGGCTCAGGTCTGTAGGCCACAGCAGCCTGGTCCCCAGAGACAGGCTGAAAAGCCCAGACCAGGCCCTGGATGCAACTCCTTTTCTTGTTCTATCTGCTTGGAGTCTGGCTGCTGCTGAGCCAGTTTCCCAGTGAAACCACAGCAGGCTCCCGCATATCCCTGCCTAGCTGGTTATGTAAAAACCCAGGTGTTGATAACATTTTAAAGTTCTGCGAGAAATCAGGGAGAAGGAACTCCAATATCCAGGAGGAGCTTGCTCTTGCATATGGACCATTGTCAGGTGAGAGCCCACACACCTCACCCCCGATCTCTCCCATGCCCCTCCCTCCTCCACACCCCTTCTCCTTCCCCATTTCTAGAGCTCCACACTTCCCATTGGTTGTCAACCAGCTGCTGACCAATCGTAACTCTACTGCACATGCTCTGCTTGAGATCCCATTGGCTGCCCCACTCAGTCCTTACTCCACTGTGGTGGTAAAAGATTGGACCTTTCTTTTGTTCCTTTTGGAAGAATCTCACTGAGACTCTCACCAAGGGAGAGAGGGAAAGCTTCGGGAATAGTAAGCTGCCTCACTGAGAGGCTCTTGGTGCCCTTCCCACATGGCAGCCAGGGCAAAATGATGGAAAAGAAGGTGAAGCCTCTGGGAGGTGACACTGCCCAAAGATCCGCAGGAGGCGGGGTGCACTGGAGCACTGTCTTGATGTTATGTTATGTCATATTGAGGCAATGCTCTCCTTTGTCATGATGAAAACTATTATAATTTTCTTGAATCCCCTTAACATGAATATTTGTTAACAACTACTCCTCTCCCACTTTTTTTTTAACCTAACAGAATTCCTGTAGTTCTCCTTTCACAAAGATGCAGAAGCCTTAAATACTTTGGCGGACTTCGTTCCTAATTCGCCACAGGAGATGAAGGCAACACTTTCTGATAGGCAGTCATTACTGAGGACACGTCAACGTTCAAGAAGCACAAAAGGTTTTTTATTGAATTGGGTAAAAAGTGTTGTCAAGCAAATTGTGTCGCAAGAGCTCACGAGAAATTTTGTAAATCATCAGAGTAATTATTAATACATATATTATGTAATCTTCATTCCTAATCACAATTACCCCTTCATGGATGTCCAAGTTAATCATCATTGATTATTAGAAACATGAAAAATCATTGTTAGTATTTGCATTTTTATTTTTCTGTAGGAAAGAATCTTCCCAGGACTCTAATTTGTGTCAGCACATAAAGCTTTTTGCCAAATAATGGAGTCGTCTTTTTATTAATTGCATAATGTCATCAATTATTTTTAATCTTGCTGACTTTAAAATGATTAGAAAGTCTTTATCACATTAACCAACATAATAACTTTTACACTGCCTAAATCCAGGTACATAAAAGGCAACAAAATTGGTTCATGGAGCTTTTTCATTTAGGCCACGTGAACATAAAACCACATTCTACTTGAGTCAAACTGGGCAGATTTTGTCTTATTGACATATTCTTGCAAACAATCAGATTGGACAAAAAATCTATTTTATTGCAGTTTTTGCGCCCAAATGAACTCAACTGCTTTGCGAATTAGGGTTCTTTCATACTTCTAAGATATGCAAGTATTATCTTAAAATGACAAAATGGGTAGCTCAAAGAAATTGTTTCCATGTGTAATAGGTGTGAATTTATAAGCACAGTCTCTGGTATGCAAACAATATCCTACTTCTTCATTTTTAATCAATGAATGGAAATCAAGCTGTCGCTGAGTGGGCAATTTACCCACAGACATTAAATTTATTATAATTTCTCCATTGAGCTATGTCTTGAGCCCTAGGGTCTTAGCACCAAAGCAACAAAGCTCTCAAGGCCTACCATGTTCAGTGGCTCCAGCCCCAACACACATTCAGAGTGCTACTCTGAATGGTCCACTTGAAGTAGGAGGTGGAACTCAAAACACAACCAAATTTAGGACTTGCTAAAAGAGGTGAAATCACCTTTCCATAAGACATGCCCACCAGTGTACCATGTCAGTTTACCATTGCCATGGAAACACCAGGAAGTTACCACCCCTTTCCATGACAATGACCCAGTGACCCAGAAGTTACCACTACTTTCCTAGAAATATCTGCATTATCTGCCCCTTAATTTGTATATAATTAAAAGTGGGTATAAATATGGCTGCAGGACTCCCTGTGAGCTGCTACTCTGAGCTCACTGGCTATGGTAGTAAACCCCCACTACCTTTCCTAGCCTCTGGTAACCATCATTCTACTATCTCCATGAGTTCAATTTTGTTAATTTTTAGCTCCCACAAATAAGTAAGAACATGCAAAGTTTGTCTTTGTGTGCCTGGTTTATTTCATTCAGCATAATGATCTCCAGTTCCATCCATGACATTGCAAATGACAGGATCTCATTGTTCTTTATGGCTAAATAGTACTCTGTTGTGTATATGTACCGTATTATCTTTATGTATTCAGCTGTTGGTGGACATTTAGGTTGCTTCCAAGTCTTGGCTATTGTGAATAGTGCTGCAAAAGACATGGGAGTGCAAATGTATCTTCAATATACTGATTTCCTTTCTTTTGGGTATATATCTATGAGTAGGATTGCTACAGTTTGTGGTAGCTCTATTTTTAGTTTTTGGAGGAACTTCCAAACTGTTCTCCATAGTGGTTGTACTAATTTACATTCCCACCAACAGTTGACGAGGCTTTCCTTTTCTCCACATTCTTACCAGCGTTTGTTATTACCTGACTTCCAGATAAAAGCCATCTTAGAAGTGAGATGATGTCTCATTGCAGTTTTGATATGTATTTCTCTGATGATAATGATGTTTGGCACGTTTCCATAGACCTGTTTGTCATTGGTATGTCCTCTTTTGAAAAATATCTAATCAACTCTTTTACCTATTTTTAAATCAGATTACTAAATTTTTTCCTATAGAGTTGTTTGAACTCCTTATATATTCTGGTTATCAATCCCTTGTCAGAAGGGTAGTTCGCAAATATTTTCTCCTTCTATGGGTTGTCTCTTTACTTTTTTTGAGTGTTTCCTTTGCTGTGCAGAGCATGTTAACTTGAGGTGATCGCATTCGTCCATTTTTGCTTTGTCTGTTTTTGGTGTATTACTCAAGAAATCTTTGCCCAATTCAATGTCTGGGACAGTTTTCCCAGTGTTTTCTTGTAGTGGTTTCATAGTTTGAGGTTTTAGATTTAAATTATTAATCCATTTTGATTTCACTTTTGTATATGGCTAGAGATAGGAGTCTAGTTTTATTCTTCTGCATATGGACATCCAGTTTTCCAAGCACCATTTATTGAGGAGATTTTCTTTTCCCCAATATATGTTCTTGGCACATTTGTCAAAAATGAGTACACTGTTGATTTATGGATTTGTTTCTGGGTTTTTCTATTCTATCCTATTGGTCTATGTGTCTATTTTTACACCAGTACCATGCTGTTTTGGTTACTATAGCTTTGTGGTATAATTTGAATTCAGGTATTGTGATTCTTCCAGTTTTTTTCCTTTTCACTCAGGGTCTTTTGTAGTTCTACATAAATTTTAGGGTTGTTGTATTCTGTTTCAGCAAAGAATGTCATTGGCATTTTGATAGGGATTGCATTAAATCTGTACATTGCTTTAGGTGTATGGACATTTTAATAATATTGATTTTTTCAATCCATGATCATGAACTATCTTTCCATTTTATTGTGTCCTCTTCAGTTTCTTGCATCAATGTTTTTTTT